>NC_056066.1:16669924-16972954 GCF_016772045.2 Ovis aries
GCTTCTCTGCTCAGAGAGCCTTAGTGGTTAAAAAACAGAGGTTCTCTTTCAACCGTGTTATTTACACTTGATTACAACACAGGAAGAGAACTTGGAATATGCCTTTTGGTACACCTGCCAAGTGGAGTGGCAGAGTCCTAGGACCCTCACTGATGTCAGATTATACCAACAGAAGCTGAGCTTTTCATGGGGGCACCCGGCTTGCCCATCCCCTCAAGGCCAGTGTGTGTGGGTAGGCTAAGGATGTACCGTGGGCTTCATCACAGGCTTCCTTCCAACACCCCCCACCCCCACCAGCTTGGTCTCTTCACCTCCTCCGAGCAAGTGGGTTATTCTTATTTGAAAGAGTGTCTTCGAATGGTCTTGCCCTCAGCTGCCTGCCTGTCTCTCCTTCGCTTCCCTGATTTTCATCTCATCCATCAGGGAGGCTAGCGTCTGTCTGAAACAGAGCATACACCCAAGTGTGCCCTGACAGACTTTTGAGCAAGTCCCAGCCCTTCAGCTGGCTCTGAGCGTAGCATCCAGGGAACTGGGCAGTCGGACTTAGAGCTGACCAGAGAAGTGTCTGGCACTCAGGGAGCGTGAGCTGGTGAAAGGCCTGTGACACACGTCCCCCCGCTCAGTCTACCTGCAGCTCCAATCTCATCCTGTTCACTTGTCCCCCGTGGTGTCCAGAAGATCTGGGCGGATTGTGAATGGAAGAGGAAGACCCCCCTCCTTTAGAATGAAGGCCCAAAACGCTAGGGACAAAGGGACAGAATGCAAGTGGTCCCTCCTTGCAGAGAAAGGGGTTAATCCTTTCTTTGCAGGAGTGACAGCTTGATGCATGCCCTGCGGTTTGATGTGTTGTGAGAAAAGACTGTATCGCAGTGGAGATAACTAAGTATTTTAAGGCTTTGGCCACCATGGCCCCCTCACCCACCCAGGGCCTGGGTTGTGTTGATTCTTCACCTTGGAGAAGGTGTGAGGGTGGGAGAAGGAGGGTTATGGCCTCTGTGTTTCGCCTGCAACACTTTCGACTTGCCAACTTTCTGTGGTCTCCGCAAGCTCCCTTCTGGGCTTCCTCTGGTTGTGAAAATGGACAGCAAGGCCCAGTAGAGGGCAGTTCCTCCCATTTCCATAAGCAGAAATAAGATGTGCTCTTTCCCAGGTTCTCACTGTCACTTCTGGCAAATGGAATGAAGGTCCTCTGAATCAACTGATGCACGAAACCTTTGCATGTTCTTCTGAAACAATACTGCTTCCCGTTCTGTCCACTTACACTCTGCAGAGTTGGCCTTTTCCTTAAACACATTCCAGACCAAACACTGTTCAGTTTGTTTTTTTAAAAAAATGTATATACCAGTTTGTAACCCACCACTTTTTGCAAGGGACAGGGGGCTGGTCCTAGGTTGGGGCTGCAAGCTGGCCAGAGAGTGTTCCAGTTGGTTTTCAGAATTGAAAAAGTTGAGATAGGAAGGGTGAATTGGGCAGATTTCTAAAAGGGGAGCTTAATTCACAGAGATGCCAAGAAAACCAGCCTGCCAATGAGATTGCTTGACACTTCTACATTGGCCAGAAGGCAGGGAGGAGAAAGAGGAAGGCAGGAGGCCCAAGCCCCCTTCAGCCCTGACCTTCAGTGTGGTCCCAGTGCATCGATCCCGTGTACAATCTGCAGCCCAGCACAAGGCACAGGAGCCCAGCCCCACTGTGAAGTCGGCCCTGCATGCTGGCCGCGACCTGGCCCACCTCCTGCTCTGGGCCAAATGGAACCGGCGGGAGCATCAGTCTCTCCCGCCTTCCCTGCCACTTGTAGCAGGAGCAGCCGCGCTTGTGGCTCCGGGGCCTCTGCTTCTGCAAACCCAAAGGCTGTTCATTTGGCAGCCAACCCTGCAGCATGTGGCTGCCAGGTCTGGTTTCGTGGACAAAGTGTGGAATGGCTTCTTGGTGTCTGTCTCTCTCTCTACACCAAAGGGACTGACTACTGCATTTCCCCCTTTGTACTAATGCTGCTTCTGCATTCGCCATATCCATTTTTAACCTTTTGGTCTCCAGGGAACTTCTCATATGATGATTGTGTCTTCTGATGATTTACCAACTTCTTTTACTTCGAGGTGATTTTATTTTCTTATGGACAGGAAAAAAGAAAACGAAAGGAGTGTTGAGGCTTTCGTCACAGAGATAAGATATCACCAGGAACTCAAAAGCCCCAAACACTGGATAAATTACTTCTCAAAGAAAAACCTTAATCTGGACAGACTGAGGTTCCTGGGCCCTCGTGGTAACCTTGCACTTGAGGGAGGAGGTGCTGGGGCAGCGCTGGCAGCCAGGCTCTTGACATGTTCTAAAAACAAAAACATTGTGATAATGACAAAAATGCTACAACCTTGCAGCAGCATCTTTGTTTTGCAAGACAGGCAGCATGTTTCAGAGAACATTTATCTTAGCCCCATGTTCAGGTTGAAAGATATTAATACAAAAGGTACATTCTGTCCAGAATAAAATTTGGAACAATTTCTAAATTGGCTCTGGTCACTGCAATAATGCCATAGTCCTTCTTGCAGCTCTCCCAACAGTGAGCATGTTTTCCAAAAGCTTATGACATTGAACCCAGGAATGTCCCTGTGTCTATTATTACTAGGCTTGTA
This sequence comes from Ovis aries, assembly GCF_016772045.2. Taxonomy (NCBI): domain Eukaryota; kingdom Metazoa; phylum Chordata; class Mammalia; order Artiodactyla; family Bovidae; genus Ovis; species Ovis aries. The sequence continues at coordinate 16,672,552 of NC_056066.1, forward strand.
ATTGGTTCAATTTTTCCATAAAAACATGCTTGTCCAAAAGAAGGGAAACTGTGCATTTATTCCATGCATGTAATAAACTCTGCAAGAAGTTTACTCCACATAGGTTTGTGGCACTGCAAAATTGTTAACGGGCCTGTGTAGCAAATGATTCTCTGCCTTGACAATCATGTACACATATCAAGATTTCTATCATAATGATGATGAGATTGATGACTTCTTGTTTTCCTCCAATAAAGACAATTAATCACCTTCAGATGTGTGTCGTTTGTTTCCTCCATAAGCAGCCAGACTGGAGTGTTTCAACAGCTCTCTCTTTCCTCCGTTAAGTTTGGATTTGAAGGAGGGAGTTGAATTGAGCTCCTGGAAATTCATAAGGTCCCCTAAATACTTTATGGGGCTCCCCTGATGGCTCAGGAGAAGGCAATAGCAACCCACTCCAGTACTCACACCCGGAAAATCCCATGGATGGGGGAGCCTGGTGGGCTGCAGTCCATGGGGTCGCAAAGAGTCAGACACAACTGAGCGACTTCACTTTCACTTTTCACTTTCATGCATTGGTGACGGAAATGGCAACCCACTCCAGTGTTCTTGCCTGGAGAATCCCAGGGACGGGGGAGCCTGGTGGGCTTCCATCTATGGGGTTGCACAGAGTTGGACACGACTGAAGTGACTTTAGCAGCTGATGGCTCAAGCAGTAAAGAACGCCTGAAACGCAAGAGAAACAAGAGGTGCGGATTCAGTCCCTCAGTAGGGAAGATCCCCTGGAGAAGGGCATGACAGCCCACTCCAGTATTCTTGCCTGGAGAATCCCATGGACAGAGGAGCCCAGCCGGCTATGGTTCATGGAGTCGCAAAGAGTTGGATGTGAATGAAACAACTGAACACAGCACAAATACTTTATATCACCACCCCAGGAATCCCGTGCAGGAATCGTGCCAAGGATGGGGGCAGGGCAGGCACAGCACAAATACTTTATATCACCACCCCAGGAATCCCGTGCAGGAATCGTGCCAAGGATGGGGGCAGGGCAGGCACAGCACAAATACTTTATATCACCACCCCAGGAATCCCGTGCAGGAATCGTGCCAAGGATGGGGGCAGGGCAGGCACAGCTTGGTTTTGAGGCTTCTGGTGGGCTCTCAGGCTCCCCCTTTGCCTTGCTGCTGTAGAAGGTGGCTGGAGGTGGACCCAGAAGCCCCCAGAAACCCAGATCACACTAACTAGATACTCTTGAGTGGTTTGCAGGAAAAGCCAACACTAATTTTCAGGAAAACCTCTCTGAGTCTCACATGCCTGCCCACACATGCCCACACCTGTCCATTTCCTGGGCACAGCCTGGGAATTCTCAATGCCCAGAGGAAGATTATTTTCTGACCATGTAACCAAAAGTGGGGTCTGGCTGCTCACCGCTCAAAAGCCAAGAAAGAGTCAAGGTTGGTGGAAAGGAAAGTTTGCTTTATTCTGGATGCCAACAACCAGGGAGGGGGCGGGCAGACCCCTCGCCAAAGGCTAACTCCCCCCACCACCATTTACAATCAGTGGGCAAGAGCTTTTATAGATAGAGAGAGGGCCTTACATGCAGAAATGGCACAGTCAGCTCTGGATAGTCTTTTTGCAATTGGTCATCAGTGGTCTGATCAGTGTCACCCTGATTGTTGTAAGTACAGTTAACCTTCAGCTCCAGGGTAGTTTGTCTCCATTTCTTGGGGCCAGTTCTTGGAACTGTGGCAACGTATGTCATGGCTACAGTTCACAGCCATCCTGTAAACTTCTCCGCTGGTAGTATCTATAAAACATCTCACAAGATATAGTTCGGAATATTATCTGCAGCCCTTGAGGATGAACTAAAGGTTCTTGACTTTGCTTAATGACTGAACGATCATTATTTGGTCTTGTTTGACCGTTTTCCTTGATTTCTACATTTTCTCACTTCTCTGATTACACGATCTTTGGCTAACATTTTTCTACAGGCAAAATGAAGGCAGAGGACATGAGGGTGAGGACCACAGGGTCCTGCTTTGTTTCAATCAGAAAAGTGAATATTGTTTGATTGTTTGTTTTTCCTGGTTGGAACACCTACAGCTCACAGCTCGTCAGATATATTGTGGGAATTGGATGTGATCCACCAGACAATTCCTCCAATCCAAATAATAAGTTGTGTCAAGGGGGAAAATGGGAATTGGACGTGGTTGTAGAAATATAGAATAAACATCCACACAAGTGAAAAAAGCATGAACCTTAGTAGAAATAAGTGAGCCCCAAATAAATATAGTATTCATCATCTGATACCTGATGTCTAGTCCTTTCTTAGCTGATGTGGCTTCTCTCAGCACAGACCCTGGTTAGGAGCTATATCATAACAGGGTTCATTCAGCGGGTGCATAGGTGACATAGTTAATGCAGGCTTTATGGAACGAAGGAACTCCAGTAACCTAACCAGTTTTGAAAACTATCTGTAAGGATTCATTACAGAGAAGGCTCACCAACTGTGACTGAAAATTTAGCCAAAGCAAGTGCACAGAAGTATAAAACTGATCCTAATAGGAGCTGATCTTTATTAGAGCCTTAGAGTTGAAATGTTTAAGGGCAAACTTTGAATTCACTGAGTTCCAGCAGCAATGACCAGCATCTCTGTCCTTCAGATATTCACCAAACCCCCTTGTGGCTCAAAAAATGTGCAATATGCATTGAAACTCACCTCAAATTTCCTTCTATTTTTCTGGAAAACTTTGCTCTTCACATTCTCCTGGGATTGTCTATCACTGGCCAGAATACATACAGGGAACCAATGGTACAAGAATTAACCAAAGCCTCCCTGCATAGATGCAGAACTGACCATCCAGGCAAGAACCATCAGTTCAGTTCAGTCCAGTCTCAGTCGTGTCCGACTCTTTGCTACCCCATGAATCGCAGCACGCCAGGCCTCCCTGTCCATCACCAGCTCCCGGAGTTCACTCAGACTCGCGTCCATCGAGTCCGTGATGCCATCCAGCCATCTCATCCTCTGTCGTCCCCTTCTCCTCCTGCCCCCAATCCCTCCCAGCATCAGAGTCTTTTCCAATGAGTCAACTCTTCACATGAGGTGGCCAAAGTACCACACTCTGTTATTATTATCAGCAGCAATAACTGCTACTACTAACCATGCCGTAGATTGTCTGTTCTAGATACTGGGCTAACTGAATTCCATTCAGTATCTCATTTAACCATCAGCTCAACAAGAAAGGTGCCCTTCTTCCCCACATGGGTTCAGAAAGATTAAATGATTTACCTGCAGGCAGCAGAGTTTCCAACTCAACTGGACTGACATCAAAGGCCTTCCTAGTATATTTCCTCTCATAATTCTCTGCAAGTCACTGAATTCCAAACTGCCCAATCTGGACTTCATTTGTTTAGTAACTGGGGGCCACTAGTAATTACTGAGTTGACACCATAGAATCAGTTAATGTCTGGAACGTCACCATTCCTAAGGTCTGTCACACCACATCTCCAAGAGAAACTTCTCTTAGCATCTCAGCCTAGTCTTACACAAGTTCAGTAAATGAGGAACAACAGCAGAGGGAACACAGGCCTAACTGTGTTACTAGCCCAAGTGTTTTCTGCTGTTCCATTGTTTCATGTCTCAGGGGCAGTGTCACAGAAGCTGGATTTGATCTAGAATCAGAGCTGCAGACGATAATCATAACACTGCTGGGTTTTTTGTTTTGTGTTTTAAGTTAGTCTCTTCTCTTACTCTGATTGATATCACTGGAAAATTCTCTTCATATACACAGAGTTTCATCCCTGACATGCAGACCTCCCTGTTGTCTGCTATTTTCCCCAGATCGCCTTCAAAAACGCTGATGTATTTTCAAGACAGGGTCTCAGATCTCTGGTTCTCTTCCATCCTCCCCTGGGAGGAACTGTGTTTAGCATGAGTTCATCTTCCTAATGTGTTTCCACTAGCAAGCACAGACTCTGTCCAGAAAGACTTAATGGGCCAGGAAAATGCAATTCGTGGTCAGCTTATGAAGCCTTTTCCTCTTGCCTTCATCTCAGGCCGCTTCTTCCCCCAGTCTATAAAAAAACATTGTTTTAGCTTCAACATTACATTTGTCTTGGGGGTATCAGGATTCATTTCTGTGGGCTTTGCTGATTCAGGCTGTCTATATCGGCTCACGGAGGAAAACTCACACAGGATGCTGAGCCGCCGGCCAACCTGGCTGTAGTCACAGAGAAGAGCATCCTGACCGACCCCTCTCCTTAGGGCCAGCTGTTCCCAGCATGGAAGTGGAACATGGCTAACTTTTGTACCCACCTGTCCCAGAGTGCTTGTCACAGGGCACCCCTGTGGGAGGAGGGAAAGCTTATTCATAGTAAGTCTTTTAAACGAATTGTCTCAGGTCTGGACAGTAGTCCCAATAGTGATGGACTCTCAGGGGCACCAAAAGTGGTGGGGGGACTTGGCATCACTCTGGTACAGACTGCCCTAAAGGGGAGCCCCACCCCCTCAACTGTGCTGCTTGACAAACGGTCCCCAGGGTGCACTGCCTCAAAGCTGCATCCCAAAGCTTCCCACGCCTTACCTCCCCCGCCCCCCGGCGATCTTGCTTAGACACAGATTCTGAGTCAGCAGGTCTGGCGGGTGTGGGCTGAGCTCCCAGGTGGCATTGCTGCCGCTGGTGGTCCTCATGCCCGCCTGCACGTTCGAATCACCCTGGGATCATTTCAGAAATACTAGTGCCTGGGTCAACGGCACCAGGATCGCTGGTGAAAAAGTGCCCTCATGGGCTTCATTCCTAGCCACACCATGTGGGCCTCATCTAGGGCTGCTGACAAAGTGAGTGCTGCTGAAGGGGGAGACAGGCAGACTGGCAGCAGTGAGAGAACAGAAGTAGCAGCGTGGAAACCACAGTCTTTTTATTACCTAATCTTGGTACCTCAGTGCTTCTGCCATATTCTACTCATTAGAAGTGAGGGTTACCCAAGGGCGTGACCACCAGGATGTGGGGCCCACTGGGGGCCTTCTGCACAGCTGCCTTCCACACCCTTGTCCCTCTGTTGCCTCACTCATGGCCCCTCACTCACGCTTGCTGACCAGAGAGAGAAGTGAGGCTGGACTGTGATCTGTGGCCGGAATCCGCGTGCTTACGGAGAGGCAGTGGAAACAGGGCCCCGGGATGCTGCAAAGAGCCCAGACGTTCTCAGAACGACATTCATCCAATTAATGTCTTTAAAATCTTGTATTTGCTGTAAGAATGTAGCGCAAACTTACCAAAGCCTTAGCAAACTGCTCTGGGGAAGCTGCAAGCTTCAAGACACAGCATTCCCTGTGCCCTGAGAAAAAGCTTTTAACTGCGCCCAGAGTAAAAAAAAAAAAAAAAAGTAAGCTTTGGACGTGCACATCCTGAAATCCACAGGTGCACCCCATCTACCAATCGGTGCCCATGTGATTCTTCTTAAAGAGATTGAGAGATCCGAGAGTTGATGTACCACGTGGAGCCGGGAAATGAAGCCGTGCCCCACAGCTGCTGGTCCTCATGACTGAGGTTAAACCCGGGCGCAGAGACTGACTGGAAAGGGCTCTTGCTCTGGGCCAGTTTAAGTGATTCCCCTCCTTCTGAAGATAGTGGGGGACACTCTCCAGGCGAAATCCACCAGTGGACCAGATAGAAGTGGCCCCTTCTCGCTAAAGCCAACACGCATGTGTGGAGCAGTTCGCCGCAGTGGCTGAAGCCCTTGACCTTGAATTATCCTTCGGTCTTCACAGCAGCTCCGCAGGTGGGTGGGAAAGCGCCTGACTTCTGCCTCCGAATGCGAGGAAACTGAGTCTCAGCGGGAGGAAGTGACTTGTGTCAGGTCAGAGTTGGGCCTGAGAGGCTGAGCGAGTGAGGAGGGGGGAGGCCTGTCAAGTGCAGGATATATAAGTGGGCTCATTTCCCAGCTTTGGAAGGAAGGATGTGAGTTTTCGCCGAGGCCTCCCAGGCTGGCAGGAAATACAACACATCCCCTGGGGATGTTTCTTGGCTCCTTCCCAATCCTCTCTCCGGGCAGGTGGCTCCTCCCCCTGCAAGACCAGCATGATCAGGGCTGAAAACGGTCCCCTCACTCGCCCCTGTTGCAACCTCTCAGGTGAGGCCTCTCTCACTCAACAACTTCCTGAGCACCTCCTGTGTGGCGGGGATGCTCTAGCATAAGGACCTCTGACCTCCTCGGGGTTCCGTCCCCTCCTCTTTCATTGGCCTTCAGCCCCTCAACGTGTGTTGGAGCTGGAGGCAGACACAGGTAAGGTTTCTCCTCTCCAGGGGCAGGGCTGTGCGAGGCAACTTTCCCAGGGGGAGGCCGCTACAATCCTCTCTCTGTGGACCCCACACAGGCACGCTGAGCCACGTGGCTAGAATGTTGTTAGAACACTGCCTGGGATCACTGAGCACCAGTGTCTGCGTCTCATCCGAGGCCAACAATCATGGCTTTTCCCCCACTTCCCCCCCATCAGCCCTGAGGGGATGTTGGGGAGTCCCAGTGCCCACATGGAATCCAAAGACATGGTCCTGGGTGCACCACTGTTGAGCTGTGTAATTTTGAGTAAGTCATTCTGATCTCTGCCTCCTGTCTTAGTTTATGCCATGACGGGTCCCCAAGTTAGCCTCCAGCCCTCGAACCCTGTGACACGCAGACATCACCGTATCCCCATTTACAGTTCTGCTGGGGGCCAGCGTCTCTCTTGGGGTTTTGCTCTTTGTCTGGAAGAGGGTGTTGCCATGTCTAGTGTACCCTGCTTGCTTCCTGAGAACCTGTGAATTTCAGGCTTTTCCAGAGGCAAGGAAGAGTGTGAATTAGACTTGTTACAGTAGTTATGAAACCCACATTTCCTGTCAGTTCTTTCCAAGTCTGGTGTTAAATGAGCAAATTGAAAGAGGAATGTTAACAAGGATGACTCAGGCCTAGAAAATGTGATAGCATGACGCCGGCTTTAAAGAATGGCAATAAAAGGACTTTTCTGATCCATTTGTTGACAAAAAAACAGCACGAGATCATTCATCTAGTTCCTGGTCTCCAAACAGTTTCAACTGTGCACTCTTTTGATAAAGTTCTTGAGCATGCAAACATCCCTGATGTATGAATGTTTATATATTTGGAAATTATAGGCATCTAGTGTTGTACTTACGATGAGCATGTAAAGCATACACAAAGATAGCAAATTAAAAGGACTGGATCGAAACAAACTTGTCAATGAAACAAAGTATTCATCTCTGTCACATCAATGTGATTTAGTATCTTGTTTATTTTTATATAACAGCAATTTGGGAGTCTGATTTCAAGTCTAGTTTGTCGACATTCTTGGTCTCTAAGCACTGTTGTAACTGGAAAAGTTGCAATGCAAAAATATGTAGATAGAAAATGCAGACATCTATTGTTGGAGGGCTTATACTGGAGGAGACTGACTGAGGGCTTGTAACTGACCAAATCCAGACTGGAAATATACAGGACCAAAAGTGGTGTCATGATGTTCTTGAGTCCAAGTTTGTATTGCTCGCTGCACAACAGGCCAATAAATTGGGAGATGAGTCGTTAGTGCAAGGAATAGCAACTTTATTTGGAAAGCCAGCAGACTGAGAAGACGGTGAACTAGCATCAAAGAACCATCTTGCCTGGTTTGGAAGCTTAGTTGCTTTTATAGAATGAAGTGGGGAGGTGGAGAGGTAAAGTGAAAAAGCCTGTGAATTGTTGCAAATGTTTCCTGGCTCCAACCATGCTCAGGAGATGTGTCAATTTCTTCTTTCCTGTAGCCACTCACAGGTGGGCCCGGTCAGGCTATTTCTTGTGAGCTAAAAAAGATATTTCAGTTTAAGTTCAGACATAGGAGGCAGAGTTCCAAGAGATGGGCCGTTATGTCTACTTTGAGCTAAAGGCAACATCCCTTTAGTGATTTGTCGTTGTTTACCCACTAAGTTGTGTCCACCTCTTTTGCAGCCCCATGGACTGTAGCCCGCCAGGCTCCTTTGTCTGTGGAATTTCTCAAGCAAGCATACTGGAGTCAGTTGCCATTTCCTTCTTCAGGGGATCTTCCCAGCCCTGGGATCAAACCCATGCCTCCTGCATTGGCAGGTGGATTCTTTACCACTGAGCCACCTGGGAAGCCCCTTTAGCAAAAACAATAGAATACAAAGGTTAAAGTAAAAGAAACAGACTCAATATGGAGTCAGATTAGTTTCCTTGTTAATAGAATGTCCCTTCTTTCTAATATCCTTCTTCTACCCTTTCTACCAAAGACCCTGTGAGTGAAAGTCACTCAGTTGTGTCCAACTCTTTGTGACCCCATGGACTATTCAGTCCATGGAATTCTCTAGGCCAGAATACTGGAGTGGGTAACCTTTTCCTTCTCCACGGGATCTTCCCAACCCAGGGATCGAACCCAGGTCTCCCTCATTGCAGGCGGATTCTTTACCAGCTGAGCCACAAGCTGCTGCTGCTGCTAAGTCGCGTCAGTCATGTCCAGCTCTCTGCGACCCCATAGACAGCAGCTCACCAGGCTCCCCCGTCCCTGGGATTCTCCAGGCAAGAATACTGGAGTGGGTTGCTATTTCCTTCTCCAATGCATGAAAGTGGAAAGTGAAAATTGAAAGTGAAGTTGCTCAGTCGTGTCTGACTCTTAGTGACCCCATGGACTGCAGCCCACCAGGCTCCTCCATCCATGGGATTTTCCAGGCAAGAGTACTGGAGTGGGATGCCATTGCCTTCTCCACTGAGCCACAAGGGAAGCCCCAAAATACTGGAGTGGGTAGCCTATCCCTTCTCCATAGGATCCTCCTAACCCAGGAATTGAACCGGGGTCTCCTACATTGCAGGCAGATTCTTTACCAATTGAGCTATCAGGGAAGCCCCCAGCTGTAACTCATGTTACACAAATATATAACTATAATCCAGGTACAAACAGTCCCTCATAAAGACCCTATTTTTTTTAAAAAAAAAACAATAGGTCAGTGTTAATATTTAACTCTTAAACACTTAAATTTTTTGAAACTCACAGCTGAGTAACTAGGTACTAATGTCTTTTGTTTGAGACACTCCAGAGAACTTGGGACTTCAGACCACTAGAGCAGTGTCCCCAAATTCTTAAATAATGTGGCCCTTTTTTTATGAGCTCGGCATACCAGCAAGTATGACTGACTAAGATGGGGGAAATGGCTTTTAAAACTGAATTTGCAAAGAAAATATGGTACTTACATTCAATGGAATATTATTCAGCCTTAGAACAGAGGGAAATTCTGCCATTTGTGACAACATGGATGAACCAGGATATTAAGTGAAATGAGCCAATCTCAGGAGAAAGAATACTGTATGATTCTATTTATATGGGGTTATCTAAAACGGTCAAACTCATGGAAGCAGAGAATGAATATACCAGTGGTTTCCAGGGGCTTAGACATCAGGGAAATGGAGAGTTGTTATTCAGTGGGTATGAAGTTTCAGTTAAGCTAGATGAATATATTCTACAGATCTGCCATACACACCATGCCTAGAGCTAACAATACAATCTTGTGAACGTCAGTTAGGTGTTCTTATCAAACCCAAACCAAAATGAACAAAACCCAAAGGACAGGAGGAAACTTTGGGAGGTATTGGATCTCTCTGTTGCCTTGATTGTGGAGATGGCATCACAGGGGTTTGCATATGTCCAAACTCATAAAATTGTACACATTAAACGTGCCAGTTCTTTGTGGACCAGTTATACCTCAGTAAAGTAAAGCTGGATTTGTATTTTATTACTCCAAGGGCTTCTACCTCCATTGAGCAACAGTCAATACGTGTTGGAGACATATTTCATCAGTTGACAGGGCAAGGAATTAGGCAACCTTGCCACTGTTCAGCAGTCCTCAATCCCAGCCAAGCTGCCATGAAAACGTTTCCCTAAAGGGAGGGAAAGTACTCGGGAATAAATATCCAGACCTCTTAGTGACTTGTCTTAAAAATCCAAGCCTATTACATCGTGACAAATCTTATAAAGCAGGCATTATGAAACAATAAGTTCCAGTCAGTGTGCTGAGTGACACTTGCAACCTCGTGGAGCAGAGAAGTACAAAGAGAAACTGGCAAGGGATACAGGTAAAATGCTCCTACTGACAGAGAACCATCTGCAATGGGAGTGCGTCCCCTTGCACGATGGTTCTCAAAATTAACTGGACATATGAAAACACCTGGGCATCTCGTTAAACTGCAGATTACCATTCAATAGGCCTGGGATGGGGATCGAGATTCTAAATTTCTAACACGTTCACAAGAGAGGCAGGTGTGGCTGGTACAAGTCTGCAACCCTGAGCAATGAGACCCTACCATCTCTGCGTCTTCAGCAGGGGAGTTGGTCTTTTCTGAGCCTTTTTCAGCTGGCATTAGCCAACAGGGGTGGAATCCAACAGAGGCTGACATTGGTGAGCTATACACGTAGCACAGAAGCTACAGGTAGTAACTAAGGGAGGCGGCAACTCATTATCAGGAGGTGGCCTGCTCCATCCCCACCCACTCCAAGGAGTGGATGTAGCCATCAAGAGCCCAGCAGGTGGGCACCACAGCACCCCTGTTGGCAGGAGGACACTCCAGCCCGAGACGAGATGCTCTTTAGGTGGCCAGGCCGCAGCTGAGCAGCTAAAGATGGCCCTGAAGCCGGATGAAGTGGGGCTGCGTCTCTGCTCAGGCTGATAGCATAGTAGCCCTTGCAGGGTAGCTCTTCGTAGAAAGGTCTCCCCTCTGAGCCACCAGTGTGACAGGTCCAGCGGGAATAAGCTGGCTCTTATGACTTGCCGGGCAAGACTGGTTCCAGCACCCGCTGGACAAGGTAAGACCAGGAGCCCCAGGGGCAGCCATTTCTTTCCTGGGACCACTGAGGCTCTTCCTGCACTCTGGATTTTTCTGAAGGAAGCTACCCTCTGTGAGTTCTAGGTCCCCCCACTACTGTGAACAGCTGGAAACTGCTACTGTCTCTAAAGAGAGAGGAATGATTCATCTGCCCTCTGGGGCTTCCCTGGCGGTTGAGTAAAGACTGGGTGTTGCCACAAGGGGGGGTGGGGGGGAGTGGGGAACACAGGGGCGCCACATGGGTTCAGCCCCTGGTCTGGGGGTTACGATCCTGCATGCCCCGAGGTTGTTAAAAAAAAAAAATCGTCCTCTCTCAGGTTGGGTCTCCCCTCCTCAGCAGGGAGAAAAGCTGTTAGACTTGGTTGAAGCAAAGCAAGGTGCCCCAACCCCACCCCCCGGCATGTGTGTGCAGTTATGTTTTCCCTAGAGAAAGTAAAGCGGTTTTCTGAAGTTTCCGTAAGTGACTGTGAATTAGCTTGTGATGCTTTTAAAGACATCTGTCCACAGATTCACACTTGGAGCCAACTTGCTAGTGAATCAGTTTAGGAGGCTGATTCTCCCGTGCCTGGCTGCTTCATGTCAGCCCCTGGCTATTTTGTTACAGATGGCGAGAGTGGAAGGTGGGTCTGAATGAGGGCAAAGGCCAGGACTGTTTTGCTCTTTATTTTCATTCTTAGGACACAAGTCAGCACTCAGAATAACTATTTGTTGGCCAAGTTCATGAATCGCCAAGTTACTGGTTTAGTAAATGGAACTGGCAGGTCAGCCTCTCTGGCAGTTACAGGTCATGGGTGGATATACACATGGTCCCGCCAGGCCACTCACCTTGAACCCTTCTACCTGGAACCAGCGTGTTTGGGCGCTGACTGCCTCAGCTGTGCTGGTTCACTTTCCCTATGGCCAGTCATTAGCTTGGTAGGTTCAGGGCCCTTTTAGAAACGGCCGGTACGCTAGCTCTGCTGCCCTGCTTGCTTAGGGTGGGCAGCAGGAAACTTGGCTTAGCGTCCCCACCGGCCCCACTGTGACTCCATCAGCTTGCTGGTGGGGCTCATCAGAGGCAGGCTTAGCATAAGGTAGGACTTATTTACCTTGAAGTCTAACTGCAAGAGTTCAGAATGTTCCTGTTTTGCCCTATCCCCTTTGTCTTCCCTCTTTGTCCTGGCAGAGGGACTTTTAAACTTGAAAGGGTATTATTGGTTCAGAACTGAGCATCCCAGCTGAGCGCAGAGCAGTAGCAGTGGCTTCTGGGAAGTGACCCGAACCCACCAGCAACCACTGTGGAAACCAGTCACCAGCCTGCCCTGGACCTTGCCTGGGGTCATCTCTGAGTCATCTCAGGGTTGTCCTACCACTGAGATGGATGTTCACCCAGGATTCAGTTTTCCCCAAGCCTGGCCCTTTAGTGTAATAGCTGGAAAGGGCAGTGTTCCAAGTCGGTGGAATCGGGCAATTCCAGATATTTTCTTTCAGTTGGTCGATTGTATCTGATGCATTCAGCATGCCTAGGAAAACGGCAGGAGCTTTAAGGACCTAATCGACAATAGATGTGGTTGCCAGGGATGAGCTGAGAGAGAAGGATGAACGGGTGGAGCACAGAGGATTTGGGGGGCAGTGAAAATACTCTGTATGATACTGTGGTAATGGATACAAGTCGTCATGTGCTTGTCTGAACCCATAGAACATACAACACCAAGAGTGAACCCTAGTGTAAACTGTGGACTTTGGGCAGTGATCCAAGGCGTAACACCACTTTGAGGCATCCGTGTAGGTCCATCAGTTACAACAAATGCTCCGCTCTCTTGGGGGATGTTGATGGGGGGGAGCCCACCCATGTCTGGGAGCAGGAAGTAGATGGGAAATCTCTTCACATCTCCCTCATTTTTGCTTTGAACCTAAAACTGCTCTAAAAATAGTCTGAAAAGGAATAGACATGGTTTCCTCCCTCGAAGGTGGAGGGATGTGATGGTCAGAGATTGTGTTGGCAGCTGAAGAATGCTGTGCAGACTCGGAGGTGGGTGAGGAGTCCCCTCCCCGGGCTCCTTGTTGGTGATTTTGAGGCTCTGAAATAGACCTGCTCCTCTGAAAGTAAGGTACAGGAATAGAAAGTCATGGATTAGGACCTGGAGCCCGCAGGGATGCAAGGTGGCAGATCCTGACGTGAGAGGTGGGCTGTCTGCACATGCAAGAGCCTGAAGGAGAGGCTGCAGTTGGTTATCACGGGAGCTCATCTAGGGACCTGCCCACCACACTTGCCTGTCCCCTCCCGCACCCTCGGGGAGCAGGCCCTGAGCTGAGTGCAGGCAGGAAACTGTCACATGCTTTGTTCATTCTGGAGCCAATTGTGAGCACGGCTGGGCCTCCCTGTCTGCTGCTCTGTGGCCTGAACACCTGCTGACCACGTGGCCAGGCCTGGGCAAGCCTGGGATGAAGTCCCTGTGCAGGCCCTCCCCATGGCGTCCAAGCCTGCAGGCTGCCCTCTCGGCTAATTCCCACCTGGGGTGCCTTGCTCACTCCTGGTTACTGGGGGTTGGGAGTGGGGTATATCAGGATGACCTTTCTCGCCTTTGGTTTGAACTCCTACAATTTAGCTGATTTTCTTAAGGATTAGTTTAGTGGTTCTTGGATGTGGATGATCATTGAAATCACTCATGTGCATTGTGCTGGTTCTAATGGAATTGGTCTGGGGGGTGACCTCTGCAGTGGGAATTTTAAAGCTCCCTCAACAACTTCACTTTCACTTTTCACTTTCATTCATTGGAGAAGGAAATGGCAACCCACCCAAGTGTTCTTGCCTGGAGCATCCCAGGGACGGGGGAGCCTGGTGGGCTGCCGTCTCTGGGGTCGCACAGAGTCGGACACGACTGAAGTGACTTAGCAGCAGGAGTAGCGGCATGTGATTTGAGGGACTTCCCAGGTGGCTCAGTGGCAGAGAATCCTCCTGCCAGTGCAGGAGACAAAGGAAGCACAAGTTTGAATCCTGGGTCAGGAAAATATCCTCTGGAGGAGGGATGGCAAGCCACGCCAATATTCTTGCCTGGGAAATCCCATGTCATGGGTCCATTGGGTCACAAAGAGTCGGACATGACTGAGCATGCAGGCACATATGATTTGAGTACTGGGCATGAGGGGGGCCTCACTGGCCCAGCTGAGGGATTTCTAGATCTGATGATTTGGTTCACACAAAGCAGGGGTGATGTGGAAAAGAAAGATTGAATTCAGATGCTGCTGTGGGTCCCAGTCTTCTCTCTGTGTTCTTTAAGGATAAATCCACCGGGTGAACAGTCTCTTCCCTTTTGAGTTGTTGGCTTAAAAAATGATCACAACCTAAAAGTTGAGAATTATATTTTATTCGGTGGGAATTTTTAGGACTTCAAGCCCGTGGGAAGCATCTCACGTGACTCTGAGAGAACTCTCCGAGGAGGGGTCAGGTTATATAGAAGTTTGCAACAAATGGCAGGTAGTTTGAACATCAAAAATATTTTCATGAATTAAAATCAGATGTCTCAAGGAATTTAGTGCTTTCCTTTGCATGGGAAGGTGCAGGAGTCTGGGCTCACTGAAATCATTCTTTCTGTATATGCATCTCAGCTTCCTGAGGCCAGTGTCCTGTTTTTTTCACATCCTGAGTTCCTCAGAGCTCACTGTAGGGAGTGGCTACAGCCTAATGGCTGCCAGATTGTACAGGTATTTTTCTCTTTCTCGAGTGTCCCTCGGGCTCAGGAATTCACATTTGGAGGGCCGGAGCTGCTGATGACTGTGACATCCTTGTTCACTGATATGGCAGAAAATACTCCATACCTCTCAGAGTAAAGGACTTAAAAAGGCTTTTGACATACATTATGCATCTAATATGATACAGGATGCCCAGTGAAATTTTGAATTTCAGAAACAGTGAATTTTTAAAAAGTGTATGTCCTATGAAATATTGTGGGTATACTTAGAAATTATTCAGATTCAACCGGGCATCCTGTATTTTTATTTTATAAACTGGGAGATGTAATAGATAAATGGATTTTTTTTTTCTTACAGATGACAAAAACCCAACTCAAACAATTGAAGCAAAACAAAAAGGTAAATTAATGGGTTTATATAACTGACAAGTCCATGCATTGGGGCTGTATTTAGATGTATCCAGGGAACTCTCTCCATATTTCTTAGCTCTTTTTTTCTCCATACAGATCTTTCTATAGAGAGGGAAAGAAGGCCCTTGGGGGCTGTGGCCTCACAGAATCCTAACAGCTTGTGATCCCAGTGGAAGAGGTCATCTCTTCTGAGCATTGCAGAAACAGGTAAGGCTGATTTTTTTTAATATTTATTTGGCTGTGCTGGATCTTTGATTGCAGCATGTGCGGTGTTCAGTCTTCATTTCGACCTGTGGGGTCTCTAGTTGCGGCACGGGGGTCTAGTTCTGTGACCAGGGATTCACCCGGACCCCCTGCATTGGGAACTCAGTGTCTTAGCTCCTGGACTGCCAGGGAAGTCTCAAGGCTGGTTTTCCTGGCTTGAGCCACACATCTACCCCTGAGTGACTGTGCCCAATGAAGCTGAATGGTTAATTTGCTCTTACGTTTATCCCGTGGCCACCCCTGGAGCCAGGGGGGTGGTCATTCCCACCTCAAATCACAGGACTGACCAGCATTACAAGAGACAATATTACACCCACACAATATGGGCGGTTTTCCAAGGGAAAGGATTTTGAGCAGGTTTCCAATCTACTCCGTGCAAAGAGAAAATGCACCTCTTGCTCATCCCAAATGTGAGCATCTCTTGTCTAAGGAAGGGAGGACCTGAATTAGTTGGGATGGCTGTGGGGTGAGAAAGAGTGGGCAACTCCCCAGGGGTCTCTAAATGAACTTCTCAGTTGTTCTAGCAGAAGAGCACGCACACCTCACTAGCTCTCTGCCATCCAGCAGGGCCTTCTGTATGGAGAAGAGACCAAGGTCATTTTTATTTAAATGTTCATTTTATTTTGGAGTATAGTTGATTTCTAATCTTGTGTTAGTTTCAGTTATAGCAAAAATGATTCCAGTTAGTTATTATAGCAAAGTGATTCATTTGTGCATATGTATGTATCTCTCAAATTCCTTTTCCATATCAGTTATTGCAGAGTTTTGAGTTGAGTTCCCGGTGCTCTACAATAAGTCCTTGTGGATTCTCTATTTTATATATAGTAGTATGTATTGTGGGAGAAGGCAATGGCACCCTGCCCCAGCACTCTTGCCTGGTAAACCGCATGGACGGAGGAGCCTGGTAGGCTGCAGTCCATGGGGTCACTAGGAGTCGGACACGACTGAGCAACTTCACTTTCACTTTTCACATTGCTGCACTGAAGAAGGAAATGGCAACCCACTCCAGTGTTCTTGCCTAGAGAATCCCAGGGACGGGGGAGCCTGGTGGCTGCCATCTCTGGGGTCGCACAGAGTCGGACACGACTGAAGTGACTTAGCAGTAGCAGCTGTATGTATTGTTAATCCCAATTTCCTAATTTATTCTTCCCCTCACCTTTCCCTTTTGGTAACCAAAAGTTTGGGTTTTTTTTTTAAGTCTGTTAGTCTGTTTCCGTTTTGTAGGTAAATTCATTTGTATCATTTTTTAGATTCCGCATGAACATGATACCGTGATATTTGTCTTTCTCGGTCTGATTTACTTCATTTAGTATGATAATCTCTGGGTCCATCCATGTTGCTACAAAAGGCATTATTCCATTCTTTTCTATGGCTGAGTAATATTCCATTGCATATGTATGTACCACGTCGTCTTTGTCCGTTCATCCGTTGATGGACATTAAGATGGCTTCCCTGTCTTGGCTATCGTGAGTAGTGCGGCAATGAACAGTGGGTGCATGTATCTTTTAGACGTTTGGTTTTCTCTGGTTATATGCCCAGGAGTGCAGTTGCTGGATCATGTGATAGCAAGGTCTTTATTTGTGGTGGGGGCTAGAGGGTCAGCGCTGCCCTTGCAAGGGGCATCCTTCCTCCAGCTCTGTTCCCCACTATGGCTGTGAGAGTTGGAAACCCCTCAGTCTGCTGTGGTTGAAGACCCCCCTTTCTGATGTCTGAGTGGCTCATCCTCAACATTCTGAGTTGCACTGTGCCTTCGTAACCTCACCAGGATGACACCCCAGAATTCTCTGACCCTGTGGGCGCTGGCTACTAATTCCACTAGAAGGGGCAGGCAAGCTCCAGGAGTTGCCCATGCCCGCTTTGTGTTGTGGCCTTCTTGTTCATGGGACTCATATTTGAATTCTCAACTGTCCTGTAGAACACAAGCTTCTTAAAGCCAGGGATTCTTTCTTTTCTTTCCTTTGTTGAATGGGGCTGTGTTGAATGTATTAAGTTTCTGGAAAAATGGGGAAGAAGGCTCCCTTATCCTCCTGTCCGCAGTTCTCATAAGCCGACCTTCCCATTTCACATACTTCTCCACCAGGAAGTGTGTATCAGAATCAACATTTTCAAACAAAATTGCCTGTCTCATCCTTTAGGAAATTCTAATTGAGAAGGTAGGAATATTAGGTTGGATTGGAATGTACATTTTGGTTTTTGAAGAGCTCCACCAATAATTCTGATACACCTCTCTCTTCTTCCCACAAACCACCTTCAACTGAAAATAATTATGAAATAATTCTCTTATGGCTTAGAATAGTCTGGAGCAATAATGCCTGTGGTTGGATTTCAGAACATCTTCACACTATGGTATACCATGATTGTGGTGGAAATAATTGTGTAGAAAGGTCAGCCAAGTAGAGTTGCATGTCACTAACCAATTCTAGTCTTATATGTAGAAATACTTACATACAAGCGCAAAGAGATCCCTTAACTGGGGGAGGTGGTTCCCCTTCTTACGATGACTTAGGCTTAGTTCTGACAGAGCTTGAAGAAGGCACTTTCCCGCAGTCAGTCTCCTCTACCCCTATCCCATACCGCTCAAGGTAAACCACTCCTCTCAAGAACCAGTGGGAACATAACTAAACTTTATGGTTATCTGGTCCCAATGCTTAAGTTTTCAATGACAACGAATGAATCAGAATCATTCAAGAAGTCAGGGACCTCTCCCACCCCTACTCTTCACAGCAGCAGCCCCCCCAAATAAAAGCAGTATTTTCCAGCCAAGCTATTTCCTACATTGCATGTTTATGCATGCGGATATTAGCATCTTTGTTGTTCCATTGCAAAGTCACATCTGACTCTTTGTCACCCCATGGATGGCAGCATGCCAGGCTTACCTGTCCTTCAGTATCTCCTGGAGCTTGCTCAGACTCATGTCCGTTGAGTCGATGATGCCATCCAATCATCTCATTCTCTGTCGTCCCCTTTTCCTCCTGCCTTCAGCCTTTCCCAGCATCAGGGTCCTTTCCAATGAGTCAGCTCTTTACATCAGGTGGCGTGAATACTATAACTTTGGCATCAGTCCTTCCAATAGTATACTCAGTGTTGATTTCCTTTAGGACTGACTGATTTGATCTCCTTGCTATCCAAGGGATTTTCAAGAGTCTTCTCTAATACCAGTTTGAAAACATTAATTCTTCAGCACTCAGCCTTCTTTCTGGTCCAACTCTCATTTCCATACGTGACTACTGCAAAAAAACATCTAACATCTAATCAGTTAACATCTAACCAAATTCATTTTAGGTTAGATTTAGATCATTAAATTAGAATTAACATCTAACCAAATCCATTATTATCAGATTGATACTTGAACTAAAATGGTCATATTTTATAATTTTAAAAAAATCTTGCCTCATTGAATTCCTTCCCTAACAATGGAAACCTTTCCACTGAAATACAGCTGTAGAGGTTCTGTGCCCCAGCCTCACAAGGGATTTGAAGTTATTTTCTAAAGAAGCCACTCCCAAGCCCCAAATGTTCTGTGGATTTAAGGTTTACCTTGAAAACCACTGAAACTTTTCTTATTCTGCAGTGTAATAGATCTGGGCTAATTTTAATGTAAAATAAGATTTTAAATCATAAACCATCAGGAAAGCCGAAATAAACAATAAATGGTATCACATTAATCTTTCAGTTCAGTCGCTCAGTTGTGTCCGACTCTTAGTGACCCCATGAATTGCAGCACGCCAGGCCTCCCTGTCCATCACCAACTCCCAGAGTTCACTCAGACACATGCCCATCGAGTCTGTGATGCCATCCAGCCATCTTGTCCTCTGTCATCCCCTTCTCCTCCTGCCCCCAATCCCTCCCAGCATCAGAGTCTTTTCCAATGAGTCAACTCTTCGCATGAGGTGGCCAAAGTATTGGAGTTTCAGCTTTAGCATCAGTCCTTCCAATGAACATCCAGGACTGATCTCCTTTAGGATGGACAGTTTGGACCTCCTTGCAGTCCTAAGGGACTCTCAAGAGTCTTCTCCAACACCACAGTTCAAAAGCATCAATTCTTCAGTGCTCAGCTTTCTTCACAGTCCAGCTCTGAAAAAAACATAGCCTTGACTAGGCGGACCTTTGTTGGCAAAGTAGTATCTCTGCTTTTGAATATACTATCTAGGTTGGTCATAACTTCCTTCCAAGGAGTAAGCGTCTTTGAATTTCATGGCTGCAGTCACAATCTGCAGTGATTTTGGAGCCCAAAAAATAAAGTCATCCACTGTTCCCCTGTTTCCCCATCTATTTGCCATGAAGTGATGGACCGGATGCCATGATCTTCATTTTCTGAATGTTGAGCTTTAAGCCAACTTTTTCACTCTCCTCTTTCACTTTCATCAAGAGGCTTTTTAGTTCCTCTTCACTTTCTGCCATAAGGGTGGTGTCATCTGCATATCCGAAGTTATTGATATTTCTCCTGGCAATCTTGATTCCAGCTTGTGCTTCTTCCAGCCCAGCGTTTCTCATGATGTACTCTGCATATAAGTTAAATAAGCAGGGTGACAATATACAGCCTTGACGTACTCCTTTTCCTATTTGGAACCAGTCTGTTGTTCCACGTCCAGTTCTAACTGTTGCTACCTGACCTGCATATAGGTTTCTCAAGAGGCAGGTCAGGTGGTCTGGTATTCCCATCTCTTTCACAATTTTCCACAGTTTATTGTGATCCATCAGTCAAAGGCTTTGGCATAGTCAATAAAGCAGAAATAGAGATTTTTCTGGAACTGTCTTACTTTTTCCATGATCCAGTGGATGTTGGCAATTTGATCTCTGGTTCCTCTGCCTTTTCTAAAACCAGCTTGAACATCTGGAAGTTCATGGTTCATGTATTGCTGAAGCCTGGCTTGGAGAATTTTGAGCATTACTTTATTAGCGTGTGAGATGAGTGCAATTGTGTGGTAGTTTGGAGAAGGAAATGGCAACCCACTCCAGTGTTCTTGCCTGGAGAATCCCAGGGACGGGGGAGCCTGGTGGGCTGTCGTCTATGGGGTCGCACAGAGTCGGATACGACTGAAGTGACTTAGCAGCAGCAGTTGAGCATTCTTTGGCATTGCATATAACTCTTTACTAGGGTTGAAAACTTTTAAGAACATAGAGTCACATAAGTATGTAGAAAATAACAATGTTTTCTCACTGTTATATAAGTTATGACTGTAGTTACCAAGGAGAGCTGCCCAAAAGTGTCAAAGAATTGAAATAGTTTACCATTTGTTGCCACTTGTAGTATAAATTTACTGAGACCGTGAGGTTGAACGGTAGACTAAAACAGTTCCTGATCTGCTGTGTCTTTCACCATCTTGCTAAGTGTTCGTCAAGAACAGTTTTGTTAAGGAAAGATGGCAGGTCCTTAGGCCCTTCAGTTTCCCATCAGTGTGACCACGTTTATTACACGCAAAATAATCAGATGTCCAGGACACTTTATAGTTCTCTCAGTTCATTCTCTTTAACTCTCAAGCCTTTTTTCACTGCAGAGAGATTGTCATGTTCAGTTTTTATTTTTTTTAATGCCATTTTGCCTTAAGATTATTGAGGGTATGCAGTCTTGGAAAATTAAATGCCTAAATAAGTCAGTTTTGAGATAACTTTTAACTTTATTATATTTAGCTGTTAAGTCAGTTAAATATAATATTGTACTATTAGTTCAGTTCAGTTCAGTCGCTCAGTCATGTCCAACTCTGCGACCCCAAAAATCGCAGAATGCCAGGCCTCCCTGTCCACCAACTCCCGGAGTTCACTCAGACTCACGTCCATTGAGTCAGTGATGCCATCCAGCCATTTCATCCTTTGTCGTCCCCTTCTCCTCCTGCCCCCAATCCCTCCCAGCATCAGAGTCTTTTCCAATGAGTCAACTCTTCACATGAGGTGGCCAAAGTACTGGAGTTCCAGCTTTAGCACCACTCCTTCCAAAGAAATCCCAGGGCTGATCTCCTTCAGAATGGACTGGTTGGATCTCCTTGCAGTCCAAGGGACTCTCAAGAGTCTTCTCCAACACCACAGTTCAAAAGCATCAATCTTTGGCGCTCAGCTTTCTTCACAGTCCAACTCTCACATCCATACATGACCACTGAAAAAACCGTAACCTTGACTAGACGGACCTTTGTTGGCAAAATAATGTCTCTGCTTTTGAATATGCTATCTAGGTTGGTCATAACTTTTCTTCCAAGGAGTAAGCATCTTTTAATTTCATGGCGGCCGTCACCATCTGCAGTGATTTTGGAGCCCCAAAAAATAAAGTCTGACACTGTTTCCACTGTCTCCCCATCTATTTGCCATGAAGTGATGGGACCAGATGCCATGATCTTCGTTTTCTGAATGTTGAGCTTTAAGCCAACTTTTTCACTCTGTACTTTCACTTTCATCAAGAGGCTCTTTAGTTCCTCTTCACTTTCTGCCATAAGGGTACATTGTACTATTAAGACAGTTCTAAAAAAGGAGGAGGAAAGAAAAGCACTGACTTGTTGTTTGCCCATTGTAGTGGTATAAATAGGCCCAGAAATCAGAAATGGCTTATCTCTAGCCTCCAGCATGTCTCACTGAGTGTGAACTTGGGAAGCAGCAGCGCTAGTGGGTATGAGGAGGCAGATCAGCAGATGGGAGCACAGTAGCGATGTTAACCTATGCGCAGAAAGATGCATATAACCAAAAAAAAAAAAAAAAAGATGCATATAACCTGTATGTGTACTGTAGCCAATTCTTCTAGAGAGAACACCCATATAATCCACCAAGGTAAGGAAACACTGCCTGCGCCCCGCACATCCGCCACATGCCCTTTCCCATCTATAATCTCCTCTTCCCCATGAGAGTTAACCATATCCTCACTTTTATGGTGTTCTCTCCCATGCTATTCTTTATACTTTGGCCACCTAAGTATACATTCCCTAGACATTCTGATTTAATCTGGCCTATTTTGAACTGTATGTAGATGGAATCATAGTCTGCGCATTGTTTTGAGATTTGTTTGTGAGATTCATCCACATTAGGGCGTGAAGCTGGGGTTCATTCATTTTTACTGCTGTCTAGAAGGCAATGACACCCCACTCCAGTACTCTTGCCTGGAAAATCCCATGGACGGAGGAGTCTAATGGGCTGCAGTCCATGGAGTCGCTAAGAGCGGACACGACTGAGCGACTTCACTTTCCCTTTTCACTTTCATACATTGGAGAAGGAAATGGCAACCCACTCCAGTGTTCTTGCCTGGAGAATCCCAGGGACGGGGGAGCCTGGTGGGCTGCCGTCTCTGGGGTCGCACAGAGTCGGACACGACTGAAGTGGCAGCAGCAGCAGCAGGGTTCCAGGGTATGAATGTTGCTTAATCATGTGTTGGAACCAGCTTGTACAGGCTCAGAGGAGCTGACTGTTGAATGTTCAGGAATTTTGCAGGCTGGTTAATACCATGTTGGGAGCCTAAAATCAGCCATGATGGGAGTATTTACATCACAAAAATTGTCTACAAATCAGGGCTTACCCCCCATCCCCACCCCTGCTGTTATTAAATGCCTTCCAGGAAGTCCCTGAGTAGATTGTAATGCATTTATCCATTCTACAGTAAATGGGCATTTGGTTGGTTTCCAGTTTTGCTTTTGTTTTTTATCGTTTTATTTACTTTGGCTGTGCTGGGTCTCTGCTGCTGTGCGCAGGCTTTTTCTAGCTGCAGTGAGTGGGGCTGCTGTCTAGTTGTGGCGCATGGTCTGCTCGGTGTGGTGGCCTCTCTTATTGCGGAGCACGGGCTCTAGAGCGGGCAGGCTTCAGTAGTTGCGGCGCACGGGCTGAGCTGCTCTGAAGCATGTGGAATCTTCCTGGACCAGGGATCAAACCCATGTACGCGTCACTGGTAGGTGGATTCTTATCCACTGGACCACCAGGGAAGTCCTCCCGTTTTTGTTGATGAGTATTCGCTTCTGTGTCTACTGGTATATATACACTCACATTTCTGAAACACAGACTATCCTTCAGGAGGGAAGCTCTTAGGTCATAGGGTATGAACACGTTCAATTATAGTTACTAATGTCAAATAATTTTCCAAAACGTTTGTTTCAGTTAACATAGAACCCTAGCAGCTTTGTTTGAGGAGTCCTGTTTCTCAGTATCGTTGCCATCCCTTGGAATTCCCAGGCTTTAAATTTTTGCCAAAATAGTGATTCTATATTTATATATCATTATGGTTTTAAGTTTCATTTTCCTGATTGCTACTGAGCTCTCGCACCTTTCCTTATGTTATTTGGCCCATTTGAATTTTTTTCTTTAGAAAGCTCTTGTTTAAGCCTTTTACCATTTTTAAACTTTCTTTGTGTTATTGATTTTTAGATTTCTTTATGTATTTTGGATATTCTAATATAAGCATCGAAGGCTATAAATTTTCCTTTATTTCTTTATTTCTTCCTTGAAGTTTATTAGCATAGTTACTATGCCATTAATAAAATATCTGGTTTATGGTTAACATGGGGACATTAGCGCAGATTTTCTGTTTGCTGTGATCTGCTCTTGAATTTGCTCAACATCCTTTAACCCTTTCTGGAATCACTTTTTTCTCCTCATCTTGAGCTATAATTTAAAGATAGAGTGTTGAGATTCTGTCCATTTCTCCGAGGTTTAAAGAGGCAGGAAGAAGAGGGGAAATTCTGCCTGGGTTGTATATGGGGTCCTGAACTCTTCTCTCCAGCCTCAAACCCTTGTAAATATCCCAAACCTGCTGTTTCTAGCTGGCCTGTTACCTTCTCTTAGATGCTGGAAACTCTCTGTAACCCAGCACACTGCACTGGAAGATGGCAAATCTTGAATACCCTTTCGACATCTGCAGGGCCCCATTGAAGGCTAATGGTACAGAGAGAGGAGGAAGCGAAATATTGTATTGTTCAGTTCGGTTCAGTCACTCAGTCATGTTCAACTCTTTGTGACCCCATGGACTGCAGCACGCCAGGCCTCCCTGTCCATCACCAGCTCCAGGAGTCCACCCAAACTCATCATGTCCATTGAGTCGGGGATGCTATCCAACCATGTCATCCTCTGTCGTCCCCTTCTCCTGCCCTCAATCTTTCCCAGCATCAGGGTCTTTTCAAATGAGTCAGCTTTTCGCATCAGGTGGCAAAGTATTGGAGTTTCAGCTTCAACATCAGTCCTTCCAATGAACACCTAGGACTGATTTCCTTTAGGATGGACTGGTTGGATCTCCTGCAGTCCAAGGGACTCTCAAGAGTCTTCTCCAACACCACAGTTCAAAAGCATCAATTCTTCGGCGCTCAGCTTTCTTCACAGTCCAACTCTCACATCCATACATGACTACTGGTAAAACCACAGCCTTGACTAGATGGACCTTTGTTGGCAAAGTAATGTCTCTGCTTTTGAATATGCTATCTAGGTTGGTCATAACTTTCCTTCCAAGGAGTAAACGTCTTTTCATTTCATGGTTGCATCACCATATGCAATGATTTTGAAGCCCCCAAAAATAAAGTCTGACACTGTTTCCACAGTTTCCCCATCTATTTGCCATGAAGTGATGGGACCAGATGCCATGATCTTCGTTTTCTGAATGTTGAGCTTTAAGCCAACTTTTTCACTCTCTTCTTTCACTTTCATCAAGAGGCTCTTTAGTTCTTTACTTTCTGCCATAAGGGTGGTGTCATCAGCATATCTGCGGTTATTGATAATATTCCTGGCAATCTTGATTCCAGCTTGTGCTTCCTCCAGCCCAGCATTTCTCATAATGTACTCTGCATATAAGTTAAATAATGTTACTGAGTCCAGACTCTCTCTGGCCGTGTGACAGGCCAGTGAATCAGAGATGAGGTATGGAGGCAAGGAATAAGACTTTATTCGGATAGCTGGCTGGGAATTCTTAGAAAAATGGGTGTCCATTCACAGATCTTCCACAGAATTTTCCAGTTCTGGGAATTGCACAAGAGGAGGGCATATATAATTTCACTTCCACTGAAAAATGTCTCAAGATGACCTAGAGCTACTCAAATTATAGATATGCTCCTGAGGAGAATGGGCTGCCCAGGTGGCACTAGTGCAAAAGAACACCCCTGCCAGTGCAGGAGACACAAGAGACTCTGGTTTGATTCTATCTTCCTGGGTTGGGAAGATCCCCTGGAGGAGGGCATGGCCACCCGCTCTGGTATCCTTGCCTGGAGAGTCCCACAGACAGAGGAGCCTGGTGGGCCACAGTCCATGGAGTCAGGAAGAGTTGGACAGGACTGAAGCAACTTAGCACACGTGTACCTCAGTAGAATAAAGCCACATTATTTTTAAACTTTGTGGAGTGTGAGACTTGAAGAGACTCATTTCGTGAAGTGATAGTCATATGTAAGGGGGATGACCGTCTTTGAGGAGTGATGGGCATATTGAGAAGAGGGGAACATCCACAGACCACCCCGCCTCCGCTGGACACCCGGGGTCCCAATTCATAGCTTTTTGTCTCCTTTACATTTTGGATGTTTCCATTTGTTCCTTCTACGCCAGCTCCGTGTTCCATTGGGCTGGTGTGACCACTAAAAGTTGTCTCAATCTCGGCTTCAGTGACTTTGTCCTTATTTATCCTCTGTCATTCTGAAGTATCTGCCCTGTCACTTCACGCCCAAGAGCCTAGGCTCCGCTCACCTCTTGTGGCTCTTTTTCCAGTTATAGTCTCTTCCAGAAAAAGCTTTGGGATCTTTTTTGCATAATAAAGACTCTCAAATCTACTACACAGGGGCTTCCCTGGTGCTCAGGGATAAGGAATCCACCTGCCAATGCAGGAAACACTGATTCAATTCCTGATCCGGGAAGATCCCACCTGCTGCAGAGCAGCTCAGCCTGTGCCCCACAATTATTGAGCCTGTGCTCTAGATCCTGGGAGCCGTAACTACTGAACCCACGAGCTGCAGCTCCTGAAGCCCACGTGCCCCGGGGCCTGTGTTCCACAAGAGAAGCCGCCGCAGTGAGAAGCCCACGCCTGCACCTCGAGAATAGCTGCTGCTCTCTGCAAGCCTGTGCAGCAACAAAGACCCAGCACGGCCAAAAATAAAATTACTTTTAAAAAATATCTGTGAGTAGCCTCCAGTGCTACTCAAAATGCAGTCTGTGATGAGAGAAAAATACAGAAAGTGAGTGTAAGCATCCAGAAAGTTTTTAGCAAGTTAACATCCATCCTCTTCCTGTGGCTAAAATGGGCCCTGGAATTACTGAAGTGGTGTGGTGAGGGTGATGACCTGTGTGTCAGGCAGGTTCCTAACGCATCACAGTTGTAACATGTAGGAAGTAGGCTAACCTATGTCTTGATTTGCCCCAGCTGATCACCACTGTCCCTTTCCATTCTCAGAAGTGTCCCAGTTTGGACAATAAATGTCTATTTGATTTGCACAGCCTATATGTTCACCCTCAGCTCATCACCCCAACCACCACGCCCACCCCGCATAATAAGCAGCTCCAGTGATTTCAAAGGAAGCCAGAGAAACTCCCCATCTAGTTCAAGTATGTTTCTACTTCAGGGATCTGACCCTAGGACTTATTTTCTTTCAGTTCTCTTGGTGCCTTGTGAGTTATATTCCAGTCATTACAGAGAAAGCCCCACAGTGGGAGGGGAAAGTCTTGCTCATTGAGCAGCTTTCTGCACTGAGACATTACAGGAGTCAGGGGCCACAGGATAGAAGGAGATGGACACAGGGAGTGCTTTTTTCCTCACTGTAAGTTGACTGATGTTCTCTGTAAATGATGAATGGATTTGTCCTGACCTATAGCGACTGCACGACTTTCACTTTTCACTTTCATGCATTGGAGAAGGAAATGGCAACCTAGTCCAGTGTTCTTGCCTGGAGAATCCCAGGGACGGGGGAGCCTGGTGGGCTGCCCTCTACTGGGTCGCGCAGAGTCGGACACGACTGAAGAGACTTAGCAGCAGCAGCATAGCTGCTGCCTAAGTGGTCCCCTGTGGGGAAGACGCTGAAAGTCAACTTGTCTGCAAATACAAACCCTTAACCTATTACTGCATCCGAAATTCTTATTTTCAGAGTTATTCTTTCTGTTAAACTTAGGAACAAACCTCTGTTAAAATGAAAATACTAGAGATTTTTCCTGATCTCTCAGAAGTTCAGCTGAAGTCCAAAGTTAAAACAAAGCCTCCAGTTCTTGAGGCTTTGAAACAAAATACGCCTCCACATTCTTCACCTCTATCTCATCACCATCAAAAAAGAAATGAAGGAACATCCTTGGTGGTCCAGTGGTTAAGAATCCACCTTCCAGTGCAGGGGGTGAAGGTTTGATCTCTGGTGGGAGAACCAAGAATCCACATTCCATGTGACCAGAAAGAAAAAGGAAATGAAGAGGAAGAAGTGGAAGTTCGGGTTAACTTGGTAGGAAATGGCATGCTTACGGAGGCAGACTGTCTGTAGGGGTGAATTGGGTGCCTCCTTTGGCAGAGGCCAAGATTGGACAGCCAGCAAGGAAGGAAAACCAGAATTTCCACTTTCCAGTCGAGCTCATCTTCCAGGAGAGGACATGTCCTAGGTTACTGAGCAGAAGAGTGGCTGGCCCCAGTTTGTGGTACCTAACTGTGAACGGCTGTCTTTAGCATGCAGGGTACCTAGCACAGCTTTTTGGTTTTTTCCTCCTATATTTGGCCTTTAACTGAAATTCTGGGACAGTCTCTATCAACATTTCTTTTTATATATATTTTAGATAAGAAGTGATTTATTAGAATAGGACTCTTGTGAGGTTTACAAGCAGGCAGGCAGGAAATGCCGTGCCCCGAGAACTTACTGGGCTACGTTTTACAGTCAAAGGAAAAGTGGGAAGGAGGCGGCGAGCTTCTTTGTTTTTCTTGAGTAGACATGTTTCCATCATCAACTTCTCATCGAGGTTGAGCAGGGGAGTTTTCTTGTCCTTCATGGTCAAACTAGATCCACAAATGATTGTTTTCCCTGTGTGCAGAGAGCGTGTCCTAGAGATCATCAACTTTCCGAGCTCACTGGACAGGAGCTAGGTTTCATGCTGCCATTATTTTCTTGTTTAGGGGCCTATCTTGTGGTTCTGTTGCAGCTTTTGTTGCTAAGCAAGCCTGCTTGGTTTCGTGGTTAAGCAAACCTGCCCTCCTGAATAATCATTCCCTTATAGGGCTCTCCCAGATTTTTTTATGCTTACAGTCCCCAAGTGGGATTAACTATGTAGCCGCTTACATGCCTCTTTGTTCTGTTGTTTAGTCACTAAGACATGTCTGTCAAATAGCCTGTAGCCCACCAGGCTCCCCTGCCCCTGGGATTTCCCAGGCAAGAACACTGGAATGGGTTGCCATTTTCTGTCAACATTTCTTGACCCTGATCCTTTCCCCTCAAGTTGCCCTGGTTCCAGTAACTAAACGTTTCCCTCTTGAGCAGGATGAAGGAAGAAGGGCTGAAATGAGCTGTGAGGCCATCCAGAGGCTTGGTGCAAACACTGCCCTGGTCCCAGAAAGGACAGCCACGTGCAAGGTGGGTACAGGGCTTTTCGCAGGGAAGACGGCTGAGTCAGCAAGCCGAGCACACAGCAGGATAGCTGAATGCCTGCTGGGCTTTGGGGAGTAGGGATATTTCACGGCCATGTTGGAGCCGAGAATAAGGAAAAGAACCTGAAGCCCTTGATGTCTGCTGAATTTGGCCAGAGCTCCATGCTGCTGGCAGGCCCAGCTGGAAATTTGTTTACCCAGGGGACAGAGCATCAGATAAGCTTTGTGGTGGAAGAGTGCCATGATTCTCACTCTAAAGCTTGCAATTAGAGGGAGACAGAAATATGATCCTATGGAACTTGAGGCTGGTGAAGTTCTGGTGAATCTGAGGCAGAAATTTGCATCTGGGGTGAAACCTTCTTTCATTTATAGAGAAGGGATTCCGAGAGAGAGCAGTTTGTAGGCAGAGTTTTAGAGAAATCGGGGTTGACTCAGAATTAAGATAGAGACCTAGAACTTTGGGATTCTTAGTGCTTTTTTCCCCCTGATTTTTTCCTTTTGAATTTTATTTAAATGATCTATATTTGGTAAAAGGAGACTTACAAATATGCAAATTCCTCTCTTTCTTAGCAATACAGGTTCCTCTAGGAGATGAGGATGACTAGGAGATGGGGATGACCTGTAGGTTTGGGAATATATTACTCAGGGTTCCCCAGAGACAAAACCAATAGGAAGATGGATGAATGGATGGAGAGAGAGAGAGTGCTCACTATTTAGATATACATATATTTATTTTTTTAATATTTTATTGGAATATAGTTGATTTACAATGTTGTATTAGTTTCAGGTACACAATAAAGTGATTCAGCTATTCAGTGTGTGTACACACACACATCCATTTTTTTCAGATTCTCTTCTCATATAGGTTATTCCAAAATACTGAGTATAGTTCCCTATGCTATACCATAGGTCCTTGTTGGTTGTCTATAGTAGTGTGTATATATTAATCCCAAGCTCTTGATTTATCCTGCCTCTCCACATTTCCCCTTTGGTAACCATAAGTTTGCTTTCCATATCTGTAAATCTATTTCTGTTTTGCAAATAAGTTCATTTGTATCATTTTAAAATTAGATTCTACGTATGAGTGATATCACATGATGCTTGTCTTTGTCTTACTTCAGTTACTATGATAATCTCTAGGTCCATCCATGTTGCTACAAATGGCATTACTTCATTCTTTTTATGGCTGCGTAGTATTCCACTGGAGAAGGCAATGGCACCCCACTCCAGTACTCTTGCCTGGAAAATCCCATGGGCGGAGGAGCCTGGTGGGCTGCAGTCCATGGGGTTGCTAAGAGTCAGACACGACTGAGCGACTTCACTTTCATGCATTGGAGAAGGACATGGCAACCCACTCCAGTGTTCTTGCCTGGAGAATCCCAGGGATGGGGGAGCCTGGTGGGCTGCCGTCTACAGGGTCGCACAGAGTCAGACA
Source organism: Ovis aries (assembly GCF_016772045.2). Taxonomy (NCBI): domain Eukaryota; kingdom Metazoa; phylum Chordata; class Mammalia; order Artiodactyla; family Bovidae; genus Ovis; species Ovis aries. The sequence continues at coordinate 16,702,643 of NC_056066.1, forward strand.
TGACTGAAGCGACTTAGCAGCAGCAGCATTCCACTGTGTATATATGTACCACATCTTTATCCGTTCCTCTGTTGATGGACATTTAGTTGCTTCTATGTCTGGGCTGTTGTGTATAGTGACAACATGTACTGATAAACCAGCTCTCTGTAAGAAAAAAAGCCATAATTTGTATCATTTACTGATTTCTGCTGTGACTAATTTCTTTTCTGTTTTACAAAAATAAATTTTATTTTTAAATTTGTTTTAATTGGTGGATGATTACTTTACATATTGTGATGGTTTTTGCCATCTACCAACATGAATTGTCTACAGGTATCCATGTGTCCCCCCCGATCCTGAAACCCCCTCCTACCTCCCTCCCCGCCTGTCTCTCTAGGTCGTCCCAGAGCACTGACTTTGGGTGCTCTGCTTCATGCACTGAACTTGCACTGTGTGACCAATTTTTAAAATGTTTGTTTATCATGGTAAAAGTCACATAACACAAAACATACTATCTTAGCCATGTTTAACTGTACAGCTAAGTATATCCACATTGTTCTGTGACTCTCACTGTCATCCACCTCCCGAATTTTTCACTATGTCCCTGTTAAATACTAACTCCCCACATACCCTTCAGACCTTGGGATCTACTAGTGTGCTTTCTGACTCTGGCAATTTTTGCCCATCCTAGCTACCTCATAGAAGTGGGATCAAACATTGTTTGTCTGTACGTAATGTATATTGGAATGCATTTTTAGGGTTAACTTATGTCCTGCTGTCAGATTCGTTGTATTTGTTCAGTCGCTCAGCTGTGTCCAACTCTGTGCTCCTATGAACTGCTGCACACCAGGCCTCCCTGCCCTTCACCATCTCCTGGAGCTTGCTCAAGCTCATGCCCATCAAGTCAGTGACGCCATCCAACTGTCTCTCCTCTGTTGTCTCCTTCTCATCCTGCTTTCAGTCTTTCCCAGCATCAAAGTCTTTTCCAATGAATTGTCTCTTCACATCAGGTGGCCAAAGTAATGGAGCTTCAGCATCAGTCCTTCCAATGAATATTAAGGATTGATTTCCCTTTCGATTGACTGGTTGGATCTCCTTGCAGTCCTAGGAACTCTCAAGAGTCTTCTCCAACACCACAGTTCAAAAGCATCAATTCTTCAGTGCTCAGCCAACATCCACATATGACTACTGGAAAAACCATAGCTTTAACTGCACAGAGCTTTGTCAGCAAAATAATGTCTCTGTTTTTTAATATGCTGTCTAGGTTGGTCATAGGTTTTCTTCTAAGGAGTAAGGGTCTTGTAATTTCATGGCTGCGGTCACCATCTGCAGTGATTTTGGAGCCCCAAAATAAAGCCTGTCACTGTTGCCATTGTTTCCCTATCTTTTTGCCATGAAGTGATGAGATTGGACACCATGATCTTCATGTTTTGAATGCTGGATTTTAAGCCAGCATTTTCCACTCTCCTCTTTTTTCATCAAGAGGCTCCTTAGTTCCTCTTCGCTTTCTGCCATAAGAATGGTGTTATCTGTGTATATTTCTCCCAGAAATCTGGATTCCAGCTTGTGCTTCTTTCATCCAGCCTGGCATTTCACATGAATGTACTCTGAATATAAGTTAAATAAGCACGGTAACAATATACAGCTTTGACGTACTCCTTTCCCAAATTGGAACTGGTCCGTTGTCCCTTGTGTGGCTCTAACTGTTGCTTCCTGACCTGCATACAGATTTCTCAGGAGGCAGGTTAGGTGGACTGGTATTCCCTTCTCTTTAAGAATTTTCCACAGTTTGTTGTGATTCATATAGTCAAAAGCTTTAGCATAGTCAATGAAGCAGAAGCGGATGTTTTTCTGGAATTCTCTTGCTTTTTCTATGATCCAGTGGATGTTGGCAATTTCTCTGATTCCTCTGCCTTTTCTAAATCCACCTTGAGTATCTGGAAGTTCTTGGTTTATGTACTATTGAAGCTTTGCTTGGAGAATTTTGAGCATTACTTTGCTAGCATATGAAAATGTGAAATGAGTGCAGTTATGTGGTAGTTTGAGCATTCTTTGGCATTGCCCTTTTTTGGGATTGGAATGAGAACTGACCTTTTCCAATCCTATGGCCACTGCTGAGTTTTCCAAATTTGCTGACATATTGAGTGCAACAGTTTAACAGCTTCATCTTTATTTGAAATAGCGCAGCTAGAATTCCATCACCTCCACTAGCTTTGTTCGTAGTGATGCTTGCTAAGGCCTGCTTGACTTCGTACTCCAGATGTCTGGCTCTAGGTTAGTGATCACATGATCATGGTTATCCAGGTCATTAAGATACTTTTCGTATAATTTTTCTGTGTATTCTTGCCATCTCTTCTTAAAATCTTCTGCTTCTGTTAGGTCCATACCATTTCTGTCCTTTATTGTGCCCGTCTTTGCATGAAATATCCCCTTGGTATCACTAATTTTCTTGAAGTGATCTCTAGTCTTTCCCATTCTATTGTTCTCTATTTCTGTGCATTGATCGCTGAGGAAGGCTTTCTTATCTCTCCTTGCTATTCTTTGGGACTCTGCATCCAGATGATATATCTTTCCATTTCTCCTATTCTCAGCTATTTGTAAGGCCTCCTCAGACATCCATTTTGCCTTTTTTGCATCTCTCTTTTTTTTTTTCCTTTGGAGATGGTGTTGATCACTACCTCCTGTAGAATGTTACAAACCTCCATCCAATAGTTCTTCAGGCACTCTATCAGATCTAATCCCTTGAATCTATGTGTCACTTCTACGTATAATCTTAAGGGATTTGATTTAGGCCAGACCACCTGAGCTGCCTCTTGAGAAATCTGTATGCAGGTCAGGAAGCGACAGTTAGAACTGGACATGGAACAACAGAGTGGTTCCAAATAGGAAAAGGAGTGCGTCAATGCTGTATATTGTCACCCTGCTTATTTAACTTCTATGCAGAGTACATCATGAGAAACGCTGGACTGGAGGAAACACAGGCTGGAATCAAGATTGCTGGGAGAAATATCAATAACCTCAGATAAGCAGATGATACCACCCTTATGGCAGAAAGTGTAGAGGAACTAAAAAGCCTCTTGATGAAAGTAAAAGAGGACAGTGAAAAAGTTGGCTTAAAGCTCAACATTCAGAAAATGAAGATCATGGCTTCTGGTCCCATCACTTCATGGCAAATAGATGGGGAAACAGTGGAAACAGTGTCAGACTTTATTTTTGGGGGCTCCAGAATCACTGCAGATGGTGACTGCAGCCATGAAATTAAAAGACGCTTAACTCCTTGGAAGGAAAGTTAAGACCAACCTAGATAGCATATTCAAAAGCAGAGACATTACTTTGCCAACTAAGGTCCGTCCAGTCAAGGCTATGGTTTTTCCAGTGGTCATGTATGGGTGTGAGAATTGGACTGTGAAGAAGGCTGAGGGCCAAAGAATTGATGCTTTTGAACTGTGGTGTTGGAGAAGACTCTTGAGAGTCCCTTGGACTGCAAGGAGATCCAACCAGTCCATTCTGAAGGAGATCAGCCCTGGGATTTCTTTGGAAGGACTAATGCTAAAGCTGAAGCTCCAGTACTTTGGCCACCTCATGCAAAGAGTTGACTCATTGGAAAAGACTCTGATGCTGGGAGGGATTGGGAGCAGGAGGAGAAGGGGACGACGGAGGATGAGATGGCTGGATGGCACCACAGACTTGATGGACGTGAGTCTGAGTGAACTCCGGGAGTTGGTGATGGACAGGGAGGCCTGGTGTGCTGTGATTTATGGGATCACAAAGAGTCGGACACAACTGAGTGACTGAACTGAACTGAACTGAAGGGCCTAGTGGTTTTCCCTACTTTCTTCAATTTGTCTGAATTTGGCAATGAGGAGTTCACGGTCTGAGCCACGCTCAGCTCCTGGTCTTGTTGTGCCTTCTTTTTCCCCATGTACTATACACTAGGCCCTGAGCAGCTGTTCCCTTTACACACAGCAGTGTGCATGTGTAAGTCTCAGTCTCTCAATTTATCCTACCTGCCCCTTTCTGCCCTTGGCTTCCACACATTTGTTCTCCACATCTGTCTCTTTCTGCTTTGCAAATAGGTTTGTCTGTACCGTTTTTCTAGATTCCACATAGACGCGTTAATAGACAGTATTTGTTTTTCTCCTTCTGACTGACTTCACTCTGTATGACAGTCTCTAGGTCTGTCCACATCTCTGCAAATGGCAAAATTTTGTTCCGTTTAATGGATGAGTAATATTCCAGTGTATATATGTACCACGTCTTCTTTATTCTTCTGTTGATGGACATTTAGGTTGCTTCCATATCCTGCCCATTGTAAATAGTGCTGCAATGAATATTGGGGTACATGTATCTTTTGGAATTATGGTTTTCTCTGGATATATGCCAAGGAGTGAGATTGCTGGGTCATATAGTAACTCTGTTTTTAATTTTTTAAGGAACCTCCATACTGTTTTCCATAGTGGCTGCACCAGTTTACATCCCCACCAACAATGTAAGAAGGTTCCCTCTTCTCCTGCATTTATTGTTTATAGGTTTTTTGATAATGGCCATTCTGATCAGTAGGAAGGTCATACTTCATTGTAGTTTTGATTTGCATTTCTATAATAATTAGTGATGTTGAGCATCTTTTCATGTGCCTGTTGGCTTGAAAAGATATCTATTTAGGTCTTCTATCCACTTTTTGATTGGGTTGTTTGTTTTGATGTTGAGCTGCATGAGTTGTTTGTTTCTCTTTTCAGTTGCTTCATTTGCAAATCTTTTCTCCCATTCTAAGGGTTGTCTTTTCACCTGGTTTATGCTTTCCTTTGCTGTGCAAAAGCTTTTACATTTAGTTAGGTCCCATTTGTTTATTTTTGTTTTTATTTTGAGTACTCTAAGAGGTGCATTGTAAAAGATCTCGCTGTGATTTATGTCAAAAAGTGTTCTGCCTATGTTTTCTTCTAAGTGTTTTATAGTGTCCGGTCTTATATTTAGGTCTTTAACCCATTTTGAGTTTATTTTTGTGTATGGTGTTAGAAAGTATTCTAATTTCATTCTTTTACATATAACTGTCCAGTTTTCCCAGCACCATGTATTGAAGAGACTATCTTTTCTCCATTGTATTAATATATTCTTGCTTCCCTGGTAGCTCAGATGGTAAAAAAATCTGCCTGCAATGCAGGGGATTCTGATTTGATCCCTAGGTTGGGAAGATCCTCTGGAGAAGGAAATGGCAACCCACTCCAGTATTATTGCCTGGAGAATCTCATGGACAGTGGAGCCTGGTGAGCTACAGTCCATGGGGTCGCAAAGAGTCAGACACAGCTGAGTGACTAACACACTGTGAGCCTCCTTTGTGCTATAAGCAATTTTAAGCTGCCACCAAGTCACTAAGTTAGGAAGAGAAGCATGCAGTCATCTCTAACACATCTGTGTCATCTAGCTCCAACACACTGTGGGTTGGGAACCAGTATTTGAGACCACACAGGTGCCAGCTAGCATCCTCACTACTGCCCTTGAGTGGAATGGAAGGACTCATTCTGGGGGTGTAGATTTTCGTGGCAAGTGTTTTGGATTGTTTTCTAAAATCAAGTTGCCCTCCCTGGTTCTAATAGTAGCATCTTCCCTGGTTACCTGTGGCAGCAATCCCCAGCCTTTTTGACACCAGGATCAGTTTTGTGAAAGACAATTTTTCCAGGAACCAGGGTGGGGAGATGGTTTCAGGATGATTCAAGCTCATTACATTTACTGTGCATATTATTATGATGATGATGCCGGTTCCACCTCAGATCATCAGGCATTAGATCGTGGAGGTTAGGGATCCTTGATCTGTGGGTTTTGGGGGGTTCAGTCCCACCTCTCATGTGTGTTCAATTGTGCAGTCGTGTCCAACTCTTTGTGACTTTATGGCCATAGCCTGCCAAGCTCCTCTGTCCATGGAATTTTCCTGGCAAGAATCCTGAACTGGGTTGCCATTTCCTCCTCCAGGGGATATTCCCAACTTGGGGATTGAACCTGCGTCTCTTGCATCTCCTGCATTGCAGGCAGATTCTTTACTGCTGAGCCACCAAGGAAGTCCCACCTCTCATGTGAACATTTATCAAATCAAAGGCTCCTTGAGCTGAAGACCGTATGGGTCCTCTTTCCAATTCATTCATTCCAAGATGAGGCAGCTAAGGCTCAAAACAGTGAGGAGATTTTGGGACAACAGTCCATGATGTCAGAGATTTGACTCCTGGCTCTTTACCCAGGCATGTGTGTGGGTGAGAGAGAGAGGATGAAAGAATGTGTTTATAATTGCAGTTTGCTGCTCCTCAGGGATGGACACAGGGGCCCTGCCTCCGAGTGACCCAGAGGGAGAGCTCAGAATGGATTGTTCTGGGTGGGGTAGGGATGGGCATCTGCCCACCAAGGTAGAATGCATTATCCTCCCCCCTGACTTCTGCTGGGAGAAGAGAAAGAAGGAGCATTCCCTTTCCTTCCTAAGAGGAAGGGAAATCAGGTCCTGCAGCATTTGCCTCAGATGGAACAAACACTGACAGACTCCTCTCTGGAGGTCAGAGTGTAAATTACTCGGATCAAAGGAAATCTCTGCCTGACACCAGGGTGTGTAAGAGGCAGAATTGCATGTCACTTTGTAAAACTGTAGGGATTTTCATTTGTTCATTTTTGATGGAAGGCGGAGGTGGTGGCAGAGTTGGCTGCAACAGTGGTGATCAAAAGGGTGAGTGTTTGGAGAGGAAGATGCCCATTTTCCCCTGAAAAACAGAGGGTGCTTCGGCCTAACGTCACTGTGGGGGAGAACACCTAGAAAAAGCATCCCTGGTAGCTGGTTTTGAGCAAAAGTACAAAAGAGCTGAAGGCTGAGACGTGATAAATGGCTGTTGTTGAGAACTGTGGAGATGCAAATGATTTTTTTTTCCTCTGCATCTGAGAAAGGTTGTAGTGGGTTTTGAATGATAAGGATTATCAAAGATGGAAACTAAATTGTCTGAATCAGTAGTCTCCCATTGCCACCCAACTCACCCCTTTTCTCCTGTTCTTTTTATAAAACACAGACCACATTCTTGCCCTTTAGGGAGGTCCTCCTGAAAAGCTGCCATTTCCCACCCGTGGTACTCAGCCCAGCAGAGCCCTGACTAGCTCCTAAGGATGGAGTTCATAATTGTGGATATTCCTGAGAACCTGTGGGAGGAGCTAGGGACCCTCTGTGGGTTGTGTGGGCCCACATGTAACTTCTCCAGTGGACTATAGTGGAGTGACACTGGTGTTGTCATGGAAATGTCTTGCTTTACAGTCTCAAGTAGAGAACAGAGCTATAGGAAAGCCAAGTCCTACTTACATGTTGAGCTTAAGTATCAGCCTCCCTCCTTGCAAGGCAACCCACCTTCCAGTGCATCTGGCTAAGGTGTAGGTGTGGCTTCAGTCTCTCTGGGGGGGGGGGGGCGCTTTGTCATACTCCTGATCTGAGAACTCTCCCATCCCTCCGGGATCCCGCTTTCCTGATGGCCACTCATAGCCACACCCCGCCCTGGGTACCAGTGGAAGGAGGGATGTGCAGTTAGTCACAGCTCCCCTCCCTGCCCCGTGACGTTAGGGTCCACACCAGCACCACACAAGGCAAAGTGTTCACAGAGCGTTTTGTTAGACTTAACATAACAACAGGGGAGAGCATCACTACGTAGGACTCCTCTTAGTTCATGGACAAAACTTAACCCACCATGGACGATAACAATCACTTGCTTTCAGAATGAGGAATTTATTTACTGAAATGGAATAATCTTCAATATATATTTTTAAATATGTAAAGTATAGAGTAGTATTGTTATATGTGTGTGTCTTCTCTGAATACCCTGAGGTAGGCTATTCATGAGACCTTGTGTTTTTTGGTTCAATAATCGAAACCTAAGCTCTGTTTCAGACATGACTGAAAGACTGAACTGACTGAAGCTCTGTTTCAATGGTTAAAAGGGACTCCCTATACCTCTCTCTCTTCTTTTTTATTGAGACTTAATTGACATTGTACAGTCAACCGTTGAACAAGTGATTAAGGGCACTGACACTCCCCCCACAGCCCACGCCCACACACACACACACACACACACGCAGTCAAAAATCTGCATGTAACTTCACAGTTGGCCCTTCCCATCTGTGGGCTTGGATCTGCAGCCATTGGGTTCTGTATCCATGGATCATGTAGTGTATATTTAGTGAAAAAAATCTACTTATAAGTATACTGCACCATTCAGATCTATGCCGTACAAGGGCTGAGTGTGTTAGTTTTAGGGGTACAACACGACGATTTGATACATGTATAGACTGTGAAATGATTACCTCAGTAAATTTAATTGACTTTCATCACCACAGTTATAATTCTTCTTGCAAGAAGAACTTTTAAGATTTATTTTCAACTATTTTGAAACACGTAATACTGCATTATTAACTATTGTCACAATGCTGGACATTATCACACCCCCAGGACTTTATTTATCTCATAACTAGAAGTTTGTACTTCTTAACCTCCTTTACCCATTTTGCCGACCTCCCACCCTCGTGCCTCTGGCAATCACCGACCTGTTCTCTTATCTCTGAGTTCAGTTTCTTTTTAGATTCTACCTGTAAGTAAGATGATACAGTATTTGTCTTTCTCTGTCTGACTTATTTCACTTAGCATAAAGTCCTCAAGGTTCATCCGTGTTGCTCCAAATGGCAGCATTTCCTTCTTTTTTATGGCTGAATTTTAGGTAATACCCATCATATTACATCTACTTTATCTATTCATCTGCTGATAGATACTTAGGTTGCTTTTGTATCTTGGCTATCGCAAATAATGCTGCAATGAACGTGGGGATGCAGAGAGCTTTTCACGATAGTGATTTTGTTTCCTTTAGATAAAAACCCATATGGGGGACTGCTGGATCACGTGGTAGTTCAACTTTTAATTTCTGGAAGAACTTCTGTAGTGGCTACACCAATTTACATTCCCACCAACAGTGCACAAAGGTGCCCTTTTATCCACATCCTCTCTAATACTTGTTATTTCTTATCTTTTTGATAATAGCCATTCTAACTGGTATGAGGTAATATCTTGTGGTTTTGATTTGCATTTCCCTGATGATTAGTGATGTTGAGCACTTTTTCATGTTGATGTTGAGTACTTGTTGACTATTTATATGACTTCTTTAGAAAAATTGTCTATTCAGTTCCTCGGTTTTTTTTAATTGGATATTTTTGGAGTTTTTTTTCCTATTGAGTTGTGTGTATTCTCTGCCTTTTAACCCCTTATCAGATTAGTGATTTGCAAATATTTTCTTCCATTCAGTAGGTTGCTTTTCATTTGTTGATGATTTCCTTTGTTGTGAAGAAGCTTATTATTTTATATTTGCTTTTCTTACCTTTGCTCTTGGTGCCAAATCAAGAAAATTATTGCCGAGACCGATGTCAAGGAGCTTACTCCTTATCATTTCTTCTAGGAGGTTTATGGTTTCAGGTCTTACACTCAAATTTTTAACGTACTTTGAGTTTATTTTTGTGTGTGGTATAAGATAGTGATCCAGTTTTATTCTTTTGCATGTTGGTTGTCCTGTTTTCCTGACATTGTATTTTGAAGAGACGATCTTTCCCTGCTGTATACACATGGTTCCTTTGGCATAAATTAATTGACTGAATATGCACATGTTTATTCCTGGGGTCTCTGTTCTCTTCCATTGATCTGCGTGTCTCCTTTTATGCCAATACCATATTGTTTGATTACTGTAACTTTGTAATATAGTTTGAAATCAGGAAGCATAATGCCTCCAGGTTTGTTCCTGCTCCAGTTCCTTTGACTGCTTGGGTCTTCGTGGTTCCACATGAATGTTAGAATCGTTTGTTCTATTTTTGTGAAAAATGCCACTGTAGGGATTGCACTGAACTTGTAGCTTGCTTTGAATGGTCAGACATTTTAATAATTATTATTATTTCCATCCAGCATCAAAGAATATCTTCCCATTTATTTGTATCTGTAGTTTCTTTTATCAATGTCTTACATATTTCAGTGTACAAGTCTTTTGCCTCCTTGGTTAAATTTATTCCTAGGCATTTTATTCTTTTTGATGCAATTGTAATTGGGATTGCTTTCTTAATTTTTCTTTCTGATAGTTTATTATTTATGTAAAAAAAAAAACCAGATTTTTGTATGTTGATTTTGTATCCTGCAACTTTACTGAATTCATTTACTAGTTCTAATAGTTTTTTAGTAGCACCTTTAGAATTTTCTACATATGGTATCATGTTATCTGCAAACTATGACAGTTTTGTCTCTTCCTTCCCAATTTGGATTCCTTTCATTTCTTGTCTGATTTCTGTGGTGAGGACTTCCAGTACTATGCTGAATAAAGGTGCAAAAGTGCACATCCTTCTTCCAGATCTTGGAGGAAATGCTTTCTGTGTTTCACCACTGAGAATGTTGTTGGCCATAGGTTTGTTATTATGTTGAGGTATGTTCCCTCTGCACCCGCTTTGTTAATAGGTTTTAGTGTAATGGATGTTGAATTTTGTCAAAAGCTTTTTCTGAGGCTATTGAGATGATCATATGATTTTCTTCAGTTTGTTAATATGGCGTGTCACATTGACTGAGTTGCAGATACCGATCCATCCTTGCATCCCTGGAGCAAATCCCATTTGATCATAGTGTAGGATCATTTTAATGTATTTTTGAAAAGGTTAAAATCATTGGCTGAGGACCTATTAAAAGTCAGGCATATGGGAGGTTCTTTACATACATGACCTCATGGGCTTGATGCAGTCCTCGGGGCATCTATTATTATTTGCATCTCATAGGTTTCTGTTCCAGAACTATCTGACCCCAAAGCCTTGCCCTTTCTGTTAATCTAGTCTGCCTCCTGCTAGAATTAAGGCCAGACTGTCACCATGCAGGGCTACTAGGAAAGTCACATTTCTGCAAGTAAAATGACCCATCTCCCGTTGTCACTATTAATATCATTCTGATAGTTTTTGTAAAAAGGTAGAAAGACTACAGTAATGGAGTGAGCAAGCCCCTGAAGTCCTGGGCAAAAGTCTCAGCTCTGAAATTGACTATTTGTATGACTCTGATAATAACAGCTGTCATAGACTAAATTGTGTCCCTCACCCCATTTCACAGATTCATACATTGAAGCTCTGATGGGTTCTTTGGGAGGTAATTAGGACCAAGTGAGGTCAAGGATGGGCACCTTAATCTGATGGGATTAATGGCTTATAGGAGACACTAGAGAGCTCTCTCTCGCCCTGTGCAGGCACAGAGCTAAGGGCATGTGAGGACACAGTGAGGAGGTCAGCAAGAGAGCCTGCACCAGAAAGTGAATCTTTTGGCACCTTCTAGTGTCTGTGACTGTGAGAAGATAAGTTTCCGTTGTCTGAGGCACTCAGTCTATGGTACATTGCTATGTCCTTCCAAACAGACTGATAGAAGAGCCAACACCATCATAAGCATTTTGTAAACATCAGCTGTTCCAGTGTACACCTCTGAGGAAAACACTGCATTTCATCATCTACATAATACGGTTGTGGTGCTGGAGAAGGCTCTTGAGAGTCCCTTGGTCTGCAAGGAGATCAAACCAGTGAATCCTATAGGAAATCAACCCTGAATATTCATTGGAAGGACTGATGCTGAAGCTGAACCTCCAATACTTTGGCCACCTGACGTGAAGAGCCAACTCATTGGAAAAGACCCTGATGCTGGGAAAGACTGAAGGAAGAGAAGGAGGCTACAGAGGGTAAGATGGTTGGATGAAGTCATCAACTCAATGGACATGAGTTTGAGCAAACTCCAGGAGATAGTGAAGGACAGGGAACCTGGCATGCTGCAGTCCATGGGGTCACAAAGAGTTGGACATGACAGCAACTGAGCAACAACAATTAACATGATACAACTGAGAAACCTAAAGCTTAGAGAGGCCAGAGACCCTGGTAGTGAAAAGTAATTCAGGCACCAAAAAATAAGTGCACATATCAATGGAAAGAAGGTCAGTAGTTTCCCTGTGCCAGGACAAAGGAGACTGCCTGCAAAGGGACACAGAGAAACTTTGGTGGGGGGTTATAGAAATAATCTATATTTTGTTTTATATCATAGTGGAGTTCCGTGGTTATATATATTTGTCAGAACTCATTGGACTGTATAGCTAAAATGGGTGCATTTTATTATATGTGATTTATAACTCAGTAAAGATGATTGGAAAATCTTTAAGAAAAATAAAAGATTCTTATTGTTAAAAGAAAAAAAAGATAACTAAAGTCAGATCACTTGGGTCTGAATCCCAGCTTCATTACAGATTCATTGTGTAATTCTGATCAAGTTACTTGATCTCTCTGGGTCTTTCAGCCTCTAGTTCCTCATCTGTTAAATGGAGATAAAATGTTCTCTTAATATATATTTGAAGACTGTCATAAAAATATTTTTGCACTGTTTTACTTATACATTCATCCAACAAGTGTATGATGATCACCTTCTACATGTCATGCACTGTTCTAAGTGGGAAGGATGGACCCAGCCTTCTGGGTGGTATTGTTGTCCAGTTGCTGAATCACGTCTGACTCTTTGTGACCCCATGGACTGCAGCACGCCAAGCTTCCCTATCCTTCACTACCTTCCAGAGTTTGCTCAAACTCATGTCCATTGAGTCATTGATGCCATCCAACCGTCTCATCCTCTGTCACCCCCTTGTCCTGCTGTGATCTTTCCTGGCATTGGGGTCTTTTCCAGTGAGTCAGCTCTTTGCATCACGTGGCCAAAGTATTGGTGCTTCTGCTTCAGCATGAGTCCTTCCAATGCATATTCAGGGTTGGTTTCCTCTAGGATTGACTAATTTGGTCTCTTTGCTGTCCAAGGCCATATACAAAATAGACGGGGTTCCTGTCCTCCTGGAGCTAATTTTCCAGTGAGGATGGGGAGACCACTGACAAATTAAAATAATATAACTGTGGATAGAAATGGAAATATGTTATGAATTAGTATAGACAAAGTAATGCAGTTAGCTAGGGAATAAACTAGAGAGTGTACCCAAGGAAAGGGTGCTGAACCAAGGGGTGACTGAACCAAATTTTAAGGTGGAGTAGGAGGAAGTGGAGGAGGAGGCCATGCAGAGATCTGAAGCACAAGTGCTCCAGGCAGAAAGAATGACACGTGCAAAGGCCCTGAGGCTGGAATGACCTTGAGTAGTAAGGAATAAAAAGCTCAAAATGACTGGAGTGGAGTGAGCAAGCTGGCAGCTAGGAGCAAGGAGTATGGTCTTAGGTCTGAGGATGGCAGGGATCAGTGGCTTTTCAGGAATTATGAAGGCCACGAGAAGCCATTGGAAGGTTTACAAAGGGGATTAAGAATACCTGACTTCACCTTACAACAATCACTCTATGCTGTGGAAAATTAGCCATAGAAGAAACAACTGTAGAAGCAAGGAACCTCATAAGAGGCTGCTGTAGCAGGACAGATGCTGAGGGCTTGGACCGTACAGGGTGGTGGCCTTGGACCATGATGGTGGCCTTGGAGAAGGAGAGAAGTGATGATTCTGGACATATACTGGTGGTAAGCTCTTGCCAATGTATTGGATGAGGGAAAAGAAAAAAAATGCATCAAGAATGACTCTTGTGTTTTTGGCTTGTGCTACTGGGCAGATGTTGGTGTCTCTTGCAATAAAGGAAACTCAGGCAGAAAATTAAAGTGTTCTGCTTTAGACTTGAAAATATGGACCTACACAGTAGACAACCACATGGACATGGTATGTGTGTAGGCGGATCTGAGTCTGGAGCTCAGGGGCAAGTTGAAGCTAAAGATAGAAGGCAATGTCCACAGCAGTGTAAAGTGTATTGTTACTGCATCTCCTTGAAACTGCAGTGGGCACCATCTCTCCTGTCTCTCTCCAAGGTCTAGTTCAGTGTCTCTAGGTGCCTACATGAAGCAAAGTCTAGGGACCGGGAAGGGGAGGCAAACATAGAGATGCTTCTCAGTAGACACTCAAAGCCAGTCACCACATTCCGGTGAATAACTCCCTTTCCTGCATGATCATATATATGTTCAGACTCCTTCTAACCCCCCATTTTTCAGGTCGTATGTTAAAAGTCACCTTCTTAGAAAGACCTTCTCTAGCCTCGCTATCTAAAATAGATCTCCTCCCTTGGTTTCCGACCCTACTGCAGCCTTTCCTCACCCAGCACACTGTTAATTTCATTCCTATCATTCATTTATAATTATTAGTTTATGTTTTTTATTTCTCGCCTCCATTGTGGAAAGAATTAGACTGTATAATGGAAGGAACCCTACATGTGTGGTCATCACTATCAGCCAGAATTCACACCATGCCTGGCACATAATAGGTGCTCAATAAATGCTTGTTGAAGTGAATGAGCTGCTCTTGCCAGAGACACCATGAGTGGATTAATTGATGCTCCGAGCATGGACTGGAGTAGCCATTACTCCAGATCATCAAGCCCTCTGCCTAAGAGGAATGGGTTTGGTTTTGTTCATAATAAAAACATTTAACATGAGCTCTACCCTCTTAACAAAATAGTCATACTCATAGAAGCTGAGGGTAGAATGGTATTTGCCAGGAGCAGGGACACTTGTAAGTCATGTCTGACTCTGTGACCTCATAGACTGTAGCCTGCCAGGCTCGTCTGTCCATGGGATTTCCCAGATAAGGATACTGAAGTGGGTTGGCATTTCCTTCTCCAGGGGATCTTCCCAACCCAGGAATTGAACCTGCATCTCCTGCATTGGCAGATGGATTCTTTACCACTGAGCCACCAGGAAAGCCCAAAAGGGACATGGGAAGTGGCTATTCAATGGGTATAAACTTTCAGTATGCAGGATGAGTCAGGTCTAAGGAACTGCAGTATAAAGTCCACACAGGGAATAGTCACCAGGTAGTGCAGAGGCAAACAGCATGGCGGAATCCCAAGACATGCAGGCGTGGGGTGCCACTGGCACCCATCACTGAGCAGGATGGCATATACACCCTTATCAGCAGGATCATGGCCCGGAGACGGGTGGATCCACTGTAAGTCCCTGCTAAGCTCCTGAAACAGAAGATCTATGTAGGTGTTTTGAGTTATTCTCTTGAGGTGTCAGGACCAGCAAGCTGAAAACCCATGTGGCTGTTTGCCAGCTGCCAGGTTTAAAATCTAGTACCTTCCATGGAAAGTGAAACTGAGAAGATATTTAAAGGTTTCTAATCAAGAACTGTCCCCTGCAGGGGAAGGCTATTTTTATGTTCCATGCCAACAAAGTGGAGAGTTCTGGGAATGCAGCATGTACTCAGTGTCTGGGAGAGGAATGAGAAGCTCAGTGCTAGCTCTCCTAAAAACAAGGCTGAAAATATCACAGAGCTCTGCTTCCCAGCAACATCTGTCCTCCAAATCTCTTGAGAGCTGGGAAGAAGGGACAGTGGGCCCAGCAAAGAAAATATGCAGTGAAGTGGCAGTAAAAGTTATAAAGGGAAGTTGAAACGATTGAGACTTCTGTTACTCTTAACTAAAGGGTATTTTTTTTTTTTTTGGTTGAAGTATCGTTGATTTACCATGTTGTGTTTCTGGTGTACAGCAAACTGATTCAGTTTTATATATTTATATATATATTTTTGTTTTGTTTTGTTTTCATATTCTTTTCCATTGTGATTTTTTTAAGGTATTGAATATAGTTCCCTGCGCTATACAGTAGGACCTCAGTGTTTATCTGTTTCATATATAGTAGTTTGAATCTGCTAATTCCAAATTCTTATTTATCCCTCCCTTACCCCCTTTCATTGAGTTAGACAAGGCTGTGGTCCATGGGATCAGATTGGCTAGTTGTCTGTGATTGTGGTTTCTGTCTGTCTGCCCTCTGATGCCCTCTCTCAGTGCCTACCATCTTACTTGGGCTTCTCTTACCTGGGATGTGAGGTATCTCTTCACGGCTGCTCCAGCAAAGCGCAGCTGCCACTCCTTACCTTGGACATGCGGTAGCTCCTCTCGCCACTTACTCCTTGGAAGGAAAGTTATGACCAACCTAGGCAGCATATTAAAAAGCAGAGACATTACTTTGCCAACAAAGGTCTGTCTAGTCAAGGCTATGGTTTTTCCAGTAGTCCTGTATGGATGTTAGAGTTGGACTATAGAGAAAGCTGAGCGCTGAAGAATTGATGCCTTTGAACTGTGGTGTTGGAGAAGACTCTTGAGAGTCCCTTGGACTGCAAGGAGATCCAACCAGTCCATCCTAAAGGAAATCAGTCCTGGGTGTTCACTGGTAGGACTGATGTTGAAGCTGAAACTCCAGTACTTTGGCCACCTGATGTGAAGAGCTGACTCATTTGAAAAGACCCTGATGTTGGGAAAGATTGAGGGCAGCAGGAGAAGGGGATGGCAGAGGATGAGATGGTTGGATGGCTTCACCGACTCAATGGACATGGGCTTGGGTGGACTCCAGGAGTTGGTGATGGACAGGGAGGCCTGGCGTGCTGCAGTCCATGGGGTCGCAAGAGTCGGACACGACTGAGCAACTGAACTGAAAACCCCCTTTCCCCTTTGGTAATCATGTTTGTTCTCTATGTATGTGAGTCTATTTCTCTTTTGTAAATAAGTTTGTTTGTATCATATTTTATATTCCACATATAAGTGATATCATATGGTATTTGTCTTTCTCTGTCTGACTTATCTTTACTATGATAATCTCTAGGTTCATCCACGTTGCTGCACATGGCCTTATTTCATACTTATGACTGAGTGGTATTCCACTGTATATATGTACCACATCTTTATCCATTCGTCTCTTGATGGACATTTAGGTTGTTTCCATTTCTTGACTATTGTGAGCAGTGCTGCTATGAACATAAGGGTGCATGTATATTTTCAAACTATCATTTTCTCCAGATGGATGCCCTGGAATAGGATTGCTACTTCATATGGCAACTCTATTTTTAGCTTTTTAAGGAACCTCCACACTGTTTTCTATATGTTTCCAATTTACATTCCCACCAATAGCCTAGGAGGGTTCCTAAAGGGTACTCTTGGGAGAATTGATGCTTTCGAACTGTGGTGCTGGAGAAGACTCTTGAGAGTCCCTTGGACTGCAGGGAGAGGTGAGATGATTGATAGCATCACCCACTCAATGGACATGAGTTTGAACAAACTCCAGGGGATAGTGAAAGACAGGGAAGACTGGAGTGCTGCACTTCATGGGGCCGCAAGGAGTCAGACATGACTTAGCAACTGAACAACAAAGTATTAATTTATGCATGTGAATTAGCCATTAGGGAGGCATCAAGGCAAAGGGAAAACCTGTCCAAATTTCCATTTTTCTAGAGGAGGCCAGAGTTCATAGTGTGAGAGAAATCATGATCCATGCAGGGAAATGTTAGAATTTACTTCTCTTTCGAAATATTGTTTATGCCTCTTTTTAGTCTGATGAGAAATTATCTCTTTCTCACTAAATAGTGTGATAAAGTGCCAGAAACATCTGCATATATCAGTCACAGTATTTTGAAAGGAAAATCAGGAAAAGGGAGGGCTTAGGACTTTGCAGCCTGAGTTTCCAGGAAAGAGGAGCTGGTGACCCTTCCGGCCCAAACCTTGCTAATATTTGATTGTTTAAGAGCCAGAAAATGGGAAGCAGTTGATGTGTACAAGCTGTTGTCTTGTTGGCACTGTTGTCTGACACCAAACTGGTAAAAATGAGAGTAGAACCTTTTCCTTGAGGTGTAAGAATAGTTATCTGTGAAATGCCTGTGTGGTTATGTTTTCTTTGTTGTGCTTTGTGGGTTATAATTTTCCCTCTTCTCCCCACTACTACCCACAAAAGAAAAAAAAAAAAAGAGAAAATAATTCCATCCTTGAAAGTCCCAGTGCAAAAGTAAAAATTAAAAATGGCCAAAAGTATTCATCAAAAGCATGTATAATCATGACCAACATGATTTTCAAAGTAGAAATAGGTTCTATGTGATGGGGGTTAGAGCTGTGGAAGAATCCCTTTGTTTTTTAGCTAAAAGCAAGTTGTAGCTCCCCAACCCTGAGGCCTCCCACCCCCACCGGTGACCCTGTTGCAGTCAGCGGTGGGCCATCCATCACTGTGGGCAGATGGGGGCAGGGACGCTGCAGGCCCAGCTTCATCCTGCCTGCTGGGGTGGGTGATGGATGGGTGAGCATTATGGCAGGTGGGCGAGTGCTCTGTCATGGTGGCAGGACAAATATTCTTCTCATCATCACCGAGGCTCAGGATCAGCACAAGAAAAATTTGTGAGGATTTAAAACAGTTCTGTCTCTCAAACTGCTGTGTTGTTTTCTTGTCAGCAGTTCCCGTGGTGTGTACAGATCTTGGCAAGCAGGTAGATTGGGTTGGTGTGAAGGCTTATGCCTCCAGGACACTGACAGGGGTTACCTGGAAGGGAGCTGTGAAAGCTGCAGGCCTGGCCCCTCCCTGCATTCGACGTTTAGAAAGATTTTACTTGGCCTTGGATTGGGTGACTCAGAGATTTACAATGATCTACATCTTCCAAAATAAAGACTTGGGTCTGAGTTATTAACTCCAAGTAAAAAATGGCCTTGGGGATCCATCTCAGAGTCATACTTAAGGAAGAAAGCCAGCTTTCAGTGCCGTTTGCAGACACAGGGTGGGTGTAGGCAGAACTGCTCCTTGGAGGAGATCCATGGACTTGAGCAAGTGTACAGAACCCATCTTCTTGATGTGTTTTCCAGGGCTATGTTGGAAAGCAAATATAAACATAAAAAGACCAGGTAGGTTGATTTTTAATTTTACTAATGGGGACATTAGTACACAGAAGCTGAATCATCTTCACATTACTTACAAAAGAACAATAATAAATCTCAGCACCGTGGGTTTGCCTCTCACAATGAGGGCCTTCTGTTGGGAAAGCGTTCTTTCCATCACTGGAAGTTTGCCTGTGGATCCTGAACAGCAGTGGAGAAGGCTATAGACTGAATGTGTCTCCCCCCGCCACACACACCCAAATTCATTTGTCAAAACTCTGATCCCCAATGTGAAGATATTTGAAGATGATGTCTTGGGGAGGTGATTAGGTCATGGGGTTGGAGGCCTCATGAGGGAATTAGTAACCTTACAAGAAACTACACAGAGATCTTTCTTCCTCTCTGCTTGCTGTCATTTGAGGATTTGAGAAGACAATCATCTATAATCCAGGAAAAGGGCCCCCACGAGACACAAGATCTGTCAGAGCTTTGATCTTGAACTTCTGAGCTTCTAGAACTGTGAAAAGGAAGTTTGTTGTTGAAGCCTCCTTGTTGTTCAGTTGGTAACTCATGTCTGACTCTGTGACCCCATGGACTGCAGTACACCCAGCTCCTCTGTCCTCATCTGTGTCCCAGAGTTTGCTCAATTCATGTCCATTGAGTCGGTGATGCCATCCAACCATCTCATCCTCTGCTGCCCCCTTCTCCTTTTGCCTTCCATCTTTCCCAGCATCAGGGTCTTTTCCAATGAATTGACTCTTCGCATCAGGTGGCCAAAGTATTGGAGCTTTAGCATCAGTCTTTCCAATGAATATTCAGGGTTGATTTCCTGTAGGATTGACTGGTCTGATCCCCTTGAAGTTCAAGAGACACTCTCAAGAGTCTTCTCTAGCACCACAATTCAAAAGCATCAGTTCTTCGGTGCTCAGCCTCCTTTATGGTCCAACTCTCACATCCATACATGACTACTGGAAAACTATAGGCTTGACTATGTGGACCTTTGTTGCCAAAGTTGTTTCTCTGCTTTTTAATACACTATCTAGGTTTGTCATTGCTTTCCTTCCAAGGAGCAAGCATCTTTTAATTTCATGGCTGTAGTCACGATCTGCAGTGATTTTGGAGACCAAGAAAATAAAATCTGTCACTGTTTCCACTTTTTCCCCTTCTATTTGCCATGAAGTGATGGGAGCAGATGACATGATCTTAGGTTTTTTAATGCTACATTTCAAACCAGCTTTTTCACTGTCCTGTTTCACTCTAAAGAGGCTGTTTGTTCCTCTTCACTTTCTGCCTTTAGAGTGGTATCATCTGCGTATCTGAGGTTATTGATATTTCTCCCAGCAATCTTGATTCCAGCTTGTATTTCATCCAGCCTGACATTTCTCATGATGTACTCTGCATATAAGTGAAATAAGTAGGGCGACAGTATACAGCCTTGACGTACTCCTTTCCCAATTTGGAACCAGTCCATTGTTTCATGCCTGGTTCTATCTGTTGCTTCTTGAACTCAATACAGTTTTCTCAGGAGATAGGAAAGGTGGTCTGGTATTCCCATCTCTTTAAGAATTTTCCACAGTTTGTTATGATTCACACAGTCAAAGGACTTTAGTGTAGTCGGTGAAGCAGAAGTAGATGTTTTTCCTGGAACTCCTTTGCTTTCTGCATGATCCAACGAATGTTGACAATTTGATCTCTGGTTCCTCTGCCTCTTCGAAACCCAGCTTGTACAATCTGGAACTTCCTGATTCACATACTGCTGAAGCCTAGCTTGAAGGAATTTGAGTATAACCTTGATAGCATGTGAAATGAGTGCAATTATACGGTAGTTTGAACGTTCTTTGGCATTGCCCTTCTTTGGGATTGAAATGAAAACTGATCTTTTCTAGTCCTGTGGCCACTGCTAAGTATTCCAAATTTGCTGGCATATTGAGTGCAGCACTTTAATAGCATCATTTTTTAGGATTTGAAGTAGCTCAACTGGAATTCCATCACCTTCACTAGCTTTAATCATAATAATGCTTGCTAAGGCCCACTTGACTTCACACTCCAGATTGTGTGACTCTAGGTGAGTGACCACACGATCATGGTAAGACCTTTTTTGTATAGTACTTCTGTGTATTCTTACCACCTTTTCTTAATCTCTTCTGTTTCTATTAGGTCCTTACTATTTCTGTCCTTTATCATGCCCATCCTTGATTGAAATGTTCCCTTGATATATCCAGTTTTCTTAAAGAGATCTCTAGCCTTTCCATTCTGTTGTCTTCCTCTATTTCTTTGCCTTGTTCTTGTAAGAAGCCTTTGGCATCATCTGTCCTTGCTATTGTCTGGAACTCTGCATTCAGTTTGGTATATCGTTCCTTCCTTCCTTTTCGTTGACTTCTCTTCTTTCCTCAGCTATTTGTAAAGCCTCCTCAGATAACCCCTTTGCCTTCTTGCATTTCTTTTTCTCGGGGATGGTTTTGGTCCCTGCCTCCTGTACAATGTTATGAACCTCCATCCGTAGTTCTTCACACACCTGTCTACAGATCTAATCACTTGAATCTATTCGTCACCTCCTCTGTATAACCATGAGATTTGATTTGGGTCATACCTGAATGACCTAAATGACCTAGTGGGTTGTTTCCTACTTTCTTCAATTTGAGCCTGTTTTGCAATAAGGAGCTCATGATCTGAGCCCTAGTCAGCTCCAGGTCTTATTTTTGCTGACTGTATAGAGCTTCTCCATCTTTGACTGCAAAGAACATAATCAATCTGATTTCACTATTGACCATCTGGTGGTGTCCATGTGTAGTGTTGTCTGTTCTGTTGTTGGAAAAGGGTGTTTGCTATGACCAGCGTGTTCTGTTGACAAAACTATGGTATTCTGCTATTATAGCCCCAAGTAAGAGAGGGCTGAAGGAAGGTCTTGATTATGGAGTTGGCTTCCAGAATCCTTAGGTCCCTTTCACCCTGGATTTGTGTGTGCTTTTACCTGACTCTTACATAGATCTTTTTGTTGGATGTTGGACTACATCAAGGAGACAATAAAAGATTTATCAGTGCTTCTGTGACTTTCAGCTACTTTCACGGTTACCAGTTGTCCTTCATAAAAATACTCAGCTGTGGAAATGGTGGAGACAGTAATTAAAAATATGTCAGTAGGACACAATAAAGACCGTCTGGGACAAGCCCACAGCTAATATTATACTCAACAGTGGAAGCTGAAAGCTTTTCTTCAAAGATCAGAGAAAAGTATGCCCATTCTCACCACCTCTAACTAACATTACATTGAAAGTCATAGTCATGGCAGTTAAGTAGAAAAAAAGAAAAGGGATCCAAAAAGGAAAATATGAAGTAAAGTGATCTGTTTCCAGATGACTTGATCTTAAATATAGAAAACACAAAGACTTCACTAAAAACCTATTAGAACTAATAAATGAATTCAGTAAAGTTGCAGAATATAAATCAACACATGAAATCCAGTTGTGTTTCCATACACTAACAACAAACTATCCGAAAAAGAAATTTAAAAAGAAAAAACTAGCACTTTACAATGGCATCAAGTACAACAGACTTCTTAGGAATATATTTAACCGAGGAGGTGAAAGATTAGTACCATGAGACACTGATGAAAAAATTAAAGAAGGCACAAATAAATGGAAAGATACCCCATGTATATGGGTTGGAAGAATTAATATTGTTAATATGTCCATACTACCCAAAGCCACATACAGGTTCGATGCAGTTCCCATCAAAATTCCAATGGTACTTTCACAAAAATTTTAAAAAATTCTAAAGCTTGTTAAGGAACCACAAAAGTACCCAAGTAGCCAATGCAATCTTGAGCAAGCCAAACAAAGCTGGAGGCATCACTCTGGTTGATCCCCAGCTCCTGGTCTTTATGTCCTATGTGTTGCCCTTCCTTTGGGTATGTGCAGGGCCTGTGACTTCTCACCAGTGAAATATTGTAAAGGGATAGGATTACACTTTCTTGATTAGGTTAGATGAGACTGTAGTTTACATCTTACTCGGGGGCTTCCTCTATTGCCCTCTTGGCTTGTATGCTTTGATGAAGTAAACAGCTAGAGCAGGCCACTTGGTACAGAACTGAGGGCCTCAGTTCATCAGCCTGCAAGACACCGGTCTTACCGTACCCACATGACCTTGGAAATAAGGTCAAGCCTTCAGATAAGACCCCAGCCCTGGCCAGTTCCTCAGCTGCAGCCTCTTGACAGTCCCTGAAGCAGAGAAGCCAGCTAAGCCATGCCCAGACTCCTGCCCCATGGAAACTGCGAGACAATAAACATGTCTTACTTTGAGGCAATAAAGTAATGCACAGGTATTAGCTCATAGTTCACTAAGTCATTAGTAATTACGCAGTTATTACTAGGTATATGGTACTTTGTTATCCAGCAGTAGGTAGCTAACATATCAGTATAACTATTAATATTTGTATTTGGATTAATTTACCGGTATTCAGAGGTGCTCCAAGTACCTCAATATCTTCTTACCCAGGGGGCTCCCTGAGATAGTTACTCCTAGAGTTGTTTAGTAGCTAAGTTGTACCTGACTCTTTAGTGACCCATGGACTGTAACCTGCCAGGCTCCACTATCCATGGGATTTCCCAGGCAAGAATTCTGGAGTGGGTTATTATTTCCTTCTCCAAGAGATCTTCATGAACCAAGGATCGAACCCATGTCTCCCACACTGGCAGGCGGATTCCTCCCCACTGAGCCACCAGGGAAGCCCAATTACTCTTGAAGTACTTACTCTGAAGGCTAATAACTTATTTTACCCTCAGAGCAGGCAGTGAGCTTCTCAATTCTTGCCGCATTCTATCATATGGAAGGTGTTTTGTTTTGCTTGGCTTGATTTGTTTTGTTTTTAAAGCTGATTTGCTGCCCCATTCAGGTAAGAAGGAGGCAGATTGGCAGGCATCTTTTTATTTACAGCTCTCCAGTTGTTCCTAATGGGCTGCCAGGGTTGAGAACCATAGACCAGAGACAGATTATGTAATTGTCTGGCACTTCTTTGAATGGTAGTTTTTTCCCTGTTTCCAACATTCAGAGGTTCAGAAATATTGAAGTTCACTCTCAGAGTACCAGCTACACAATTGAGAAATGTTTTTAATAAAAGAAAAAGACATTTCAGTGTCTGGTTTGAGTTTTCTCATTTTACTGGATAGGAAGAAATGAAATGCCAGGCCATCCGGTTCATGCATGGCCAGCTGGCAAATGGGGATTCATCACTTAGGGACACAGTGATGCAGCCAACTTATGATCCCTTAGTAGGGAGCAGGATTAATTGGAAAAACACAGATAATCAAAAAGTTTCATTTCAGTTTCTTGGTTCAGCCTCGTCTCTGAGCCTTTAGCAAAAGCTGAAGAAAGCAGACAAACTCATGGGGCTTTACCCCTTCACTGTACTCAATCTCCACTGCCAAAGACAGCAAGTTCTATAGACATGAAGGGGATGGAAGCAGGAGTAAAGAGGCAGGAGAGGAGCCAGAAGCTTTTTAATCCCCTCCCTGGAGGAATGGTATCTGGATAACCCAGAAATGATTTACCAAGTAGGTATTTTCTTGCATGTTGGTTGTATAAGATTGGTGAGCAGATATAAGATGGAAAGCAACATACGCAAGGATGTTTCCTAGAGTCCAGGAGAGTTGAAAGCTAGGAGGAGACTGGATCTTCATACACAGAGCAGATAGCTTTGGACAATGGCAGTTCAGCTACTGCAGGGTGTTAGCCGTGGAAGCAACTGTCCTGGAGGTAAGAGTTTCCATGAGGCCAGCAGCTGACAGGACCTGGAACCCATGGAGTCATCCCCTTGGTCCCTGTGGTTGGCCAAGGCTGGAGTGAGAAGTTAGACCAGGATGTAGACAAAGAGGAGGTGGCCTGGGTGATGAAGGCAGTCATCCTTTGCTTCTTTCTCTTCATGTCTCCGGTACTCATTCTGGGTACGTGATTCTGTCTTCATCTCCTCATTTTTCCCTCAGCATGCGTTCAGTTAGTTTCACTTAGAAATCAGAGAGGGAAGCCTAGATGCTCATTAACAGATGAACGGCTAAAGAAGCTATGGTACATATATACAGTGGAGGATACTACTCGGCCATAAAAAGGAGTGAATTTCAATTTCATTGAAATGAGGTGGATGAACCTAGAACCTGTTATAGAGGAAAGTAAGTCAGAAAGTGGAGAAGGAAATGGCGACTCACTCCATTACTCTTGCCTGGAAAATCCCATGGACGGAGGAGCCTGGTAGGCTGCAGTCCACGGGGTCGCTAAGAGTCAGACACAACTGAGCGACTTCACTTTCACTTTTCACTCTCATTCACTGGAGAAGGAAATGGCAACCCACTCCAGTGTTCTCGCCTGCAGAATCCCAGGGACAGGGGAGCCTGGTGGGCTGCTGTGTGTGGGGTTGCACAGGGTCGGACACGACTGAAGTGACTTAGCAGCAGCAGCAGCAAGTCAGAAAGAGAAAAACAAATATTATATATTAGTGCATATATATGGAATACAGAAAAATAGGACTGATGAACCCATCTGCAGGGCAGGAATCGAGACACAGACATAAGAGGATAGACTTGTGGCCCCAGCAGGGGAAGGAGAAGGTGAGATGAATCGAGAGGAGCACTGACGCACACACACCACCTCGTGTAAAATCGCTGGCTAGGGGGAGCCTGCTCTATAGCACAGGGCGCTCAGCCTGGGGTCTGTGATGACCGACAGGGGTGGGAGGAAGGCTCAAGAGGGAGGGGATATATGTATACTTAGGGCGGATTCACGTTGTTATACCGCAGAAACCAACACAACATTGTAAAGCCGTTATCCTCCAATTAAAAATAAATTAAAAAAAATAGATGTTGAACTGAGGGGAAAAAAATTCAGAGATGAAGTCACAATAAGCCCTGCCCTCAGGGATCTCACAAATTAGGGAAGGGGACAGAAAAAAGAGCTAAACAGAAAAAAAAAAAAAAAAAAAAAAAACCGGTCAAACTCTAGAATGGGAGTGTGCCCCAAATGCTATGGGATCACAGAAGGAGGGGTGATTGATTGCAGTTAGGGGGTTCAGGAAGGCTTCGCAAACCAGGGTCTAGTGACGCTTAGCTGTTTTGCAGTGTTCTTATAACACTACTGCAGTGTACTCTTAAACATGGCTAAGGTGATAAACGCTACGGGTTTCTTTTTCTAACCAAAGTTTTTAAAATGATGCCTCACCAGTCTTTCCAGTTGAGGTTAGACTGGATAACCTAAGGCTTCCCAATAGCTACCCACTTCTACACTATAAAATTTTGAAGAATTACAACAGTTGCTATGGGAAGTGAGAATCATGACAAACTTTGAGCAGATTCTGAAACTTGGATAAGGTGTTTTTTGAGAGACGGGGGACAGAGAGAGACCAAGATATAAAGCATGGGAATAGTATAAAGCAGAGACATTGGGTGCTGAGTGAACTGGACCCAGTGTGGCTTAGGATGATGGGGTGTAAAGCAGGAGGAACTGAGATGTGGTTATTTCTTTTTATTGAAGTAAAGTTTATATAACAAAAAATTCACTATTTTAGCCATGGTAAGGTGTAATTTTTTTCTTTAGTATATTCATAATGTTTTGCAAACAACGCCATGCTCTAATTCCAAAACAGTTTTCCCACCCCGAAAGAAAACCATTTCCCATTCACCCCAGCCTCTGGCAACCACTAATTTAATTTCTGCCCTTTTCTTTTCATCCTCCTCTTCTGGGTTTCTCACTGTGTGTATGTTGGTAAGCTCAGTGGTGTCCTGCGGGCCTCTTAGGCACTGTTCATTTTTCTTCATTCCTTTTTATTTCTGTTTCTCAGACTGGATAATCTCACTTGACCCATTTGAAGTTCACTTATTATTTATTCTCTCTTTTGAAGTCGCCTGTCGAACCCCTATAGTGAATTTTTCATTTCAGTTATTGTGTTTTTCTCTTCCAGCATTTTCCTTTGGTACCTTTTTATGATTTCCCTTATTGATATTCCCTATTTGGTAAAATACTGTTCTTATGAATTCTGGTTTATTTACTGTTTATATACTTCTGCATTGCTTAAAAGGAGAAGCTTCAGGGTTTCCTCTTGACCTTCCCTGCCATCACAGTCTTAACTGTGAGGTTCAGGGGTCCAGTGTCAGGCCCCAAGAATGTCTGTTCCAACCACATACTGGGGAGCTGGGGAAATAACTGCAGAATGGGTTCACAGACTTGTGCGATTTACTGTGACGTGGACTTGGGCCAGAACACCATTTGCAGTGGGACCCCACCCCCAGCCCCTACAAGCATCCCCTCTGACTGATACTCAGTGCTGTTATCCAGTCTTATAAAGGCTTTAGGATTTCCCCTTCTCTGGGGCATATTTACACTAGTGAGCACCTATAGATAACTAGGAAGATTTATAGTATTCTGTAATGTTACCACAAGATTTTCTTCAGAATTCTGACCCCCTCTTTAGTCAAGGGACTTTATGAACTATCTCAGGTCTTATAATCAGTTGAGGGACTGTTACTAACTCCTAAGGCAGAGACTCAAGGCAGGCCTCTGTTTGAGAAAGATATACACACACACACACACACACATATATCTAATATGTATATTTACATATACATATATGTAGTAGGGTGATGAGAATAAAGGTTGTAATAGTGGGCATTTTATTTCATGGATGTGATGGTGATAGTGTGGTGACTGAGCTACAAATGAATAATATAAATAAGGTAAGTGTTATTACAATATAAATTAGTAGGATTGTTGTAGTTGGATTATACAATATAATGGCTGTAATTCATCCTATATGGGCAATTGATGAGTAAGCTATGATTTTTCATAGTTTGGTTTGCTTTAGACTGCCTCAGTTCAGTTCAGTCGCTCAGTCGTGTCCGACTCTTTGCAACCCCATGAATCACAGCACACCAGCCCTCCCTGTACATCACCAACTCCCAGAGTTTACCCAAACTCATGTCCATTGAGTTGGTGATGCCATCCAGCCATCTCATCCTCTGTTGTCCCCTTCTCCTCGTGCCCCCAATCACTCCCTACATCAGGGTCTTTTACAGTGAGTCAACTCTTCGCATCAGGTGGCCAAAGTATTGGAGTTTCAGCTTCAGCATCAGTCCTTCCAATGAACACCCAGGACTTATGTCCTTTAGGATGGACTGTTTGGACCTCCTTGCAGTCCAAGGGACTCTCAAGAGTCTTCTCCAACACCGCAGTTCAAAAGCATCAATTCTTTGGCGCTCAGCTTTCTTCACAGTCCAACTCTCACATCCATACATAACCACCAGAAAAACCATAGCCTTGACTAGATGGACCATTGTTGGCAAAGTAATGTCTCTGCTTTTCAATATGCTGCCTAGGTTGTTCATAACTTTCCTTCCAATGACTAAGCGTCTTTTGATTTCATGGCTGCAATCACCATCTGCAGTGATTTTGGAGCCCCCAAAATAAAATCTGACACTGTTTCCACTGTTTCCCATGAAGTGATGGGACCAGATGCCATGATCTTCGTTTTCTGAATGTTGAGCTTTAAGCCAACTTTTTCACTCTCTTCTTTCACTTTCATCAAGAGGCTCTTTAGTTCTTCTTTAGGTTCTGCCATAGGGTGGTGTCATCTGAATATCTGAGGTTATTGATATTTCTCCCAGCAATCTTGATTCCAGCTTGTGCTTCCTCCAGCCCAGCATTTCTTATGATGTACTCTGCATATAAGTTAAATAAGCAGGGTGACAATATACAGCCTTGATGTACTCCTTTTCCTATTTGGAACCAGTCTGTTGTTTCATGTCCAGTTCTAACTGTTGCTTCCTGACCTGCATACAGATTTCTCAAGAGGCAGGTCAGGTGGTCTGGTATTCCCATCTCTTTCAGAATTTTCCACAGTTTATTGTGATCCACACAGTCAAAGGCTTTGGCATAGTCAATAAAGCAGAAATAGATGTTTTTCTGGAACTCTCTTGCCTTTTCCATGATCCAGTGGATGTTGGTAATTTGATCTCTGGTTCCTTTGCCTTTTCTAAAACCAGCTTGAACATCAGGAAGTTCACGGTTCACGTATTGCTGAAGCCTGGCTTGGAGAATTTTGAGCATTACTTTACTAGCATGTGAGATGAGTGCAATTGTGCAGTAGTTTGAGCATTCTTTGGCATTGCCTTTCTTTGGGATTGGAATGAAAACTGACCTTTTCCAGTCCTGTGGCCACTGCTGAGTTTTCCAAATTTGCTGTCATATTGAGTGCAGCACTTTCACAGCATCATCTTTCAGGATTTGAAATAGCTCAATTGGAATTCCATCACCTACACTAGCTTTGTTCATAGTGATGCTTTCTAAGGCCCACTTGATTTCACATTCCAGGATGTCTGGCTCTAGGTGAGTGATCACACCATCGTGATTATCTTGGTCATGAAGATCTTTTTTGTACAGTTCTTCTGTGTATTCTTGCCACCTCTTCTTAATATCTTCTGCTTCTGTTAGGTCCATACCATTTCTGTCCTTTATCGAGCCCATCTTTGCATGAAATGTTCCCTTGGTATCTCTAATTTTCTTGAAGAGATCTCTAGTCTTTCCCATTCTGTTCTTTTCCTCTATTACTTTGTATTGATCCCTGAGGAAGGCTTTCTTATCTCTCCTTGCTATTCTTTGGAACTCTGCATTCAGATGCTTATATCTTTCCTTTTCTCCTTTGCTTTTTGCTTCTCTTCTTTTCACTGCTATCCTCCAATTAATAGTATGGATGTAAAGATTCATTGTATTAAGTTTAATGGATGGTAAAATTCAGTGCAATACTGGTGTGAGTTTGTGTCCTGTTAATAAAATTGTCTGCTATTAATGAGAATTCAGATATGGAATGGAGAGAGTCCTAGTTTCTGATTAGAGCTATTTCTATGACTGTTAATGCTCTTGGGATAAAGATTTTTTATAGTTCACTGGCTGGAATATAATGGAGTAACAAGAGCAGCTATTACAGATAATATTGATGTGGTGGCTTGTGTCAGAAAATATTTAATGGATGCTTCTGTGGCTCATGGATTAAACTTTTTTATTATGATGGGAATAATGGCAACTGTATTTATTTCAAATCCAATTCAGATAAGCAATCGGTGTGATTAGTTATTACAATTACGGTTCCTGAAATAATGGTTACAATAATGATAAAGATGATAGGATTTATTAGTATGGGAAGGATATAAAACAGCATTTTGGGGGTATGGGCTGACTAGCTTATTCAGCTGACCTTACTACAGAAGGTCGTGTTATGCAGTAGCAGGAAGAATTTTTGAATTCTTAAGGGTAGGTTCAGTTCCTGTGATTCTAGAAAGATAGTTTAAACCTCTGTTATTTACTCTATCAAGGTAACTTGTGTCAGACATGTTTCTTACATTGTCGGGGGATGCTTGCTGTTATGATAGGTAGTGAGATGTGTCAAATGCACAGGGCTAGTGTTCCTTGTAGGAAATTTTTTCAATTTGTTGAAAAGTTGATCATACTAGAATCAAGGATTGTTGTTGTTGTTCAGTTGGTCAGTCATGTCCGACTCTTTGCAGCCCCATGGACTGCAGCATGCCAGGCTTCCCTGTCCTTCACCATCTCCCTGAGCTTGCTCAAACTCACGTCCACTGAGTTGGTGTTGCCATCCAACCAGCTCATCCTCTGTCATCCGCTTCTCTTCTTGTCTTTAGTTTTTCCCAGCATCAGGGTCTTTTCAAATGAGTGAGTTCTTTGCATCAGGTGGCCAAAGTATTGGAACTTCAGCTTCAGCATCAGTCCTTCCAGTGAATATTCAGTGTTGATTTCTTTTAGGGTTGCTGGTTTGATCTCCTTGCAGTCCAAGGGATTCTCAAGAGTCTTCTCCAACCCCACAGTTCAAAGGCATCAATTCTTTGGTGCTCAGCCTTCTTTATGCTCCAACCGTCAGCTTACATCCATACATGACTACTGGAAAAACCTTAGCTTTGACTACACAGACCTTTGTCAGCAAAGTAATGTCTCTGCTCTTTAACACACTGTCTAGGTTTGTCATAGCTTTTCTTCCAAGGAGCAAGCGTCTTTTAATTTCATGGCTGCAGTCACTGTCTGCAGTGATTTTGGAGTCCAGTAAAATTAAGTCTCTCACTGTTTCCATTGTTTCCCTATCTATTTGCCATGAAGTGATGGGATTGGGTGCCATGCTGTTAGTTTTTTGAATTTTGTTTCTTTTTGAAAATTTATTTATTTATTTGGCTGTGCCAGGTCTTAGTTGTGGCATGTGGGATCTAAGTCCCTGTCCAGGGATCGAACCCAGGCTCCCTGCATTGGGAGCACAGAGTCTTAGCCACTGGACCACAAGGGAAGTCCTGAATGTTGCATTTTAAGCCAGCTTTTTCACTCTCCTCTTTCACCTTCATCAAGAGGTTCTTTAGTTCCTCTTCACTTTCTGCCATAAAGGTGGTGTTATCTGCATTATCTCAAGTTACTGATATTTCTCCTGGCAATCTTGATTCCAGCTTGTGCTTCATCCAACCTGGCGTTTTGCTTGATGTACTCTGCATATAAGTTCAATAAGCAGAGTGATAATATACAGCCTTGATGCACTCCTTTCCCAGTTTGGAACCAGTCCATTGTTGCATGCCTGGTTCTAACTATTGCTTCTTGACCTGAATACAGGTTTCTCAGGAGGCAAGTAAGGTGGTCTGGTATTCTCATTTCCTGAAGAATTTTCCAGTTTGTTGTGATCCACATACTCAAAGGCTTTAGTATAGTCAGTGAAGCAGAAATAGATGTTTTTCTGGAATTCTTTTGCTTTTTCTATGATCCAATGGATGTTGGTAATTTGATCTCTGGTTCCTCTGCCTTTTCTAAATCCATCTTGTATATCTGGATGTCCAGTTCTTGGTTGAAGCCTAACTTGGAGGATTTTGAGCATGATCTTGCTAGCATGTGAAATGAGTGCAGTTGTGCGGTAGTTTGAACATTCTTTGGCATTGCACTTCTTTGGGACTGGAATGAAAATTGACCTTTTCCAGTCCTGTGGCCACTGCTGATTTTTCCAAATTTGCTGGCATATTGAGTGCAGCACTTTCACAGCATCATCTTTCAGGATTTGCTTTAGGTGAGTGATCACACCATTGTGGTTATCTGGGTCATTGAGATATTTTTGTGTAGTTCTTCTGTGTATTCTTGCCACCTCTTCTTCATATGTTCTGCTTCTGTTAGGTCCATACCGTTTCTCTCCTTTATTGTGCCCATCTTTGCATTAAATGTTCCCTTGGTATCTCTTAATTTTCTTTGAGAGATCCCTAGTCTTTCCCATTCTATTGCTTTCCTCTATTTCTTTGCATTGCTCACTTAAAGACTTCCTTCTCTCTCCTCGCTATTCTTTGGAACTCAAGGATAGGATGCTTGGCTTCACTGTAAACAGTGTAAATCTGTTTTCACACTGAAAAAACTAGAACAATGGAAAAACTGTAAACAAGAGTATTTTGACAATAAAGTTGGTTGTATATAGTTCTAGTGTGGGGGGCTGTGGAATTCTCCTAGAAAAATGATTATTTTGGAAAATTTGTTTATGATGATGATGGCATATTCTGTGAAGACAAATATAGCGAATGGGCCTGCTGCGTATTCTATGTTGGAGGCCGATACAGCTTCAGGTTCTCCTTCTGTTAGGCTGAAGGGGGTTCAGTTAGTTTCAGCTAGAGTGGAGATAAGTCGTATTATGGCTAGGGGTCGTGATGGGAAGATTATTCGTAAATGTCCTTGAGATGAGGGTTGAGAGCGTAAAGGATCCATGACTTTTATTTTGCTCTCTTTGGCTGTGCTGGGCTCACTGCTGCGTGCGGGCTTTCTCGAGTTGCAGCGAGTGGGGCTGCTCTTCACTGTGGTGTTTGGCTTCTCCTTATGGTGGCTTCCCTTGTGGTGGAGCACAGCCCCTGGAGCACGCAGACTTCCGTAGCTGTGGTGCACAGGCTTAGTTGCTCCGCAGTGTGTGGCTCCTCCCGGACCAGGGATCTAGTCCTTGTCCTCTGCGTTGGCAGGCGGATTCTTAACCACTGAACCACCAGGGAAGTCCCAGGATACGTTTATTAGAAGGACTGATAGAAGAAGAATCGTAGCATTGCTTCACGTGAAACTGTCAGTGCTGTTGCTCATAGAGCTCCAATTAGCACACATTTTGCATTGGAAGGTCATCCGGATCAATGTCTAGGCACAAGCCTAGACAGTTAGGCTTGACGTATCTGATATAAATGTCAGTAAAACTCCTCTAAGTTTTTGTTAATGAGGCGGTAAGGTACAGGCTGCCCACTCCAGTATTCTTGCCTAGAGAATTCCATGGACAGAGGAGCCTGGTGGGCTACAGTCATGGGGTCACAAAGAGTTGGACACGACTGAGTGACTGACAGTACTTTCACCAGATACAGGTCAGGGAATTTGTATGGTTAGAGCTAAGATTAGGGCTAAAGTGGGTGTGATAAATACGGAAATGGAAGATGTAGCTGGTTCATGGTGATTCTTTAATGAATAATTTGACTACATCAGCAATAGGCCATAATAGGCCACATGGTACAACATTTTTTGGTCCATTTCAAAGTTGCATGTAGCCTAGAACTTTTCATTCGATTAATGTGAGGAATCCCATGGCTAGAAGAATAGGGATAACAAGTATTAAGTTTACTCATTATAAAGTAAACATTTATAAACTCATTATAAAAATTATGAACATTTTGTTAAGGAGAGGATTTGAACCTCTGGCTATAAAGGTTTAAACTTTATGCAGTTAGCCATCTGTGCTTCTCTAACAAACTCTGTTCTTGGGTAAGGTTTTGTATATATTAATTAAATTAAATTTATATCATTAATTAGTTTTAAGACACTTTTTAAATGTAGACCTTATTTCTCATGTCCTTTCACACTGGGAAAAATATATAGTAGATAGAAAGTGACCTCGATTATTTTGGTATGAGCTCAGATTATGTAGGACTTTAATCATTTAACAAATGGATCTTTAATAGTATACTATTGGGAAGTCCTGGTCCAGCATTGAGATGGTTAATCATTTATGACAAATACATCATTGATGTGAACTCTAGAATAGGATTGCACTGCTATCCCTAGGGTAACGTGTTCCATTGTTCAATTTTTGGATCAATGAATGATATCGGGAACCCAAGGGAGAGGAAGGGGATGAGGTCAATGAGCAACAGGATGGAGGAGGGAGGAGGAAGAGGAGGCAGACCAACAAGATGGGCCCTGCTGCAGGAGCAGCCTCAGCAGCAGGTGGGAGGCTGGAGGCAGTGCTGCTGGTGGCGGCCTGGGGCAGAGTCAACGGTGGCTGCCATGGCAGTGGCAACAGCCATGGGGACTTGGAGCCGAGAGGAGCTGCTGCTCAAAACAGCATGTCTTTCCCAGGATCAGGGTCTTTTCCAGTGAGTCGGTTCTTCAAATCAGGTGGCAAGAGTATTGGAGCTTCAGCTCCACCATCAGTCTTTCCAGTGAATATTCAGGACTGATTTCCTTTAGGATTGACAGGTTTGATCTCCTTGCAGTCCAAGGGACTCTCGAGAGTCTTCTCTAGCACCATGATTTGAAGGCATCAGTTCTTAGGCACCCAAGCTTCTTTATGGTCCAACTGTCACATCTGTATACGACTACTGGAAAAACCATAGCTTTGACTACATGGACCTTTATCAGCAAAGTGGTATCTCTGCTTTTAATATGCTGTCTAGGTTTGTAATAGCTTTCCTTCCAAGAAGTGAACGTCTTTTAATTTCATGATTGCAGTCACCATTTGCAGTGATTTAGGAGCCCAAGAAAATAAAGTCTGCCAGGTTCCACTTTTCCCCCTTCTATTTGTCATGAAGTGGGACTGGATGTCATGATCTTAGTTTTTTTCAATGTTGAATTTGAAGCCAGCTTTTTCACCCTCTTCTATCACCCTCATCAAGAGTTCCTCTTCACTTTCTGCCATTAGAGTGGTGGTGTCTGCATATCTGAAGTTGTTGATATTTCTCCCAGCAATCTTGATTCCAGCTCGTGATTCATCCAGCCCAGAATTATCACATTAGCTTGGGACGGTTTAATACAGAGATGCTTCTTTAGACTGCTTAGTGTATCATTGGGCTTCCCTAGTACTCTGATGATAAAGCATCCACCTGCAATGCACGAAACCCGAGCTCAGCCGCAGGTCAGGAAGATCCCCTGGAGAAGGAAACGGCAACCCCTCCAGTATTCTTGCCTGGAGAATCCCATGGACAGAGGAGCCTGGCGGGCTACAGTCCATGGGGTCTCAGAGTCGGACACGATTGAGCAACTAACACACACATACAGTGTATCATTAATTAATTATGTATTCTGCTGTATGACCTATTGCTTTTGATGGTAGATTCATTTTGGAAAAATTCACTTATGTGTGTGATTTGGGAAATCATAGAACTATACATAGAGTATATTAGAACATAGACTTTGGAGTCAGATGTATCTTGGTTCCCATATTTTATCATATATGATTCTTCATCTCTGACAACAGAAATGGTAATATCTTGTGTTAAAGGATTGTTTTGAAATTTAAATCAGCTAACATATATCTTCAGTATAGTACCTGTTCAATAAATGTTATTACTTAAATTTTGTTTAATAGAAATCAGTTTAGAGAGATATTCACCTAGATTATTTGAACATTTTCTGCTGTCAAATGTTAGTATTCAAGATAAAAATAAACTTTGTATATTTATGGAGTTGGTGGTAAAAAAATGAAATGCCATTCTCATTTTCTTCCCATATCAGTCTTTTCATTAATAGACATGTGCTATTTATTACCAGCCACTAGGTACATGTCATTATTTAAAGTTTTAATGGACTATTTTAAAGAGCAGTTTTAGGTTTACAGAAAAATTACACTGAAAATATAGAGTTTCCATGTTTGCCTTCCCCCACAGTTACACAGTTACTTCATCTTACATTAGTTTGGTGCATTTGTTATCACTGATATGCCAGTATTTACAAGTTATTAACTGAAGTCCATAGTTTATGTTCCAGTTGACTCTCTGTGTTGTACAGTCCTGTGGGTGGGATTGTCTTCTTTCACTTAGCAATGTATGTTTAAGGTTCTTGTGTGTCTCTCCATGGCTTGATAGCTCATTTATTGCTAAATAATACTCTGTTGTATGGATAACTTTTGATTTTAATTAATTAAAATCAAAATTTACTTCCTCAGTAGTACCAGCAGCTACTTGTGGCTAGTGGCTACCATACTGGAAAATGCGGATACAGCACATTTCCATCATCTCAAAAATTTCGACTGAAGAATGCTGGTATCAACCAAAGTCCAATTCTCCAACTATCTTCACTGTCACGGGGAACTTACCTGTGAGCACAGCCTCAGTTTGTCCTAAGCCTACATTTTTAGTGCTTTGGCTTAATGCTGCAAACCTAAGCTTGACACAGTTTAAAATCCTTTACTCCCCCAAAGAATTAGCCTTTCCAGATGCTGCCCATTATAATATGGTTTCCTATCAGGGCATCATCTTTTACTCCATTCATCCTGTCCCTAAAATCTGGAGTCATCTTTTTCTTTCTTATTTTTTCCCTACACCTTTTGAATGTTTATCAAAGGTACGCAGGTCTCAGAGCTAATAACTGGTGGAGTTTAGATCCGAAGGTAGAACTCCTTTTTCTAGTTCTTTCTTGGGATCTCCACTAGTTGGGGCTGCTTTTCCAATAATTTTAAAGTTGCAGTCACTTTTGAAGAGTTTATTGGCGATTATGTACTGTGTGATTTCTATTATAAATCAAGACTGTAAAGGCTATAGCTATAGATTTAATAAGTAGTGAGGTACTCATTCTTTTAAACATCAGAACTTGAAGGAATTTATCTTATTTCACTCTCTATAATTCAGTTATGATGGAAAAATATTTTTTCCTCTATGTGTGACCCACTTTGCATAACAAAAATTAATTTCCCTCACTAATATTTGGCTGGTAAGGGTGAATAGAATTTAACTGAATATCATTGCCATCCAAAATTCTGTATTTATGCTTATATTCTATTCAAATACTTTGTGAAGTCCAGTTTGGTTACCATGTGAACTTGTATCTTCTTAAACATTCTTTAAATTGCCATGTTGAAGTTTCCAGAGCTTGGAAAATGGAGAGCTTTGTTTCGGTCTCTTTGCATTTCTTTCAGGGTAATCTGTGCCTCTCCTTTCCTGAAAACAGCATGCTGTGTATGGTCTTGATCTGACCGTCTGTGTATACTGGCTGTGCTGTGCTGTGCTTAGTCGTTCGGTCATGTCAGACTCTTTGCAACCCCATGGACTCCAGCCCACCAGGCTCTTCTGTCCACGGGGATTGTTGGGCAAGAATACTTAAGTGTGTTGCCATTCCCTCCTCCAGGGGATCTTCCCAATCCAGGGATCGAACCCAGGTCTCCTGCACTGCAGGCAGAATCTTTACCATCTGAGCCACCAGGGAAGCTCAAGAATACTGGAGTGGGTAGCCTATCCCTTCTCCAGGGGAACTTCCTGACCCAGGAATCGAACTGGGGTCTCCAGCATTGCAGGTGGACTCTTTACCAACTGAGCTACCCAGGGGGCCCATCTATTGGTTCAGTTCAGTTCAGTCGCTCAGCCGTGTCCGACTCTTTGCAACCCCATGAGGCCTGCACGCCAGGCCTCCCTGTCCATCACCATCTCCCGGAGTTCACTCAGACTCACATCCGTCGAGTCAGTGATGCCATCTAGCCATCTCATCCTCTGTCATCCCCTTCTCCTCCTGCCCCCAATCCCTCCCAGCATCAGAGTCTTTTCCAATGAGTCAACTCTTCGCATGAGGTGGCCAAAGTACTGGAGTTTCAGCTTTAGCATCCTTCCCTCCAAAGAAATCCCAGGGCTGATCTCCTTCAGAGTGGGCTGGTTGGATCTCCTTGCAGTCCAAGGGAATCTCAAGAGTCTTCTCCAGTACCACAGTTCAAAAGCATGCTCAAAAGTTCATTTTTATGGAGACATTCTGTTAAAGAGTACTAGTCTTGCATGTTTTAAGTACTGTATTTGAAAAGAAAATCCTGAATTTTAACCTTCATTTTGAAATGGTTTCCCTATAATTACTACTCTTAAAACCCATGTTTTATATGTCAGTTTTTACATTAATTAAATTGTTTTGATGAAAACTGTCGCTCTTTGCTCAAATGTAGCCTATCTTTAAATTTATTAAAAACTTTAAAAAAAGATATCAATAAATATGCAAATAATATATTAATAAAAATATATCAATAATATATTTTGACTAGTAAGTCTAGATTTTAATCATTCAGAGGCTTTTCTCTTCTCCAAGGTCATCCCAACCAAAACCATCAACCTATATGAAAATTTTGTTATCCCTTGGTGGTTTAATTAGTGTCTTGGGTGAATTAATTAAAACTCCATAGGATCATCTCATCATATTTTGTTATACCTGTCTCTTCATGAGAAGGTCAGTTTCACCGATTAAAAGTGAAAGACAGTAAAACCCTTGTGCGGCTATTCATACAAACCCTCACTTAGAGAACAATTGATGATGCTACCTTCGCATTGTGTATTGTCAGGATACCTCAGCTGTTTAACAGCCACCACTGGGCAGGCAGTGCCTCTAATACTAGTTATGCTAGAGGGGATGGATTTTTGGTAAACAAGTGGGGTTTACATTTGCTGAGTTCCTCTTACTCTTTAAGAAATCTGCTTGAGTGCATGCTGGTGTTGGGTTAACAACGTACTTAGTATGTATTTTGATGTTGAATTGTGTGGGCTCGCTAAGAGTCCGACACGACTCAGCGACTTCACTTTCACTTTTCACTGTCATGCGTTGGAGAAGGAAATGGCAGCCCACTCCAGTGTTCTTGCCTGGAGAATCCCAGGGATGGGGGAGCCTGGTGGGCTGTCATCTATGGGGTCGCACAGAGTCGGACACGACTGAAGCGACTTAGCAGCAGCAGCAGCAGCTGTTAACTATCAGTAATTGATATAAGCTTATACAGGAGAAATAGTTCTTGCTACTCATGTTAACATTATTGCTTCTTTTGGCTAATAGATCAGTCCAGTGTAAAACTAGGCATTGATATGCTTATTGTTGATAGTAAGATAAAGTCATTATTGAGTTTGAATGACTTCTTAATTGGTGACTGCTTTTAAGCCAGCTATGATGTTATTTTTACTCTCTAGATAAGGTCGTACCCATTTCTAAAAAGCTGTACCTTTGTAAAAGTTGAAACTTATAATTTTTTGTAATTTTTAAAGTTGAAAAAAGTTTCTTTTCTTGGACAATCAGATATCATCAGGCTTGTGAGGCTTGTCACCTCTTCTGTCCATTTTGCAGCATAGATGAGTTTGTTCTTTAAAAAAATTTTTTATTTGTTTATTTTATTTTTGGCTGTGTTAAGTCTTCGTTGCTTTGTGTGGGCTTTCTCTAATTGCAGTGAGCAGGGGCTTCTCTTCATTGCGGAGCACAGGCTGCAGTAATTGCACCACGCAGACTCAGTAGTTGTAGCTCGTGGGCTCTAGAGCACGGGCTCAGCAGTTGTGGCACACGGGCAAAGTTGCTTCACGACATGTGGAATCTTCCCAGAACAGGATCAAACCCATGTCCCCTGCATTGGCAGGTGGATTCTTATCCACTGCATCACAAGAGAAGTCCAATGAGTTTATTCTAATAAACTGTTTATAAGCAGCTCACTTGGTTTTGAGATATTTAGTAATAACTTCCCTTTGTTATGGAGAAGGAGATGGCAACCCACTCCAGTACTATCGCCTGGAAAATTCCATGGACCTGGAAGAGGCTGGTAGGCTTCAGTCCATGGGGTTGCAAAGAGTTGGACATGACTGAGCAACTTCACTTCACTTCCCTTTGTTACTGTTTACTAGTTAAATCCTTATGCAGAGGTAGAAGAATAACCTGTGCTTTTTATTACTTTAATGCTTCTTTAAAAGCCCACTATGGGGCTTCCCTGGTGGCTCAGACAGTAAAGAATCTGCCTGTAATGCAGGAGGCCTGGGTTTGATCCCTGAGTTGGGAGGATCCCCTGGAGAAGGGAATGGCAACCCACTCCAGTATTCTTGCCTGGAAAATTCCATGGACAGAGGAAGCTGGCAAGCTACAGTCCATGGAGTTGCAAAGAGTCTGACATGACTGAGTGGCTAACATACAGTGCTTCTTCCTTATTTCCTTATGGTCCTTGCTCTATAGTGCCAAAGGTTGTTTTAAATTTTTATCTACTACTTTGAATGTTGAGTGAATGATTCAGTTTGCTTGTGGTTTTGTGTGTGTGTGTGTGTGTGTGTAT
This sequence comes from Ovis aries, assembly GCF_016772045.2. Taxonomy (NCBI): domain Eukaryota; kingdom Metazoa; phylum Chordata; class Mammalia; order Artiodactyla; family Bovidae; genus Ovis; species Ovis aries. Next base: position 16,742,586 of record NC_056066.1, read on the forward strand.
AATAACTGATTTTGTATATTTTATATCATACAACTTAGTTCGTCTAACATTTTTGGTGTAGTTTTTAGCGTTTTCTATATATAGTGGCATGTGTGTTAGTTGTTCAGTCATGTCCAACTCTTTGTGACCCTTGGACTGTAGCCCACCAGGCTCCTCTGCCATGGGATTCTCCAGGCAAGAATTCTGGAGTGGACTGACATTCCCTTCTCCACGGGATCTTTCCCATGGAGATTGGACCCGGGTCTCTGTCATTGCAAGAGTTTGTCTGAGCCACCAAGGAAGCTCTTTGTAGCATGTCATCTGCAAATAAAGACATTTTACTTTTTCTAAGGCAGATAGATGGGGAAACGGTGGAAACAGTGGCTGACTTTATTATTCTGGGCTCCAAAATCACCGCAGATGGTGACTGCAGCCAGGAAATTAAAAGACACTTACTCCTTGGAAGAAAAGTTATGACCAACCTAGACAGCATATTGAAAAGCAGAGACATTACTTTGCCAACAATGGTCCGTCTAGTCAAGGCTATGGTTTTCCTGTGATCATGTATGGATGTGAGAGTTGGACTATAAAGAAAGCTCAGTGTCAAAGAATTGATGCTTTTGAACTGTGGTGCTGGAGAAGACTCTTGAGAGTCCCTTGGACTGCAAGGAGATCCAACCTGGGTGTCCATTCTGAAGGAGACCAGTCCTGGGTGTTCACTGGAGGGCCTGACGTAGAAGCTGAAACTCCAATACTTTGGCCATCTGATGCGAAGAGCTGACTCATTTGAAAAGACCCTGATGCTGGGAAAGATTGAGGGCAGGAGGAGAAGGGGACGACAGAGGATGAGATGGTTGGGTGGCATCACCGACACAATGGACATGGGCTTGGGTGGACTCCGGGAGTTGGTGACAGACAGAGAAGCCTGGCGTGCTGCAGTTCATGGGGTCGCAGAGAGTCAGACACGACTGAGCGACTGAACTGAAGCTGATTTGGATGCTTTTTATTTCTTTCTCCTGGTGTGATGGCCTGGTTAGGATTTGCAGTACTCAATTGAATAAAAGTGATCAGAGTGGATATCCTCGTCTTAGTCTTGATCTTGGAAGATAAACTGTCAGCTTTCACTATTGAGTGTGATCTTAGCTGTGGGCTTACCACATACGGCTTTTATTATGTTGAGTTCAGTCAGTCTGTATCCAGTTAATTGAGAGTTTCTATTATGAATGGATGTTGAATTTTGTGCAGTACTGTTTTCTGCATTACTGAGATGGTCATGTTTCTCTTTGATTCTGTTAATGTTGAATATCACGTTGAATTGTGGGTGTTGAACTATGCTTTTTGTAATCCCTGAAATAAATCCCACTTGATCATGCTCTATGTTCCCATTAATGTGGTTGAATATTGAATATTGTTGAATCTTTAGAGGATTTTTGCTTGTATTTTCATCTGGGATACTGGCCTATAATTTTCTTGTACTATTCTTTCTGGTTTTGGTATCAGGGTAATTTTGGTCCAGTAGAATGTTTACAAATATTCTATTCTGTTTTTTCTTTTAAGAGTTTGAGAAAAATTGGTATTAGTTCTTAAATGTTTAGAAGAATACACCAACAAAGTCATCTGGTCTGGACTTCTACTTGTTGAGAGGTTCTGATTACTGATGCAATCTCCTTACTAGTAATTGTTTTGACATATCTTCTATTTCTTCATGATTCAGTCTAGGAAGATTTTATGTTTCTATGAATACATGCACTTATTCTAAATTGTTTGATTTGTTGGCATATAATTGTACATAACAGTCTCTTAAGGGAACTCCCTGGCAGGCCATTGGTTAGGACTCTGTACTGAACAGGTTTTCTATCCTTCATCAGGGAACTAAGATCCCACAAGCCACACAGCATAGCCAAAAGAAAAGTATTTTATGATCTCTGCATTTCTGTGATATTTGTTGTAAAATTTCACCTTTCATTTCTAATTGTGAGTCCTCTCTTTTTCTCTTGGTGCGTATGGTTAAAGATTTGCATATTTCGTTTATCTTTTCAAAAACCAGGTTTTCATTGATCGTTTGTCATTTTAATCTCCATTTTATTTATTTATGCTCTGATCTTTGTTATTTCCTTCCTTTTACTAACCTTAGGCTTAGTTTGTTCTTTTTCTAAATTTCTTGAAGTGGAAAGCTGTTTACTGTACTGAGATGTTTCTTGTTTCTCAATGTAGGCTTTTCTCACTTAATCTCTCCTATAACAGCTTTTGCTGCGTTTTCATTTGTCTCATGACATTTTTGTTTCTCTTGATTTTTTTGATTCCTTGATTGTTCAATAACATGTTGTTTAATCTCCACATATCTGTGAATTTTACAGTTTTTTTCTTATAATTGGTTTCTAGTCTCATACGTCTTTGGTTGGAAAAGATGCTTGATATAATTTCAGTCCTCTTAAATTTGTTGAGACTTGTTTTGTGTGATCTATCTCGAATAATGTTCCATGTATACTTGAAGAATGTGTATTCTCCTGTTGGATGGAATGTTCTTAAATGTCTGCCAAGTTTATCTGATCTAACATGTCAGTTACGTCTAGTGTTTTCTTACTGATTTTCTCTCTAGATGATCTATCCATTGATGAAAGTGTAGTCAATAAATAGAAGTCCCTACTACTCTAGTATTGCTGTTTCTCTCTTTAGGTCTGTTAATATTTGTTTGATACATTTAGGTTTTTCTAAGTTGAGTGCATAAGTAGTTGCAAATGTTACGTCCTGTTGTTGGATTGGCCCCTTTATAGTTACATGATGATCTTCTTTGACTTATTACAAAATTTGTCTTAAGGTCTATTTAACTATAGCTACCCTAGCTTTTGGGGGTATACATTTTTATGAAATATTCTTTTTCCATCCCTTCACTTTTAGTTTGTGTGTATAAACCTGAAATGAGTCTCTTATAGGTAGCACACTGATGGTTCTTGGTTTTTTTTTTTTTTTTTTTTTACATCTATTCAGCCACTCTGTATATCTTTTTTTTTTTTTTTGAGAGTTCAGTTCATTTACATTTAATGCAGTTACTTGTTGTTCAGTCACTCAGTCATGTCTGACTCTTTGCAGCCCCATAAGTACAGCACAACAGCTTCCCTCTTTCACCATCTGGAGTTTCCTCACACTCATGTCCATTGAGTCAGGATGCCAGCCAGCCATCTCATCCTGTATCGTCTCCTTCTGTTGCCCTTAGTCTTTCCCTGCATCAGGCTCTCTTCCAGTGAGTCAGCTCTTCCCATCAGGTGTCCAGAGTATTGGAGCTTCCACTTAACACCAATCCTTCTAATGAATATTCAGGGTTGATTTCCTTACGACTGACTGGTTTGATCTTCTGGCCATCCACGGGACTCTCAGGAGTCTTCTCCAGCATCACAGTTCGAAAGCATCAGTTCTTTGATGCTCAGCCTTTTTGATGGTTCAACTCTCACATTCATACATTACTACTGGAAGAACCATAACTTTGACTATACAGACCTTTGTCAGCAAAGTGACTTCTCTGCTTTTACTAATATGGATTTATTGACATTTTCTTAATTGTTTTCTGGATGTTTGTAATTCCTCTGTTCCTTTTTTCTTTTCTTGTTCTTTTCCTTTATGATTTGATGATTTTTCTGAGTGGTATGCATAGATTTATCTTTTGTCTATCTTTGGTAGAGTTTTGTGTTATGGTTACCATGAGGCCTACATATAACATCTAAGAGTTATAACATTCTATTATAAGCTGATAACAACTTAAGTTTGAATTATTCTAAAATTCTATATTTTTACCATCTCCTCCCATCACATTTTGCATATGAGTTATTTAACTGCATACAAGTTAAATAAGCCTTGATGTACTCCTTTCCCAACTGGAACCAGTCTGTGGTTCCATGTCTGGTACTAACTGATGCTTCTTGACCTGCATATAAATTTCTCAGGAGGCAGGTAAGGTGGTCTGGTATTCCCATCTCTTAAAGAATTTCCACAGTTTGCTGTGATCCATACAGTCAAAGGCTTTAGTGTAGTCAGTGAGGCAGAAGTAGATATTTTTCTGGAATTTGCCTGCTTTTTCTATGATCCAACATATGTTGGCAATTTGATTTCTGGTACCTCTACCTTTTTTAAATCCAGCTTGAACATCTGGAGGTTCTTGGTTCATATACTGTTGAAGACTTCCTTGGAGAATTTTGCACATTACTTTGCTAGCTTGTGAGATGATTGCAAGCGTGCAGTAGCTTGAACATTCTTTGGCATTCACCAGAATGGTCAGTGGCTACTGGTAACAAAAATTGCTTGTAAATCATTTTATTACATGCATTGAGGCTACAATAAATTTTGAATGCATCGAATAAACCAAAATTACTCAAATAGAAGCCCATTTTTGAGTTTTCCAGAAGATACTGAAGCTTGCCAGATATTAATCAGATCAATAACTCTTTTCATATATTTATTACACTCTAATATGTAAGTGGGCTTAGTTATCTGATGGCCAGTGCTCCTGTCTCCCTCTCCTGTAGATGGAGGTGTTTTATAAATAGTTGTCACCATGTAGATTAGCCTTTTGTCTTTCCATATAAGAAGAATCACTATTCCTTTCTGTGTGTTGTGCTTAGTCACTCAATCATGTTCAACTCTTTGTGACCTCATGGACTGTAACCCATCATGATCCTCTGTCCGTGGGATTTTTCCAGCAAGAATCCTGGTCGGTTACCATTTCCTTATCTAGGGTATCTTCCCGACCCATGATCAAAACCACCATCTCTTGTATCTCCTGCATTGCAGCTGACCCTATCTGCTGAGCCATCGGGGAAATCCTTCTATAAGAATGTCATTTTTCCACTCTGTAGATTTTTAGATTTCACCTTTAATTTGCTTTAGTAGACCTCGGTTCTCTCTTATAGTCCTACAAACTCTGGATTTATTTTTCAACAGTATTTCAGATGTGAACACACTGTTGGAATAATTACTTTGGTAACCATGGTGCCATGAACCAAGATAAGGTTGCAGGACCGATAATATTGTTTCTTGTGGTTTCCTTCCTTCACCCTTGTAAAACTCAAGGTTGCATATATATCTAATTTCACTTACACTAACCATCCTGACCAAAATTCCATATTTTGTAAGTTTTCTGGATTATAGGTTTTGGATCTGAGTTGTCCTCTTCACCTTATCATTGTCTCATTTAGTGATAACTGTTATCACTATAGATCAATTGAAATTTTGGTAGAAAATAACCCCAAAGTGTTTTTTTTCTTTTCTTGTCTGATTGAATTCAATAAGTATTTATTGAGTGCCTGTTACATGCAAGATTTTGTTTCAGTTACTTGGGACACAGCAGAGGATAAAACAATGGTCCCTGCCCTCATGGAGCTTACAGTCTAGCATTTATGACCACTTCACCGGGATGCTGTGACCTGGGCAAGTCACTGCGCCTCTGTCCTCAGCCACCTGATGCAGGAGTAAGGAGGCCTGGCTCAGATGTGGGTAATCAGCTGGCTGTGCTGGAGGTGCCAAACAGGGCACCTACCCCCAGCCTACCACCCAGACAGTCGACAGGGCTGGAAGCTGGCTTTCAATAATAAAGTACACGAGGAGGGGGCTCGGGGACTGGAGCCGGTAGTCTGCTAGGCTGCTGTCTCGGGGCCTGGGCATTGCTATACGACCTGCTGCTGCTGCTGCTGCTTGGTGGCCACCTTGCCGGCAAGGTCCTTGGCCTTCTCTGTAGCTGCCAGTGCTGTCTCCTTGGCCTTCTCCTGGGTTTCGTTGGCTGTTTCAAGAAGGGTTTTGGGAGGGACCTCACTTTGCAGCTTGGCTGAGGTGTATTTAAAAGCCTTCATAGTCTAGGTCAAGTTGCTTTTGAACCATGTGAGACCAAATTCCTGGACAGCTCTGGAGACGCCGAATAAATAAGCTAGAGGAGACCCAGGCTTCCTGGCAGATTTCAGTCCAGCTGCTGTTATCAGAGTACCCATAGTAAACACATCATTCCTCCACCACCATCAGCCGGGCGTGGTTGACGTAAAGGTGCTCATGGCCTGGCTTTTGTGGGTCCATAATGGAGTCCTCCAGGATGTACTCTGAGTGAGCAGCATTGGCGGGAAACAGTCGCTCAGCCCAGCGGGGCATCCTGTTCGTCTTGGTCAGGAGTCGTCGGGACAGGAGCTTCTGCTCAGAGGTCGCCTCTCGTTGCCCTGTCTTCCGTCAAGACGTGTTTGCTACAGGGATTCGGGTACCGCAGCCAGAAGGCAGCCAACAGTGGTCCCAGGAGCTCCGGAGCATGCTCTGGCCCAGGAAATACTTGACCATGGTCCCGGCCAGAGCGGGCTCAGCGCCCGGGCAGCAGCAGGGGTGCGGAGCGCGTGCGCAGCGCATGCGGAGGCCGGGCTGGAGCTCGACGCGTGGCCGCCATGCGAGCGGCGGCTCGGTCGCTACTGCGCCACAGCCAACCAGCCGCCGCCATGAGGAATTATCGGAATAACCCCAGCGTGTTTAATTCATGAAAGCCTGTCTTCAGAGAGTGGAGTTTCCAAGTTATTGTTAAAGTGAAGAAATGTCATTATTTGTTCCAACTTTCTTCTCGTCATAACCTTGGGAAAGATAGATGTTTCAAATAATGGATCCAGTGTGACTTTCTCATTTTTCCACCAAAATTATAAATTCAAGAAACTTCTTTAAAAGAAATTTCTTACATCACTGTTGCTTACATGAGTCCATTTTAAAGCTTTATCATACTTTTAAACGATTTTTCATTCTGTTGGTGATAAAAGTTTGAGAAGCGACTAACTCAAAAAAGCAGTTACCCACAATCAATTCTGTTATTTCAGTAACACTTCGCAGGTTATTACATTCAGTCATTATATCTGACACACCTATAAAGTCTTGTAATTTTCATGAAATGTCTTCAATCCACTCTTTTGCAGAAGCAAAGGAGCATTCTCCAGCACCGTGAGTTTCATTTTCACTTTCTGTGGCAGAGTCGGACACTAAGGTTTTCTGTCTTTTTGTTGATCTAATGTTCAAATCATCTGAGTGCTAACTATACCTGAAGAACTGTCATTTTTTTAATACTTTATTTTTTGTTGCACTGGATCTCCATTGCTATGTGCAGGCTTTCTCTAGTTCTGGAGAGCAGAGGCAGGGAGCTGCTCTCTAGCTGCAGTGTGCAGCCTTCTCATTAAGATGGCTTCTCTTTGCAGGCTCTAGGTGCATGGGCCCAGTAGTTGCGGCACACGGGCTTAATTGCCATGTGACATGGAATCTCCCCTGCATTGGCTGGCAGATTCTTAAGCACTGGACCACCAGAGAGGTCCTAACGAACTGTCTTCTTCTGTCTTAGCCACTCAATTGTGTCCGACTCTTTGTGACCCCATGGACTGAAGCCTGCCAGGCTCCTCTGTCCATGAGGATTCTCCTGCAAGAATACTGGAGTGGGTTGCCATTTCCTTCTCCAATCTTCTTCTGAGACACTTAGGTATATGTTGCTCAGACAGTCATGAGAAAGTATCTGCATAAAATTGACCGAAAAATTCTTCACTCAAAATTTGGTGATGCATCATTTTTGAAAATTTTATAGTATTATTAACTTGCATGTATAATATACATAAGGTAGGAACAAAAACCTCACAGAGCAAAATGTGAATAACGACGACAGTCATAAGTTGTACAATGAATAACGTTTGGGTAACAGAAGATGTATTAATATGTCTCTGGTCAATAATGTGTTAAGAACTTCTTTGTTTGCTACATGAATGTAAGCCCTGTTTGCTCTCAGAACCAAGCAGCTTGGGCACCTATCCCTGAGGAGGTAGCCACAAAAGCTGGGGCACAGAGACATGTGTCCAGGCTCCTTCCAGGGAGATAACTAGCAACCCGGGACAGGCTGGAGGGCTGGCTTCTCTGCCCTTAAGGGAGGATCACAGTCCACCCCTAGGTGCAGAATGCGTTAGAAGGCTGACCCTCAGGCAGAAGCTTTGTGCTTAGTTGCTCAGTCCTGTCTGACCCTTTGCGAACCCTGGCAGACTGTCCATGGGAATTCTCCAGGCAAGAATACTGGAGTGGGTTGCCATGCCCTCCTCCAGGGGATCTTCTCAACCCAGGGATTGAACCCAGGTCTCCTGCATTTCAGATGGATTCTTTACCATCTGAACCACCAGGGAAGCCCAAGAATACTGGAGGGGGTAGCAGAAGCTTTAGAAGTAGGCAAATAGACTCTTTTCAGGAAAGGACTGGGAGTCGAGCATTTCTATATGCCCTCTGTGCTAACCCCTGGGGGGAGGAGGGTGTCCAGTTTAAAACCGCCTCTGTTGTCCTCTCTGCCTTCTGAAGGCACGCCGTGGTGGCTGTCAGAGATGGCTGATCTGGGGACCCACCTGCTACCAGTAGCCACAGAGCCTGAGATGCAGATGTGTGCACAGGTTTCTTTCAGGGAGGGCCTGGCAACTTGGAGCAGGTCAGACAGAGCAGGCAGGGGTGGTGCCTTTGGGGAGGATTGCAGTCAGCGCCTAGATAGGTGCTCAATTAGAGGCCTGACCCTCAGGCAGCAGCGTTTAAAGTACCCAAGTAGACCCCATCCAGAGAGAGACCGGGAGGTGGGCTTGATCTATGCTGACCTTGAGGGGATTGCTGAGGTGAGTGCTTGTGCCTTTAACAAATGCTTCTTTGCTTCCCATTGTCTGTGGAACTGGTGGATTCAAACCTCACTGACTTTTAGAGCTAGGAACTTGTCTGGAGGCCTTTGGGTGGGAATCTTAAAACCTGGAGTTGTAGATATGGGGTCCAGACCCTTCCTCCCTCAGGGAGAAACTGGTATTTGGCTATTCCGTTCCAACTGTAGGGCTCTGTGCCACCGCTGGGGTTTTAGCAAGAGCGTGTCTCAGCCTTTCCTATTCATTTCGACATAGGCATTATCTTGGTCCCTCATTTTGTAAGAGGTGCTTAACCAGTGAGTGAGTTTCTTCAGAGTTGCTCTGTTAGCTGTCCATTTGGTGTTCACTGGAGGCAGGGAGTCCAGGAGCCTTCAGTGTCACCATCTTTAAAGACAGCCTCCATCCTTTCTAAACTGTTTCTGAATAGCCATTAAAAGGAATGAAATTGGGTCATTTTTAGTGATGTGGATGAAGCTAGAGTCCGTCATACAGAGTGAAGTAAGTCAGAAGAGAAAAACGTATTTTAACACATGTATATAGAATCAAGAAAATGGTACTGATGAACCTATTTGCAGGGTAAGAATAGAGACACGGATGTAGAGAAGGACTTTTGGACATGTAGGGAAAAGAGAGGGTGGGATGAAATGGGAGATTGGGGCTGACATATACACACTACCATGTGTAAAACAGAAGCTAGTGGGAAGCTCCTGCATAGCAGAGGGGGCTCAGCTCGGTGCTCTGTGATGAGGGAGTTCCAGGAGGGAGGGGAGATATATACACCTACAGCTGATTCACGTAGTTGTACAGTAGAACATCGTAAAGCAAGTATACTCCAATTAGGAAATACAGTTTAAAAGTCAGTATCTTTCAACTCTAGAATCACACTCTGGAACCACCAGGTGTTCACATTATGAGAAGCAGCGTCAGGGAGACCGAGGACAGCAAAAGCAGCCTCCCGTCTCACTGTCACCCCGGGCATGTGCTCAGGCAGCGGAGGGCTGGGTGGATGGTCCCTGCTATTTCACGTCTCCCTCTCCATGTCTTGGTCTCTGTTTCTTTCTCACTCTCTGTCTCTTTTTTGGAGACAGCAGATAGGCAAAGAGCTGAATATATTTAAGTCAAAGAAGATTCATGACAGGCTATCATTGTACCCCATTTGAGTATCTTAACAGCCAGATGAGCTATCTAGGTATTAGTATCTTATCAGTGAAAATACACTAAAGCTCAGAGTAGAGTTGCCAGGTTTAGCAAAGAAAAATACAGGATGCCCAGTTAAACTTCAATAACAAATGAACAATGGATGCATTTTGTAGGGTAGATCCTGTGCAATATTTGGGTCATATTGGTTCTGAAAATACTTTTTGTTCACTTATAAAATACAGAATCCTATATTTTCCCTGAAAACCTAGTTCAAAGGAATTACTTGGCCTCAAGTCTTCTAGCTTCTGCGCCTTCACTAAGGCTCATGATATTGCGCGTATTTTGTACGTATTCATTCTGTTAACACATGAACTTGTCTGCACTGCATTTATGTTTGACATGACTTTCAATTTGTTGTATAAAATTACTTAATAAAAAAGGCAACACACACACACACGATGAGGCAACATTGGTGGAGCCAGGATTTGAGGGGAGCAATATGGACTCAGGAGAAAGGATTTGACCCTGGATGTGGGCCAGAGGGATGTGATGTTTCTTCCTTTGAGTTGGGAGGGAGGAGAGAAGGGGGGCGGACAGTGACGCACTAGTGTGGATGAAGAACGTCCCCTGCCATATCAGTAAACAAAGGATGGTGTGGCCAACGGGCCAGCAGCCACTGCAGCAGCCGACTGTGCGCCCTGAGGGGATTCAGGATAGAGAGAAATAGGATGCTGGCCCCAGACAGGTAAGATGCTTATCAAAGGAATGATTTCAGTGAGCCCAGACTCTTCTATCTTCCCATATATACAGAAGTGCTCAGTTCATTAACTTGAGATGTCTGGTTTTTCCTTAACTAACAGTAATCTTTTGATGGTCTATCTGGTTTTGTTTTTGCAAAAACTCATGTATTCTGGCTCCTCCCTTACCTCTTTGGAACAGTCCTTCAGAGCTACCTGAGAGGCACTTCCCAGGCTTAGGTCCTCAGCCTATCCACTGAATAAAACTTGAAGTCTCAAGTTCAGGTTATGCGACCCAAGGAAGGGGAGGAAACACACTTTTGATGGACTATATTTTCATGGTAAATTTAGAGGAATAACCAACTACTGATTGTGAAAGAAAAGTAGCTGGTTCAGAAAGGAGAATGGAAAAGAGCTGGAATATTGTACAGTGATTAGAAAGGTGATGAGAAGATCACGTGGAATCCCACCAGTCCTCTTCCTTATGACATGCATTGGTCCTTTCTGGTGAGTACTTAACACTCACAGTGAAGATTTGTATTATACCTATTGAGTGTGTATGGGCTCTCAGGCATCATGCTGAGCAGCTTTAAGAGTAATTTCAACCCTCTTGACAGCCTTTATGGCAGAAGTGAAGCCATTCCCATCCTGCAGGTGAGCACATGCAAAGAAAGAAAGATGGACTTGGAGCCTTGACAGGCCTCCTGTCCTAGTGTGTACCCTGGGCAATGGAATCTCGTGAACCCCAGATTCCTCCTGGAGAATGATAATCAGAATCACTACTGATGAAATTATCAATATTAAATGAGACGTGTGCAAGAGTCTAAACCATCATAGAATATGGACATTGCTGAGCTAACAACTGATCTGTAGTCATGTGATAGTTCACCTTCTCTCTTCCCCAAGGAAGATGGAGACTTGCACCAAAAAAGCAGGAATCCCTGTTAACTTCTGCTGCTAGGCAGGTACCACAAATGTGTGATGTGTGTTTAAATAAATGAGGACGGGGAGGGGTGTGGGGGTGGTGTGCGACAGTGACCCAGACCCGTAGTCCTGTGAGGGTTACCTTCAGACACAGCCTCACCCCAACACGAGGTATGGGCCATATGCCACGAGCCTGTGACTCCTGGCCTCCTGCTTATTGTATGACTTTGGCAAAATCACACCAGGTGGAACCAAACCCCAGGGCTCAGAGGCCGTGCTGTGATATAGGCTGGCTAAAGTGTGTGAAGTTCTGAGCAGTTCTTGGGTTTTTCCTGCATGAACAGTTCCTACTCGTGCAATGAGCCAGTGGCAAGGGGGGCTGTAAGATGACAAGCGCAGCAGATAATGGGGACTTGGGGAGTTCCCATCGGCGCGGATCAGAGTGCACTTTTGCAGGCATTGATTATTGAAGCTGCGTGTCCCTCATGAGGTGAGGCCAGGATCACATGGCTCATCTGCAGGTGTGTGGGAAGATGGGAACCCAGGAGACAGCAAAAGTGGACTGGGCTCAGTCCCCCCTTTCTCCCAGGTATGACCCGCAGGTGCTCACCCCAGAGCACGGAAATGGCCTTTCCAGGCTCATGCTGGAAATCCCGCAGTCTCCCTGCTCCAGAAGAAACACACATCACTTTGCTGCTGTGGCTGAACTACTGCTCATCTTTATTGAAAAGGCAGAACATAACGCATCTGAAGAGACCCAGCTTCCACAGTGCTCCAGACGCTGGCTGTAAATCACCCGTGGGTGGCAGTGAAACTGCAGAATGGAACGTCCCTGGGAAGAAGCAACCAGAAGATGCACCTCCTGTTGTACCAGACTGTGAAGACTACGACTAATAACGTGCAGGCAGAAGCGTGGCTGTGAAGAGCCCTTGAGAAGTCCCCCTGCTGTGCAGACCAGGGCACCAACTTCTCCCCTGAGGCCATTGCCTGCCACCAAGGGACACAAGGCTCATGCCCCAGACAGTCTCCAAGAGCAAGAAGGACATGATTTTTCTAAAAGCAGTGGATGGAAATCTGAGCATTTCCAGTGGAGAGGATGGCATTATCAGGCCCTCCTGTATCTGGGGTGGTTACGGGGCAGGGAAGGGAAAGTGGTTGGTCTATAAGATCGTTAGCAGAGGATAACCAAGGGGTGGGTGACTACTTAATCACACACCTGGAATCTGATCACATGTGGGTAAGTCAAGGGCTCAAGTGTTAGCACTGCAAAAAGTAAGTAAAAGATATTCGCAATACCTCTCTCTCTAAAGGTTTCTTCCCAAAGAAGGTGAAGTGATCGTACACAGAATCTACCATGGTGAGAAGTGGACCAACACACAAGCACTACTGCTGGGGTCTGTCTGGACAGTCCAGGTGGGGGGAAAGCATTTGTGTAAAGAAGCCAAGATCGGGAGGTCTGCAATAAGCCCTTTCATGAATAGAGTGCAGACGGCAACAAGGCAAGATCCCCAGGCCCCAGTAGGTAAAGAAATGTCTTTGCACAACAGAAGTTCACAGCATGTTGGGTCAGCTCACCTCGAATTCGGAGAAGTTGGAACCAAGCACCGAGCAAACAGTAAGTTCGAATTTAGCCGTGGAAGTTCAGGCTCTTCCAACTTAGAAATGTGCTGTGATGAAACACGACAGGCCCATAAAGGCAGTTCCCCTTTAGGTTAAAGTGGCCCACGGGAGTCCTCTGGGACGCTGGGCAGCTGCTGTTGGACAGCAAGTATTACTCACCCTGCTCAATTACCAGTTCCATTCCCTGACCTGTGATGAGCTCATTAAGTCTTAATGACACCAGGAGGTACCACCACTTGCTTCTTAACCCTCCTCCAAGCTCAGGGTGGTCCTGCCACTCAGAACTGGGACCACACTGCCTTTCGTTGAAAATGGAGGCCGAACCCCTTGAGTCCTTGTGCCCCTAGAGAGATTCTGAAATGTTCTTTCCCTAGTAAGTGCATTTCCCAGCTGCTCCTCGATGCCAGGGTCAGGCCCCAGGCACACAGGAGGGCAGGAATCGGGCAGCCAAGGAGACAGGAGACTTGCCCTGTAAACCCAGTAGCCGCTACCAAATGCAGAGTAAAAACGTCATCTACGAGGGTTCTTGACTTATGTGCGTGTACCAGTCCTGCCTCCCTTTCCACTCCCTGGAAAGGGCCCCGCCTGGGACCAGGGGAGGCCGGTGCTCCATGCCCGTTAGCCCCGCAGGTAGGGGGCACCCGCGGGCTCGCGGCCCAGCGCGTTGATGTGCGGGAGCACGCCCGCCGCTGCTGCCAGCTTCTCGCTCAGCTTGCGGTTCAGCAGCTCCAGGTGGCGGCCGTTCTTCCGCGCCTGCCGCAGGGACCGCTTGACCTTCTTCACCCGCTCCCGCAGCTGCTTGTTCCGCTTCTCCAGGGTAGCGACCTTCTGCTGCAGCTTCTTGACGTGGTCCTCCTCCTCAAACAGGGCCTTCTGCACTGAGGAACACATGAGCTGGGGAGGAAACGCGAGGTGTTGGGGGGCGGGGAGGGGGAGAGAGAGGCAGGTAAGTTTCAGAAACCTCCCCAGGTAAGCTTCCTGGGGTTGCTAGCCCCGAGGCACAGGCCTCCTGTCACTAATGGCCTGACCCCAGAACAAAGGCAGCCCTCATACCCCCTTTTTGCTTCCCCGCTGTGGACCACACTGCAGAGCCCCGCTTTTGCTTTCTGTGTTGGGTACCTAGATAATTTTGCTGTAAAAAGATGCTCCATGGTTTGTCTCACGTGCTTATCCATTTGTATCCTGTCTCTCCCCTGCTGGAGCAGTCAGTCTTCACCTTGTGCTCTTTCACCTGTACAGTCAGTTCAAATCTGTCTAGAACATTTTTCAGGAAAGCCAAAGCTTGAGGATCACCTAGGGAAACTTGTTCCACAGAGGGCCTTCAGCATATTTGCACCAAAGAGCTTTGCTGGCACCAAGGTGCAAATACCCTCATTCTGGAAATCTTTCTAGTTGCTGTGGGATGGACTGCAAGTGAGCGCCTCTTTTGAAAAATTGAGTTGTTTCTTACCTAAGTCCTTTTGGTTTCTTACAGGGAAAAATTCTAAATTTTGTCACTCTAGCAAAAAGGACGGCTCTAGTGACCCAAAAGAACAAAACCTAAAACAGAAAAATGCACAGAGAATATGGATGGTCTACAGGAACGGTAATATATGATTCTCTCTTTAACATAGGAAAAGCTTAACCCTACTCTTAAAGGTAAATGCAAAGTAGATCCACAATGGATTGATTTCTTTCAACAAAATGAAATTTTGATTTTACCCTTTGGTAAAATCAGAGTCCATATTTGGGGAAATAGGCATTCTCATATACTGCAGGTGGGGAGTAAACTTCTATAAAGGACAATCTGGCTGTATCAAAATGAAAACTGCATATAGCCTTGATCTAGTCATTCTGAGGCTTCATCTGATAGAAACACTCCCACATGTGCAAAAATACATATTATATATCATCTAGAATAATTATGTGATGTCAAATATAATATAGTAATTGTATTATATATAAACACACAGAGAAAACAACAAACACTGTTATAAGAAGGCTGAAGAATGATATTAGCATCGTGACCACATAAGACATCCCTCTCCCCTGCCCCAACAAAAAAATTGGCATCTATCCGTGAACAAAAGTGACTTTAGAACTATGATCCACCAGGGGACCCAGGAGGAATCTTGCCCACCCATGCATCTCTGCACACCTCCTTCTGATTTCTTGCCCGTCTCCTGTTGTGTCCACAGAATATGGACACAACAATATGTCCCTGCATATGCAATTTGTATAAGTGAAAATGTTAATACATTTTGTTAATCTTGAAGCATTAAAAAAGACACCAGTCCCGGCTATGGACACTGCAATGGTCCATGAGTTTCACCAGACCCTCTCGCACAAAGGACCTCAACAGATGTTTCTCCAAAGAAGACATACAGGTGGCCAACTGGTATGTGGAAGGTGCTGGACATCACTAATCATGAGGAAAATACAAATCACAACCACCATGAGCAGGGAAGCAAGGGAAGCTGTCTGTTCTCCCTCCCAACTTCTCGCCAGGCCTCTGATCAGTTTCTATTGATTAAGGAGGCCAAGAGCCCTGGTTGTTAACACACGTTGTGTGCTCAGTGTGTCCCCTTCTGGGGAGAGCTTCTGGGCACCCCTGGGCCCACTGAACACGTCACCCATGGGGAAGCAAAGAGGCCACCTGCAACCCCCGTGTTAGCGTCACCACGTTTGGTAAATCTGCCTTCCTGGGGCCTCAGGACCTTTATTCAGGCAATGCTTCCCTCTCCCTCCCTTGGACTCTCTCTACTTCTCTCTCTGTCCTCTCCTCTGAGAGAGCAGGTCCAGCATCACCCCTCGCAGTCTGTGAGACCGGCCCGCTCTGGCCAGCAGTGGCAGGAGAGGCTCTCTTCACGCCATGCAGACCCTGGTCCAGGGGGCTCTCCCTGACCAGAGATTTATAAGAGGTTCAGGCTTCATCTTGTGTAGTAGATGGAAATTCAGTCCTTCCAAAATTCTCACCAAGAAAAATCCTGCTGGGAACAGGCTGGAGTGGCAGATTTCTATATGTGGGTGTATGCATGGGTGAGACTCCCACCTGCAGGTTGGGGGCCCACAGACAACCTCCAAGTGGCTGGTTCCGGGGCTTGACCACCTCAGTGGACAGGGTGCTTGCTCCCTCCTCCACTGGCCCTTTCTGGAAACATGCATGTTGGTTGAAGCAGCAATGTCCTTCGTTTTAGTCTTTTCTCTCCCTCCTCTCTTGACCTCTCCTCCCTTGGTTCTCACCCCTGCACATCCATCCCCTTTACCCTGAAGACTTCTTCCTTGTGTCTGTTTCGTGATTGCTATCTTTGTGATGTAGTTTTGTCTGTCCAACTATTCCTGCCAGCCTTGTGAGCACAGTGGAGCTCTTCAGCCTTGAAACACAACCCACACTGCCTGAGACTCCAACTTGGGTTATATAGTGGGATTTTAAAGAAAAAACAGGACAGACAGACACTTGCATCTCTCTCTCCTATGTAATTATTCTGCCTGGGCTCTCAGGAACTACCTGATTCATCTGTGGTCCCCCAGAGTAAGGGGGGAAAAGGACCATTTATTTAACAGATAATGATGTGTTACAAATATATGTAATGGAATATTATTCAGCCATAAAAAATCATATTAATGCATATATGTGGGATTTAGACAAAGGTACAGATGAACCTATTTGTAGGGCAGGAATACAAACAGAACAAACTGACTTGTGGATACATTATAAGTGCCTGGTGACCTGTGATGACCTAGACAGGCGGGGAAACACTGTATAACTATGATCCACATTTGTAAAGCAGTTATCCCTCCAATACAAAAAAAAATTAAAGAATAGTGCACAAAGTTCCCAAGTTACACTCAGGTCTCACTGTGACTTCCTTGTCTCCCTCTCTTTCCTTCACACACAAGAGAAATGTCATATTAACGCATATATGTGAAATCTATTAAGATGGTATAGATTCTCCTCTTTGCAAAACAGAAATAGGGAACCAATGTATACACACCAAGCAGGAAAAGAAGAGGTGCTTTGGGAGATTGGGATCAACATATATACACTATTAATACTGTATATAAACTAGATAACTAATGAGCACCAACTGTATACCACAGGGACTCTGCTCTGACCTAAATGGGAAGGAACTCCAAAAGAAAGTGGATATATGTATACATATATACCTGATCCACTTGCTGTACAGCAGGAACTAATACAACATTGTAAGGCGACTCTACTCCAATATAAATTAATTAAAAGCACAGGCTCTTGGCAGAATGTTAGTGTACCCGAGACAACACCCTTCACAGGCATCTCTCAGACCCAGGGGTCAGCTCTTCCCCATTCTTGTTGTTTAGTCGCTCAGTCGTGTCCAGCTCTCTGTGACCCCAAGGACAGGAGCACACCAGGCTTCCCTGTCATTCCCTGCGCTAAAGACCACCCTGACAGTGGCCTGGAGGAACCAAGATGTAGCACAGAAACAGCTGGAAGTGTGTGTGGGGATGGATAGAATGACTAGAGCTCCTCAGTGTGTCACTCTTGAGCACATGGCCTCCCTTTGACATGGGTAGGGTCCGAGTTGGAGCAGGAAGATGTGAGGAACTGTATCCATGTTACTGCCTACATGCATATGTACAGAACCCATATGCAATAGAGAATCACCTCTAGATACATGCTTATTCATTTCAGCAAGAAGCATTTATTACACCATGGCTGGTACCGTATGTTGCAAAGTTCTTCCTGAATTATTCTGCCACTAAGCTCTGTATCTAATAAACAAAAAGACAGTACATTAAAAATTACTGTTTCATGGCAGTAGACACACAAAGGCTCACTGAGAGGAGTCTTGCCTTTGCAGCTGTTTTCAATTTAAATAACCTAACCTATAAAGACAAAGTGTACTTTCTGAAATGTTAAAATTAGGCAAGTCCCAAAATGGTAACACTGATCAGCAACTTGCCTTTTTCATACTTCACTTCCATTCTTAAGATTCAAAACAGAGGGAAAAAGGAGGAAATTAAAAACAAGAACAGAGGTCAACAGACTATGGCTCATGGACCCAGTGTGGCCCACCACCCATTTTTGTGAATAAAGTTTTATTGGAACACACTGCCACAGTCTTTTGTTTACACCCAGTCTGTGGTTCCGTTCCTGCTACAGTGGCAGAGATGAGGAGTTACAACACAGACCGTGTAATCCAAAAAGCCTAAAACTGTACCTGGCCCTTATAGGAGAAAATTCTGGAACCCTCGTCTTGAGAGGAGCTCAAGGCAAACCAAGATGCAAAGGTAACAGTTGACAACTGGATGCATTTGGAGGGAAAACAGACAAGGAGTGTGGAGGAGTGCAAAGGATGAAAATAGCATCGGGTCCCAGAGTCCACCAAGACCCTCACTGCCCACCCCCCATCCTTTTCACACCACTTTCAAACACCAAAGTGCGAGGACTACTTTGGGCAGCCAGCTCAAGTTCTCAGGGATTCTCTCAACAGACTGCTGCTGGTTTCACACCCCCAGATGGACGTTCACAAAACAGCTCTCTCCAAAATGGTTAACACACTGTTTCTAAAGTGATTCCCCAGGGACACTGGAAAGATAAGCTTTCTGGAACCTACCCCACATTGCCCAGGAGCATCCACTCTCAGGGCGAGAGGCGCTCTGAAGTCGGTCACTGGTCACATGATTTGTCAGTTCCGCAAAGCTTACACTGCCTCGTGTCTTCTGACCCAGTCAAGGCCAGAGGCCAAGATGCCTCCTTTTTCTGGGTGAAGCAGGGAACTCCTGGGGGTGTTGATGGCGAGCCCACCAGGCTTCAACCCGAGTTCCCTCCAGTTCTCTCAGGCCCTGTCTCTCCATTCTACCATTGTTTTTAAACCTCTTAGAGTGGGGCAAGGAGGGGAGCTGCGGAGCCAAGTCAAAGCAAAACGGCTTCCTAAAGGACTCAACAGTAGTAATTTGGATGATACCCAGAGCTACCGAGAAAACTCCCAAGCTGGAGTGACCACAGGGCAGTTCTACTGCGGACTCTCTGGAGAAGCAACCCGAGGTTCCCATGACTCTGACTTGGCGCCCGGTCCTGTGCTCCACCCCAAGTCAAATGCCGTCGTCCCCCTGTGCCAGGAGCCCAGGAGAAGGCAGAGCACACGCCCAGACAGGCTGCTTGGAGGACGGCGAGCAGAGGCGGGGGCAGAGCTGGAGGGGGGGTGCTCTTCCCACGGGCGGCACTGGCTCCAGGGCTCCCCCGCCCCAGACACGCCGCAGGATCCGGCATCCCGGGCTTCAGAACCAAGCAGCACCGGGACGGCATCCTGGCTGCCCCATCTGACTGTGGGGCCTCGGCGGTGTCAATGCAGCTGCCTCAGCACCTCCCCCTCCTCATTCATACAACAGGAACAGTGACATCTTTGAAGGTGAAAGGTTAATAGGAACTTCCTTGGTGGCCCAGTGGCCAAGACTCTATGCGCCCAGTGCAGGGTTTGGGGGGCCAGGTTTGATCCCTGGTCAGGGAACTAGATCCCAAATCTACAACTAAGACCTGGTGAAGCCAAATATTTTAAAAGTAAAATCGGATAATAGATGTAAAGCATTTGACATAGCACCTGACATACAGTAACCACAGCATATGAATCTTTATGACTGTTACTCATCCCGAACTTTCCTGATTGATCTACTCCTCCACACGGGGCTCCTTCAATTATCCCTCAAGTTATCTATGCCTCTGCACTCCTGCTTAGGAAACCTCCACTAACTACCCCACAAACCCTAAGACAGTTCTTATTCTCCAAGGGTTCAGGGTCACCTCCTCTGTAAAGCCTTCCCTGATTTCTCCAGAAAGAGCCATGTCATCTTTCCCCAGTTCCATTGTCAAGTTCATCACACTGTGAGTCTGACTCTCTACTGGACAGTCAAAGCCACTCAAGTGCAAGGGCTCCATCTTTTCATTTTTGTATCTAGCACCTGGCATGGAGTACAGCCCTTCATGAATGAAGGGATGCAGGTTGAAACAGAATCAAGTTCAGTGATTTAAAAGTGGACAATGAACAGAGAAGCAGGAACAACCTTTGGAAAGTGGGTACTGGGTTCCATGTGGCCCTTGTGAAGTCCTGTCCCAAGTCCATCTGACTCCCTGTTGCAGTAAGATCAGGAACTGGCTTTAAGGGTCCCTGAAGTTCACGCATTTTCTTTTCTGATTCCCACCCAGGCCCAGCTGACTAGGTTGTCTTGGACATCCCATACCAAACCCACAAGAGTTGCAGGACATGATGGAGATGAGAAAAGACTGAATTTCAAAGGGGAGATGCTAGGTTATAGGAACCCAGGTAAATTTGGGAGATGGCGCACATTTCAGAAAGACTTCAGAAACGGTGGAAGAAGCGGACAGAGTCTTAAAAGGCCAGTGCTCAGCTCCTGAATTGACCACAGTTAAAACTAGGAAAGATGGCACTGCTTTGGGTCCATTCCCTGCCACCACAGAGAGGGAAGTTTACCAGTTCAGTTACAGAGAAATAAAGTCAGATCTCCCAATTAATGCACTTAGAAAGCACTGCCAAAGTGAAGTCCACACAATGCTCATCAGATGCTCACATGGGGACAAATGGAGGTGTTTTTTTTTTGGTCACATAGATTTCAGAAATTCTGCATATTATGTGTCCCTCTTTGATGTGATACACATTAACCTATTAACCGTACTCACTGGTCTCGTATTAACTCAACCGCTATAACTACACCCTGTCTCTCTTGGCTGTGGCAGAACCCTCCCACAGGCAACAACAACCAATTTCAAGGGTGAGGGTTTCCCATCTCTTTAGGCCTGGAGGAGGCCAGACCCCCTAGCTAGTCCACTCAGCTGTGAACCAGGAAATACTACCCACTCAATTACATGCACATGGACCTCACCGATGGGAACTGAACTTGTCTCGTTCTGCGGCATTCCAGTCTAGGTTCTCAGCTTCTTGTGGGGGAATCTGTATCTCTCCAAGGAGTTCCGCAAACATCATTTTCCACTGTGATGGAGGGATGACTGGGAAGCACGAGGTCACGGAACACTGATTCCAACCCCTGAGGCTTTTCTGGACCTATCAAGGGAGGTAAAGCTGAAATCACAGATCCTAGGGTGAGAAGGCAGCTAGCAGCTCTCCTTCAGTTCTGAGCACCTTCCATGGTGCAAGGAAGAAAAGATCCAGGGAAAGCAGGAAGAAGAGTGCGATCGTTTAGGTTCCAGAAACTCACTCCAGACATTGGCATCACGGTAGAAACAGGGGCACCACCATCTAGTCCCAGTTCTGCCACCAATGAGTCAGTGACTGTAGTGAGTCATGGTCCTCCCTCAACCTCGGTCACAGCCTCAAAGACATCTTCCCAGGTCCCGTGCCTCTGAATGTTTGGTCAAAGCCTCTGTGGGCATTTCAGGCTCTCATTGGCCACGGCTGGGGTTCTCTCCCATGAAAACAGTGTGAGGAAAACAGACCCACGGTTGACTTGCCAAAGCAGGGATTCTCTTTGGGGGCATGGGTGCCGTTCCTGGTCACTGGGATCTCAAGGTTTATTTAAAGATCTGGCCGCTGGCCTTCTGATGTACGTGCTCCGCCTCCCCGGCATCTCGGACTGTGAGAGAGGAAGAAGGACAAGGCCTGCTGGTGTAGGCACCTCCCCTAGAACCCAGCAGTTGACAGACGTGCTGCTACTGGGGATGGGGGCCAAGTGCATTCCTGCCACAGCCACTGATTAGCTCCTTAAGCTCCAGGCCTTGGGTCACTGCTGTTGCCCAAGGAAACAGCATGCCAAGTTGAAGCTTCCACCTTGCCCTGTGGACCTCTGAACTCGGTCATAGATGACCCAAAGGCAGCCCCTCCGATCTCAGGACGTCTGGGTGAGGCTGCTGAGAGTGGGAAGGCTGGACCATGGACCACCAGGATCCACCAGGGAGGGGGAAAACAGAGCAGAAACTAGCCCCAGCAAGCTGCCTGCTCTGTCCTGCTCTCCCTCCAAAGGCACCATCGTCCTGACCCATCTTGGATTGAGGCTCATCTTCCTGGGGCCTTTCACACACGCAGGTTTTGAGCATTCAGTGTCCAGCCCTTCTTCTAGAAGGAAAGGGCAGTTAAGGACCAGGCTCTACTTTTCCTTCCGATGCCTGGTGTGTTTTCCTGGCATCATCAGAACTGGCTAAAAAACCCAAAGGGTTCCCGCCACCCGCCCAGCCCAACTGGGGAATGTGACAGAGATTTATAAGCTGTGAGCGCACTCCTGTTTACTTCCCAGAGACTGATGACTTGTCCACATGCCACATCCAGGGCCTGACTCAGCCCAGGGTCTGTTTGCTCCGGAGAATTTATCAAACCCAGATACAGGCTTTTCTGCTACTGAACCAAGACAGATAGCCTGGGAGCCGCCTGTCCTTAAAGGGGCAGAACTGGGGATGGGATTCAGTGAGAGTCAGCTTCAAATCTGGCTCAGGCTGCGTGGCTGTTTCTGCTTTCAGAAAGTGGAGATTCAGATAATGGTGAGACTGCATGGAGGCATGTGGGAAGCATCCACTAGATGCTGACCATTATAATTACATACAGGCCCAGTCCCTAACCTCATGTCCCAGCATCAGTATTTTAATAGGTAAAAATATTACTGGAAAATCCTTAAACCATAGATGACAAACAGATACTCAAGCACAGTGATGTGTCTCTGCCAGCCTTCAAGGGCCATCCTTCTAGCTTGGTATGTGGCACAAATCCTTGCAAATTTGAAAGTTTCAATAACATGGCCAGGGCACATTTTACATGTGAAAGGCATTATAGAATCCTACCCACTCTGCATGGTTATGGCCAGACTCTATGACAAATGAAAAAGAAATGTTAGCTGTGAGGAGAAAAATTTTAATATGCCTAATTATTGTCCCATTATACAAAGAGCCGAAGTTATTCCTAGCCACTTCTTTAACAATTTGCTCTTCCATCTTCCTGAAATGCTGTTCCATGACTGGATAGCAGGTTACTTCTCATCCTTCTGGTTCCTGTGGCACCTTCTCAGATGTCTTTCCTTGCCACCCTGTAAGTAACCTCTCCTAATGACTATTGGCACCCTGCTCGTATCCCTAGTAGCATAAGCAGTTGGCTAAATAGTGGTTAATCTCTTTCTTCCACCAACTATGAAACAGGGGCTCTGTCTCTCACTTTTAACTATTACCCCCTAGTGCCTAATACAGTGCCTGCCATACAGTAAGTGCACAAAAGAGTATTGACTGAAATAATGAATTACAAAACTATTACATGCTAAGTATTTTAAAAATTGGAAACTAATAAAAACAGAAGAAAAAAAAAAGTCACCGCTAAAAGTGACTTCTTTTACTGGTGTGATTTTTTTTAACCCGGTTATAAATTACCCTGTATTTTCAATTTTGAATTTGGCTTTCTCAAGCTTTCATTTCATAAAAGCCTTACAGTCTGAGAGTTCCATTATTCTGATGGCTGAACCTATTTCATTGTAAGATTACTCTTTAATTTATTTAGACACCTTCCTTTGGTTGGGCACACAGGCTGTTTTTATACATTGTGCTATTGTAAATAATGTTCAAGAAAATAAAACATCACATTTTTCTTTATTGGGGTTATTTCTTTAGGGTTGAACTTGAAAGTGGAATTATTAGGTAATTAGACTGGAAGCACAGCACATTTCTAAGAATTTTGCTCTGTGTTGCTAAGTTGTTTTCCAAAAGTATTATACTGATTAAAGGTTTACTTTTTCATATTCCTTTAAAAATTTACCTAGAATCTATTTGGGTATATGGTATGATGTGAGTACATAAATACATTTTTTTTTCAAATAGCAAATTAATGACCCTCCCACATTTTATTAAATACCCTTCCCTGAGGACTTCCCTGGTGGTTCAGTAGCTAAGACTCCACGCTCCCTGTGCAGGGGGGCCCAGGTTCGACCCCTGGTCAGGGAACTAGATACCACATGCTGCAGCCAAGGATCCTGCATGCCACAACTAAGGCCCAGTGCAGCCTGGTAAATATTTTTTAAAAACTACTCCTCCCTTTCCCATAGATTGTAGTACCTCCTTCCTCAGGATTCTGACTTAGACACTAAGATCTGATTGGACCAACTTTGTCCTGTTCAGCTATGGGGTAGTACACCAATCTCATGGGGCTTTTGTATTAAAAGTATATTACAAGATATGATCTTCCTTTTCAAAAATTTCTTGGCCAAACTTTTAAAATCCAGAAGGATTCTATACGGATCTTAAAACATACTATGAACCCATACAGCTCTAAACATATTTTGAATAGATCAAAAACTACTGACCATTATTATCTAACTTTAAAAATTGCTTCAAAGTATATGCTTTTCTGATCCGTCTTCCTGCCCATTGTTTTTTCCTAAATAAACCCTTGATTCAACACTGTCTTATTCCTATTCAGGGAATAAAGCCATGAAAGTTTATGTTTCATTCTGGATTTAACCTATAAAAGCTATATGTTCCCTTCTTCTCATTCAGTTCAGTTGCTCAGTTGTGTCCGACTCTTTGCGACCCCATGAATCGCAGCACGCCAGGCCTCCCTGTCCATCACCAACACCTGGAGTTCACTCAGACTCACGTCCATCGAGTCCGTGATGCCATCCAGCCATCTCATCCTCTATCGTCCCCTTCTCCTCCTGCCCCCAATCCCTCCCAGCATCAGAGTCTTTTCCAATGAGTCAACTCTTCGCATGAGGTGGCCAAAGTACTGGAGTTTCAGCTTTAGCATCATTCCTTCCAAAGAACACCCAGGACTGATCTCCTTTAGAATGGACTGGTTGGATCTCCTTGCAGTCCAAGGGACTCTCAAGAGTCTTCTCCAACACCACACTTCAAAAGCATCAATTCTTCAGTGCTCAGCTTTCTTCACAGTCCAACTCTCACATCCATACATGACCACTGGAAAAACCATAGCCTTGACTAGATGGACCTTTGTTGGCAAAGTAATGTCGCTGCTTTTCAATATGCTATCTAGGTTGGTCTTAACTTTCCTTCCAAGGAGTAAGTGTCTTTTAATTTCATGGCTGCAATCACCATCTGCAGTGATTTTGGAGCCCCCAAAAATAAAGTCTGACACTATTTCCACTGTTTCCCCATCTATTTCCCATGAAGTGATGGGACCAGATGCCATGATCTTCGTTTTCTGAATGTTGAGCTTTAAGCCAACTTTTTCACTCTCCTTTTCACTTTCATCAAGAGGCTTTTAGTTCCTCTTCACTTTCTGCCATAAGGGTGGTGTCATCTGCATATCTGAGGTTATTGATATTTCTCCCAGCAATCTTGATTCCAGCTTGTGCTTCTTCCAGCCCAACGTTTCTCATGATGTACTCTGCATATAAGTTAAATAAGCAGGGTGACAGTGTACAGCCTTGACGTACTCCTTTTCCTATTTGGAACCAGTCTGTTGTTCCATGTCCAGTTCTAACTGTTGCTTCCTGACCCGCATATAGGTTTCTCAAGAGACAAGTCAGATGGTCTGGTATTCCCATCTCTTTCAGAATTTTCCACAGTTTATTGTGATCCATACAGTCTACCCATCTGGAAAAATATGCACAGATGTTCCTAATGGGGATAAGGAAGGATGGTCACAGAATTGTTTATAAGACTGACAAAATAGGAACAACTTTCATGCCCCTCAGTAAGGGAAGGGCTAAATAAACTAGAGCCTGCCCACCTGATGAAATGCAGTGCATGATTAAAAGGATAAAAATCTCCAACATATATTGTCAAGCAGGAACCACCCTCCCTGGTTGCAGACCCATTCATATATTATGATATCATTTATACCACACACATATAAAAAACTCACAAAACTTGTTTTCATCAGAGTCCACATACATGCTTGTGAAACCCTGTCAGAGGTTTGGAAGTTCATCTCCAGGGAGGGTCCTGGGACTCAAGAGTGTAAAAGTGTTTTTACCTGTAGTATTCAAATACTCTATTCATGTATGTTTCACTCGTAGAATGAGAAATCAGTACATGATTTTAAAGGCATACACTCTACAAAGCGATGGTCAGCTCTTGGGTGCACAGGTGGTCAGCAATACTTAGCCCTATGGCGCACCCGGGGCATCGGCCTCCTGGGGATGTGCTGTGACCAAGTCCTGGCCCCGCAGGACTCACAGAGATGCTGCAGTTGCCATTTCAGGTAAAAAAAAAAAAGCCATGCTCTGGAAAGCTTGATCAGGAGGAGCTTGATCAGGGTCAGACCAGCAGCCAGGGCATGGATGACAGTTTCCAACCCCTGTCATGAAGGAGCTGTTGCCAAACATGTGACCGACTGGGGACATAGGACAGAACTTGTCAGAACTAGCTCACGGCTTCAGAGGCACTGTTACATACCCATGTCCCAAGATCCCCACACTTGGGACTTGCTGGTCTCTAGATTTTGGTGTTGCAAATAGAACAATAACCACCCTTTATCACTTCATGGGAAATAGATGGGGAAACAGTAGAAACAGTGTCAGACTTTATTTTTTGGGGCTCCAAAATCAATGCAGATGGTGATTGCAGCCATGAAATTCAAAGACGCTTACTCCTTGGAAGAAAAGTTATGAGCAACCTAGATAGCCTATTCAAAAGCAGAGACATTGCTTTCCCAATAAAGGTCTGTCTAGTCAAGGCTATGGTTTTTCCATTGGTCATGTATGGATGTGAGAGTTGGACTGTGAAGAAAGCTGAGCGCCAAAGAATCGAAGCTTTTGAACTGTGGTGTTGGAAAAGACTCTTGAGGGTCCCTTGGACTGCAAGGAGATCCAGCCAGTCCATTCTGAAGGAGATCAGCCCTGGGTGTTCTTTGGAAGGAATGATGCTAAAGCTGAAACTCCAGTACTTTGGCCACTTCATGTGAAGAGTTGACTCATTGGAAAAGACTCTGATGCTGGGAGGGATTGGGGGCAGGAGGAGAAGGGGACGACAGAGGATGAGATGGCTGGATGGCATTACGGACTCGATGGACGTGAGTCTGAGTGAACTCCGGGAGATGGTGATGGACAGGGAGGCCTGGCATGCTGCGATTCATGGGGTCGCGGAGAGTCAGACACGGCTGAGCACCTGGGCTGAACTGGCCGGCCCAGCATCCGCGTGCCAGGCACCATACTGCCACCCGCTTTGGATGTGTTCTCTCATTAAATTCTGACATTTGACCCCCAAGGTAGGTTGCACTATTTGTCCCATTTTAGAGACTAGAAAAAGAAGCTCAGACTGTGGAAGCAACTTGCCTAAAGCCCGCACTCTTGTCTCTTCAAGCCCTTTGCTCTTAAGCTCTGTAACAGAGCTCTTCAAAGAAGATTTCATTTACAAACCAATAGCTCAAGAGGTTTCCTCGGGCCTGGCTTTCCTCTCTGGCCTTCCCTGACCCTCAGCCTCACACATAAGGCCATTTTCCCTGAACCACCACCTTCCAACTACTCCCCCTATTGCCCCACCGCCCACCCCCCCAAAATTGGGCAAACTACACATGATGACATTTGCTGGTGACACCGTGGTTTCAGTTACCAAAGAAGAAAACTGAAGACCAGCAATCCAGGTGCCTACCTCCTCCTCCCTGTTCCTAATCCCACTAGCAAGCAGTCAGTCTGGATATTCAATTTAAAATGAATTAAGAAAGCAACTTTAGTGAAGAAGGACGTCAGCGTGGCTTTTAGAATCTCACAGTTAATGAACATCAAATTCCATTCTAGTCCCTGAGAAGGTGACCTTTTGATGCATAAACTTTACACATCCTCTGTGGCCAGAGCTGCCTTTGTGCTGGGATCCTGTCCCCAGGGCTGGGCGTGCATGTCTGCTGTGAGGTCAGCCCAGAGAGGGCAGCCAGCCCCACATTCACCCTCTGATAGAGCTGGAAGGCAGGAAGCCCTGCCCACTGATAGACTTGACTGATCAGGGGAAAAGCCAGGCCTTATTCTTTATTTCAAATAATTTTTTAAATTGTGGTAATGTACACAGAGGGCCTCCCTGGTGGCTCAGTGATAAAGAATCCACCTGCAATGCAGAAGGGTTGGGAAGATCCCCTGGAGGGGGGCAAGGCAACCCACTCCAGTATTCTTGCCTGGAGAACCCCATGGACAGAAGAGCCTGGTGGGCTATGATCCGTAGGGTCAGAAAGAGTCAGACACGACTTAGCAACTGAACAATGACAACATACACAGAACACAAAATGCACCTTCACAGAGCCAAGTTTATGTGCACAGCTCCACAGCATCAAGTGCACTGATGGTCATCCATCTCCAGGCCTCACCTCTGGGCTCCCTAAGGGTTTCCACCCCACCCTACCTTTCCCGACATCTGTTCCCCTGCTGCACTCACACACTGGCCTCCACTTCTCCAGGTGGTGATCGCTTTCTGCAGAGGCACCATGCTGCGGGATGAAGCCTGCACTACAACTACCCACGTGGCACAGGCTCTCGAGGGGGCCCACTCTGATAGCCTCTGGGGCTCCTTACAGACTTAGGCTGGACCTCCCTGCCCAGAAGCCTCAGGATCTGCTGCTTGGACAGCCCAGGATCCACCCCTTTGCTCTCCAGGCTTCTCCTTGTCAGGAGATGCTTCAGAAAAAGGTTACAATCCCACCCTCCTTGGGCAGCCAGGTGGTCCTGGGCATGTGGCCAAACCTCAAGGAGCCCACACACTCTTCTACAAAATAGGCCCCATATCTAACTGCCAGGGTGGATGTGAGGACTGAAGAAGAGTCGTGTCAAGGGCCTGGCAGCAGGAAAGCTCTGTTAGATGCCAACACTCTCCTTCCATGGGATGGTGCCAGCTCCCACCGCTAACTACCCCAGCACCCTCTGTCTCTACCACACTCCTTCTCTTGTCCTCACTTCCTTTTCCCACCACACCCCCGTCCACCCGCTCCTCACTCTCTGCCAACGACTGGAATCCAGAAAGTTTGTATTATCCCACCATGTGGTAGAAAGAGAGAGGCTGGCCCTCCATTGTCTGAACACCAAGGAGCCTCTGTTTCTAACATCTTCTCTTGGCTGAGTCTGGCAGAAAAAAAATGCCCGCTTAAAAAGAGATGTCTCCTCTCAAGCAGGGAATGTACAGAAAGAGATGGTTCCCTAAATGCCAGTTTACAGCCTGGAGGGGGAGCCCAGAGCCTCCTGGGCTCAGAAAACACACTCTTGTCCTGATGCTTACCAAATGTTCAATCCACAGATACAAGACATCCCTTCCTTCCCTTCCCCTTTGTGAGTGAGAGAAGAAAGACAATCCCTTTTAGATGTGAAGAATAAATCACTTATTTCTAAAAGTCACTGTGCAGGGGGAAGAGACCATCTGTAAGCTTTGAAAGTCTTAAACACAGGAAAAAAACTGAGTAGACAAACCAGACTGGAATGGGCTTCCACAGACATCCCCCGGGCCTGTCTGTACCTTTAATCTCCTAGAAGAGAGAGTAATCTGATTGTTCCTCTGCTTGGGAAGTACATGCCAGGACACTTGGATTACATCACTTCTCTGCCCAGAAACCTTCAAAGGCAACCAGAGCCCACCAGGAGGTGGTCCTCATTTAGTGTGCTGACTTGTCATCATGAAGCACTAAATTACAGGCACCCTGAACTAGTCTCACTGTTCCCTGAACAAACTCCAACCATCACTCCTAGACTCTCTATTATTGATTATTTCTTTACCTGGCCTGTCTCAGGCCACCCTCTCTCAGGCCAGACTCTGATGCCACCTTCACAAAGCCTTTCCTATCCCTCGACTGCATGGAATCTACCCTCCTTGGCCTCCCATGGTGCTTGGAACCTCCCTTTTTGCATTCCTCTTGCAGAGGCAAGAATTAAAACCAACTTCATGAAACCTTATATAGTTCAAAGATGGGTCCACCCTAGAGATACATCATGGTCATGTACATACTTGTCTTCACCTCCATGCTTGATGATGCAACTTTGAAGGCCACACCTGTGTCTGCCTCCTGGTCTCCATCACTCAGCACCCCTGCTCCATGCCTGGAACTCTTCCAGTATTCAGTAAACATCAGTCTACCAAGCTTTGCAAGTTGATGACACTTCTCTAAGCATACAGCCTGTGGATACAACCTCCTCTCCATGTGGATCTTTGCAAATGTAGATTAAGGAACCTGAACCCAGCAATGCACACATCCCGGCAGAATGGCTGCACTCTGCAGTGAAACCAAGGGAAAGTAGAGTTTTCTCTCTGTGATAGATTGGCGACACACTAGGTCTGGCCTGAGATTCATCCGTGCGTTCAATTCTGTACCCTGAAGGAGACAGGTCTCAGAAGAGGCAGAATTCTCATCACCTCAATTCCTGCTTGAGGCATCTGGTGTTAATAGCTTCTAAGCTATGCACATTTCCAGGCGAAGCTCTGAGTTTTTAGAGCCCTTCCCCATCTCTCAGAAAACTGTAGGGCAAAGAGCTATTCCCTATTTCCTACTCTGTCTTGAAACCACCTCACTATAGAGCGTGATTTAAGACACAGAAAGCACTGCATTAGGCTGCAGACTTTCGAGCACCAATGAGCTCATTAGGTTCTTCTGCTCTGTTTCAGGAAATGCTATGCCTGTGGGTTGAAGCAGAAATCCTAGAATGCCTTCCGAAGTGAAAATTCATTGCCAAAACAATTTATAACTGTTGCCATGGCAGCGAAACCTGTCATGTTTTACTCAGCCTAACAATATCTAAACCCTGATGTTCTGAGAACAGGTGAAGTGGAACGGCCAAGTATGATCTCCACAGGGGCCTGGGGTAAGATCCATTTTCCCGCTCTTAACCCGCTGTGCCTCTGTGTGGACCTCTCAACTCCCTGACTTCTCCCCCTGAGTGTCACTGCAGGGACACAGCTTTTAAACTGGGGGATGCCGGCTACAGCTTCTGCTTTTCTACCATGCTCTTTGTGCATATGTGTATCCGTGTGAGGCTCCCAAAAATATGTGGTCAGTGTGGGTCTCCTGAGTGTGGGGGACCATGGAGAAGAGCAGGAAGGAACAGGCAAAGAGGAGTTGGAGATTTTCAAGGGAGACTTGCAGTTCCCCAAGGTGGGGACCGGATGTGACATGATGAACAGCTCCTGGGTATCACTGAGCACAGGGGGAGAGGATGCAGTAAGTCTGAAGTTCTAGAAGCTTCTGTGTGCTGAAGGAGAGGGAGCCACCCATACCATTCATGGGTGAAGGTAGGTTTGGTGAGCAGAGATGGTCTGAATGAAACACAGGGTCCCAGGAGAACCCATCTGGGGAGCAAGAGACCTTGGTCAGAGCAGTGGGTCTCCATCAGGAAGCAGGGAAGTGCAAAAAAGTTTCCAGAAAGAGTGAGCAGCAAGGCCTGTAGAGACACCTTGAAATGCCAAGAAATCCTGCTAGTGGGAGGGCTGTTAAGGTCACCAAATGAGGGTATCCTCTTCACTTGGCTTATGCTTGTCAAATGTTTGGCAAAATAGGTGACCAACCCTAGTCAAAAAGTCATCCAGATGGCCTTTCCCCTCTTTAAAGTCCTTGAGGGCCCACTATGAATCAAGAGTAATTTCAAAACTCAGCCCCACTCAATCATATGTTTCGAGCTCCTGCAGGCAACCTCTTGCCCAGTAAAGGCAAATGCCTCTGATAAGTGGCCTCCAGGGAAGAATATGCCTGACATCCAGCTCACTTGATTTTCCAGCACAGCTACCCACCACAAAGGCAAGAAAACCTATGCGCCTTGCAGCAGAATATGACACAAACACTTTCAACTCTCGCTTCTGGAGTCGCACAGAATAAAGCCCTTCCCTCTTCTCCAAGGTAACATGCCAAAGGTTTGTATCAATGCTACACAAGTTCAAGCCTTCTTTAAGTCCTCTCCATCTGAGAGTATTCTCACATTACACTTTTCAAGACCCCTTGTGGTCTGACTCTGCATCTCAAGAAGCCCTCCAATCAATCCATCCATCCATCCATCCATCCATCATGTGATGTCTAGAGCAGAGACCACTGTGCTTAAGAGGTGTTCTAACTGGGGCTGTTAAAGCCCAAAGCTTATGTAGGAGGCAAGAAGGAGAAGGAAGAGGAAGAGCTGGGACTCTCATAAGGAAGTTCACTAGGGTAGAATAGGCTGTGGAGGCCTTCACAGGCTATAGAAGGAGAATCTGCAGGTACGGTTGGGTGTTTGTGCGGCTGTGCTAAATAGGTTGGGCAGTGATAGAGAAGGTCAGCTGGGCACCTGGTGATGCATCTGTTCCAGTCCCGGGTGGGGTCTATGACACTGGGCAGGGCAGAAACAGGTGGACCGTCAGGAGTAGAAACCAAAATAAGAACATCAATTCCTATCAATCCTTTCTATGGACCAGGGAACACAGTATGAAGACAGCTGTGAATAAGCGACAGTAGGCTGGTCTCTACTCCACACACTGGGCTGTGTGTAACTAGTAGTGGTCATTAATTTCTGAATCCAACAAATTGACATAACCCTAAGATCCACTGAACAGAATACCAAAACCATGTACTTAAAGCCATTAATACATCTTTCTTATATACCAAGAACTGTGGCTGAATGGAACCGAAGGATGGCAGGCACCAGTAGCCTTAGCTATGAGGTCCAGCGAAAGGAAGGCGGGACAGATATGATGCCCTCTCCAGGGTGCCTCATTGGTGATGTACCGGAGTGGTGATCTAGCAGGACTCTTTTTAAGACTGTGATGTGAATGCCTCCTGGAATTCTGTACCTGCCCAAACTCTCTCTGCTCTACATCCTGTTTTTCTATTAATGTGGACACAAAGATCAAATCACATGTAAGACACAGAAAATGATAAATAGCAAGATGGTACAACTAAATTCAACTATTAAATATGAATGAACTAAGCAGTAATTAAAAGGACAGAGATGACCTAACTGGAAGGAAAAGGAAGACCCAACTACATGCTATTTATAAGAAATGAAGTTTAAATAAAAAGACACAACTAGGTTGAAAGCGAAAAGATAGAAACTGATATATCATGGAAATACACAGCACAAGAAATCTGGTGTGGCCACTCTCAGGCAAAGTAGATTTCAGCACGTGGTGTCCATTACTCGAGATAATAGAGGATATTTTACCAAGAGTCAGCTCATCAGGAAAGCATTATAGTCATACACATTTTTATCCCTAAGACAAAAAGTGTAGGAAATAAACTCAGGGAACATTTCTTTAATGGTGTGGGGCATTAGAAAGATAAATAAGATACAGTCACTACCCTCAAACAACTTCCACCTTGTAAATAAACAAGTATTTAAAGATTTTCAGAGTCCAGTATTAGCAACAGAGAAAGACACTCCAATAGCCTGGTCTTCCAATCAGCTGATGTGATATTTTCCAGCTCCACCCAGAAAAGGAATCTTTTTTTATTGTGGAAATTTCCAAACACATCAAAGCAGAGGTGAATACGGTAAATCTCCATGTACCATCACCACCCACTGTCAGCAATTCCCAGCATTCTGTCTTTCTTGTTTTATTTATCCACTGGCCCTTCCCCAACTATTTTTTAAGAGTATTTTACCGGAAATCCCACATAGCACATCATCTAACCTGGAAATACTTTCGTAGGGTTCTCTAGTAGCTAACAACATTTTTGAAAGCATAATCACCATGTCCTTATCACACTTAATAATACCTTAATATCAGCTAATACCAGTACTATTGCTTTACGGATGTCTTTTGTCTATGGTGTTTGTTCAAATCATGATCCAAGTAAGGCCCTTATACTGCATTTGGTTGTTACACCTCCTGAGTCTCTTGTGCCATAATAATCCTCTCCTTTTTCTTTTTACGTTATTGATTTCTTAAGAGAAACTGGTGGCTTATGCAACTGAATAACAACAACAAAAAAAAGCAATGTTTTATGTAAACAAAGATCTCTGCTAGAGATAAGTATTACCACCACATAAATAAAAAATATTATAGAAGTTTAGGAGTGAATTCTCTAATACATACTCTCTGTTCCAAAACACTCTGAAGAGATGGCTTCTCATTCCCCAGGGAATTCGCTCAATCTGTTTTAAGCCAGTTTGAACCCCATCAGAAACCCACAGATTCTATTAAAATCATCAGGAGCAAGGCTTTTCAATTTCAAGAGAAATTCAATCTGCATTTCAAAAGTACTAACTAGACTTGCAGGTTCTGTCAACCTCAAAGCACACACATATATCCAGAAAAGTCACTAAAATGGAGAAAAACTTCAGAGGGCCCCCTGGGCCTGAAGGAGATGAATGCTGACTGCCAAATCATAAGTAACTATCTAATTTTTTTCTAACTTCTAGGCTTGCCAGGGCACATGGAAGATGTCAAGGAATGCAGGTGTACACACCCAGGGCCTCAGCGTGTTCAAACACAGTCAAGCAAATGGCATCGCACCACTGTCCAAATAAGACTTAATACTGACGCACTCCGAGCTTAGAGGAGGTGCTCACGACAGCCGCAGCCCAAGGCTTCCTTGGACTCTCTTAGAGAGCTTGGAAGCCTACCATCTTGGGAAGAAAAATTCAGAAAACCACAGGCAGGGAAGCACTAAAATAAAGAATGCAACAACAGGAAAGAAAGAGAAAGCATTAAATGACTCTTCTTTGTAACTGACATCCTCGGTAGGACATACTGAGGAGCTGAAGAAGGGAAAGGCAAAGTTTCAGTTGCTCAGTCATGTCCGACCCTTTGCGACCCCACAGACTGTTGCCAGCCACACTCCTCTGTCTATGGGGTTTCCCAGGCAAGAATACTGCAGTGGGTTGTCATTCCCTTTTCTAGAGGATCTTCCCTACCCAGGGATGGAACCCTGGTCTCCTGCATTGCAGGCAGATTCTTTACCATCTGAGTCACCAGGAAGCAACACCAGTTTATCACTAGTGATTCACCTTCCTGCCCATGGACAAGGCTATACTCAGTCACCAAAAGGAAAGTGGTCTCTTCAATAAGGGAGATGGAGTCACTGCAGTAATCTCCCCCTGGAGCTGCTTTTAGGGGTGTGACTTACCTCTCATCCAAACCACCCAGGCTTCCAGCCTGCCCCAAGCCTCCCCGCAGGAAGGGACTCTGCACACAGGAGCCCTGGTGGGGTGGAGTAGAAGTATTCTAGGAACTCTATCCTCTGACCACCGCCCCACCCCTGGACCACCCCCTCCCCACAGAACAGGTTCTGATGTGGCAAGAAGGCTCTTGTTCTGCTGAAGATACACCTAGTCCCCCAATATCCAAAGTGAGAGGACAGACAGATCTCGGTCATGGATCATTGGCAAGAACAGCTTTGCAGGCACCTGGTCGACCCCAGGTGGAGGTGAGTGTGATGGTTAACTTGATGTGTCAACTTGACCGGGCTAAGGGGTGCCCAGAGAGCTGGTAAAACATTGCTGTGTGTGACTGTGGGTGTTTTTGGAAGAGATGAGCATTTAGTTGGTAGACTGAGTAAATAAGGCCTCCCTTCCCAGTGTGGATGGGCATCATCCAATCCCTTGAGGGCCTGAACAGAACAACAAGGGGGAGGAAGGGCGAGTTCTCCCTCTGCTTGAGCTGGGATGTCCCTCCTCTCCTACCCCTACACATCAGCACTCCTGGTTCTCGGGCCCTCAGACTCAGAGTGAGACTTACACCTTTGGACCCCTGGTTCTCGGGCCTTTGGGTTTGGAACCACACCACTGTCTTTCCTGGACCTCCAGCTTGCAGATGGCAGCTGGTGTGAGTCAATCCCTTCTAAGAGGTCTTTCTATATTTCTATATTTATCCTCTTGGTTCTGTTTCTCTGATACAGTGAAAATCCAGGCCAACAGGGGCCTCAGACTAAAAGAGGATTCAGAAATGCGACAGAACGCTGCCTAAACAGGACCCCTGCTCAACACTGAGGTTTCTTTTTTTTTTTTTTTTTTTGCACCCTGTCATGACAGAGAAAACACTCGACCTGCCTCTGCCTCTTCTTAAGGCCACTAAAATCGAGGTGCAAAGGCAGTGAGGGACTCTGATGAAGGACTGTCATAGAAACAGAGCTTGTGAGCATCAGGTAAGACGATGCTCCTTCTTCAATCCCTCTATCGTTTTCCCTGGAAAGCCCAGTCCTTCCTTGTACTGATGGGTGATGCCCACACACCCCTGTGCAGGTTAGAGTCATGGGGAAATGAAGACCACGTTGCCCCTTTCTGCCATGTATCTTCCCCATCACTGTCCACCACATGCCACCTAACATCACAGTTACATGCTCACCCATCATGGTGGCCCAGGACTGGTGTTCACCCCTTTCCACTGGTCCAAAGACCAACGTGCCTCAAGACTGATCCCCTTAGGACAATCCAACATCACTTGATCCTGAGCCGGTAACCTTTGCCTCTCAGGGCTGTTTTATTGTGCTTAAAATGAAAGTCCTGATGCCAATCTGATGGAATTGGGAATCACATCACACACAAATATGTATGCGTAAGGTCTTCGTAAACTATAAGATGCCACACAGAAGCAAGTGAAGGATCGAGGTGAGAGAAGCAAGGTCCTATTCTGCAAGGCACAAAGACAGAAAAGCCAGGATGAAAAAGAATCTTCTGGGCTTGCTCTGGCCACTGAAATTTCTTTTCATAAGGAGTAGATGAAAAGTGAAGGGTATTAGAAGGCAGTTAGCTAACATAAAATGGGAAGGAAATGATGATTAACAGCTATGTTTTCAAATAAAAGTACGTTCCTGTATCTATGTGTCATAATGAGAGATGCTAACTTGGGAGCAAGTCATGGTAATGATTTTCCTCCCTGGTTCTTTCTTTCATAATTGCACAGTTAACTGGAACAGAATTCCAGATGTCATCAAGCTCACACTCCAGACAGAATCTCAGCCAAATCATTTTCATCAAATAGGTTTCTAGTTCCTTCTTTACAATCCCTTTCTCCTAGAAAGCTTTTTAAGTTTCTCTGTGAAGGGTCTAACATTTCTCACTTTCTTTTCTATTCAGTGATAATGGGTCACCAATTTGGAATGTGCCCTCGGAAAATGTATGTGTCGCAAAAGCAATCTGCAGACATTTAGCAGAGTGATGAGCATAATCAGGTATTATTTTGAGGGAAAGCATTACCCGTTTTATGTTGTCAAATACTGTAAACAATGGAAAATGCTCTTTTCCCATGACTCAGATAAGAGTTCCTCTCAATCTGTGAACATTTCTCTGTACTAAGAAAGAAGTGGAGTGTAAGTCACTCAGTTGTGTCTGAGTCTTTGCAACCCCATGGACTGCAACCCACCAGGCTCCTCTGTCCATGGAATTCTCCAGGCAAGAATACTGGAGTGGGTTGCCATTTCCTTCTCCAGGGAGTCCTGGCCCAGGGATCGAACCTGTGTCTCCTGAGTTGACAGGCGGATTCTTTACCATCTGAGCCCAGAGGTTAATTTGACATTAAAGGGATGGGATGCCGTTTTGACATGTGCAGTAGAATTATCTTTCTGCACAACTGACAGGTAGTGGCTGCTACTTTTGGGTTAACAGCTGACACCATGTTCTGCAGCAACTGTTCTCAAATGGGGATGATTTGAAGCCCCAGGGGACATCTGACAGTATTTGCAGACATTTTTGTCTGTCATGACTTAGGAGACAATGCTACTGCCATCAGTGGACAGAGGCCAGGAATGCTGCCAAACCTCCATAATGCACAGGACAGCCCCCTGTGACAGAGCAGCCCGTGTCTGTCCCCTAATGTCAACAGTGCTAAGGCTGAGAAAGCCCGTTCTAGAAGGAGAGCTAGAGCAGACAGCCAAGGCGGAGCCTGTGATGATGGGGGGTCAGGGGAACTCCAGTGACACGTGTCTGCCCCAGGTTCTGGCCCAGACCTGACTGTACACAGTGAGGGGCACAAACCCACTTAAAGCTCTGAGAGTGCACTGTGTCCACAAACCTACGTGAGTGAGGTCCACTCCTAAGTACAACAGTTATCAACTTTCTTAGGCAGATAGGGTAAAACGGGAAAAGCCGGAAGTCCTAATCTGTCTGCATTTCAAGAAGTAGGTCCTCGGCTTATGTTTCCTCTGTGGGGGTTTCTTACTCTGGGAGACCCCCACCCCACAAAGGGTCTGTGAGTAGAATTCAGAGACTCTGTGGATTTGGGTGGGAAAACATATTGCATATTTATTTCCACTATTTTCTAACTGAAACATAGCATTTTGCTCTATTCTGCATTCAGTCAACAAGCCACAGCAGTATTAGCAACATCTGACATTCAGTCACTGGTGGAAATCACACATGTTCCTCTCACCTTAGATCTCAGTAAATTACTGATGCTCATCGTTACCTGAAATTATAAACGTTATGAGGCCTGCACCTAGTTTTTATTCTGTAAGGTGTCAATAATAAAGCATGTGTATTTCTATATCACAAACTTGGTTTTTATATTCTGATAACTTCCTTACATGAAACTTGTTGCCTTTGTAACCCTGGGCATCTTATTTTATGCATTAAAAAATATTATTCTGAAAAGGGGTCTGCACGCCATCACCAGACTGTTAGAGAGCTGTCTGGCACAGAGGAGGTTAAGAATCCCTGTTGGGGGACTTTCCCTGTGGTGTTAACATTTAGAGGCTGTGCTCCCAATGCAGGGGGCCCAGATTCTATCCCTGATCAGGCAACTAGATCCCGCATGCAGCAACAAAGATTCCATATGCCACAGCTAAGATCCACCACGCTAATTTAAAAAAAAAAAAAAAAAAAGGTTCCCTCTTGGTGACACAGAGAACAGACTTATGGTTGCCAAGGGGGAGGCTGGGGAAGGAAGAAATGGGAACCGGGGATTAGCAGAGGCAAACTGTTATGTACAGGATGGATAAACAACAAGGTCCTACTATACAGCAGAGGGAACCGTACTCAATATCCCATAATAAAGCATAATGGAAAAGAATATATACAGACGCATAACTGAATCACTCTGCTGTACAGAAGGAATTAACACAACTGTAAATCCACTCTGCTCCAGTAAAAAGAGGCCCCGTCAGAGAGGGACAGAGGACGATTCAGAAGCCCGTTCACAGCTGGCTGCCAAGGCTAAAGGAGAGCTGATGGTCTGTGGAAAGCAAGTCCGTTTTGGCCTGGCTCGGATGGAAGGCCAACCTGGGCTCTCTGGACAATGGTCACGACCTGGACCTTGGCCTGCTGGAGGTCCATGCAACTTTACACCAGGGCCCCACCTGGACCCGTGAAGGCAAACAGTCCACCCAGGCCTGTTATCAGTCAAAACATTGGCCCCTTCCACCTCCCATCCTTGGCCCTGCTCTTGTTCCCATCTTGTCTGTGTTCTGATGCTTGGATCCCGGCTCCCCACACCCTCCCTTCCTCCCACATCCCTGGAACTCGGTGGAGCAGAAAATAAACCCTCAAACATCTTCACCTTACGGGAAGAATCCTCCTCCCATCTGCCTGCTAAGCTGAGGCCTGGCCCGTCCCCAGGAACACAGCTTCCCAGTCCCTTAGGCTGCAGGGTTGGGAGGAGGGACTGACTTTCTCCTCCCCCAACAATGGCATTTCTGAACTAATTCTCCTCCACTCACCTGTAATAACCTGGAGCTTTCAGACTCGGGCCATCTGACTGCATCACCATCCCCAGCTCATCGTTTGTCATCCGCTGGCCTTCTAACCACCAGCCTACACTCCTGAATGTTTTCAGCCCAGTCTTCTCTCCCCGCAGGAACCACGTGGCTAATGTTCCTTCCATCTTGCTTCCAGGGACCTTCGTCCACACTGGGCTTTCGCCACTTTCTCCGATGGATGTCCCCAGCGCTGGGTAGTCACCTGCAACCACCTCACCCTTGGCATTCTGCACCCACTCTGACCACAGCTTCCTAGAGGCAGTGTAGGGGCAATGCAGAAAGCTTGCGCTTTGACGCTCAACTCTCTGGGTTCAGAATTCCAGCTCTGTACTGAACAGGTTACTTAATTTTTCCAAGCTTGGAAAGTGTGAAGTCTTTTCTCATATGGTTGCGGGAAGAGTTAAATGAGTTAGTTTCTACCAAGAACCTAGAATAATGCCTGGCACACGTACAGGGTTATTTACACCTTGGCTTCCACTATCATCCTTCCAGATTATTCATACCCTCCCTTCCTTTCTTGGTCCTTGACTCCCTGAGGTTTCTCGTCTCCTGATTGCTCCTTTTCTCCAAAAGTATCCGTTTATTTCTGAAATCACCACCCTCCCTATCCAGCCACCCTGCCTCCCATGGTTGCTTCATAAATATTTGCTTAATGGATGAATGAATCAATGAGCTGTAACTCCAACTATGTTCTCATACTTTCAAACCCCTGCCTTTTAATAAATACACCAGCAATACACCAGCCCCAGAGCTAACCAGAGACCTGTCTTCTCTCCTTCTCCCCACAAAGACACTGACTGTTTCCTGTTTCCACGGAAACTCAGCATCTCAACTTCAACCCTGCCCAGCTCTTCTTTTACTTACTTTTAAAATTAATTTATTTTAATTGGAGGCTAATTACTTTACAGTATTGTAGTGGTTTTTGCCATACATTGACATGGGTGTACATGTATCCTCCATCCCGAACCCTCCTCCCACCTCCCTCCCCATCCCATACCTCAGGGTTGTCCCAGGGAATCAGCTTTGAGCACTCTGTCTCATGCATTGAACCTGGACTGGCGATCTATTTCACATGGTAATATACATGTTTCAATGCTATTCTCTCAAATCATCTCACCCTCACCTTCTCCCACAGAGTCCAAAAGTCTGTTCTTTATATCTGTGTCTCTTTTGCTGTTTCAGGTATAGGGTTGTTGTTACCACCTTTCTAAATTTCATATATATGCATTAATATACTGTATTGGTGTTTTTCTTTCTGACTTACTTCACTCTGTATAATAGACTGCAGTTCATCCACCTCATCAGAACTGATTCAAATGTATTCTTTTTAATGGCTGAGTAATACTCCACTGTGTACATGTACCACAGCTTTCTTATCCATTCATCTGCTAATGGACATCTAGGTTGCTTCTGTGTCCTGGCTATTATAAACAGTGCTGCAATGAACACTGGGGTACACGTGTCTCTTTCAATTCTGGTTTCCTCGGTGTGTATGCCCAGCAGGGATTGCTGGGTCGTATGGCAGTTCTATTTCCAGTTTGTTAAGGAATCTCCACACTGTTCTCCACAGTGGCTGTGCTAGTTTGCATTCCCACCAACAGTGTAAGAGGGTTCCCTCTTCTCCACACCCTCTCCACCAGCTCTTTCACGTGTCACAAAAGTCAGCTCTCTCCCCCATCAATCACAACAGCGATGCCAGCCTTCAGCACTCTCCTCAAAGCCACCCTCTCCTACCACCTGCTTTTTCAGTCCTGGCAGGTGACTTTGCTTCCTGCTTCATAGAGAAATAAAGGCTTCTAGGGGTGGGTGTGTGTATGAGAAATGAGAGAGAAACAAAGAAACGAAAGTGGGTAGAATAAAGGCTCCTCAACTTTCTTTAAACATATCTACAACTTCTAATCTCCCTGTTACAATAGAAAAGCTGCCCTTCTTCGGAGTAAGCTAAATTCCTACTCCAGTGCTCAACATCCATCCAGTCCATTCAACTACAGCTCTTAAGCTGCCTGAGAAGAAAGCTTTATATTTTATAGCGAAGACTACTAGTATGTAATAAATGATGGAAATGGGTCCATCCTGTCCAGATATCAGCTGGCCTATAAGAATAAATAACATTCGGGGATGGTCAGTTCTCTCACACGGGGCCAAACTAGAGATTCTAACCAACTCGTGCTAAGTATCTAAAAGAAAGATGAAATCAAGGCATAAGCAAACCTATTAAGAACGACCAAAATTGGGACTTCCCTGGCATCCCAGTGGTTAAGACTCTGTGCAGGAGGCATAGGTTCAATTCCTGGTCAGGTAACTAACATCCCTAATGCCTCGCAGTGTGGCCAAAAAGGGGCTTCCCTGGTAGCTCAGTTGGTGAAGAATCCACCTGCAATGCAGGAAACCCTGGTTTGATTCCTGGGTCAGGAAGATCTTCTGGAGAAGGGCTAGACTACCCACTCCTATTCCTTCTTGGGCTTCCCTGGTGGCTCGGATGGTAAAAATCCACCTGCAATGCGGGAGACCTGGGCTTGATCCCTGGGTTGGGAAGATCCCCTGGAGGAGGGTGTAGCAACCCACTCCAGTATTCTTGCCTGGGAAATCCCATGAACAGAGGAGCCTGGCGGGCCACAATCCATGGAGTTGCAGAGAGTCAGACATGACTGAGCAACTAAGCACAGCACAGTGGCCAAAAAGAGGAAAAAAAAAAAAGACTGACCAAAATCAGTAACTTTTTACAGCCCCCCACGATGTAATAAAAATCTTAACTAATTGGCAAACCCAAAGAATCTCCTTGAGATAAAGACTGTTAGGTGCTAGCCTAATTCTTCAAAGTGAGACTGGAGGCCTTTAAACATAGGACAGACCTGGCTCAGATGGACCAAATGCCCATTCCAGGGCCTTCCCTGTCTCCAATTTTACTTCTGTGTTAATGTATCAGACCTAAATGTCTGAAAACAGG
Source organism: Ovis aries (assembly GCF_016772045.2). Classification (NCBI taxonomy): domain Eukaryota; kingdom Metazoa; phylum Chordata; class Mammalia; order Artiodactyla; family Bovidae; genus Ovis; species Ovis aries. Next base: position 16,785,055 of record NC_056066.1, read on the forward strand.
CTGATTTTTCCAACAAAGCACAGGACCCTGCTGGCAGATGTTTTACAGAGAAAAGAAAATAGCTTAAAATACATTAGACTATATCAGTTACAGAAGCAACAACACAGAAAGAAAAAACAAGGCATCTGAAAAAAGTAATTGAAAGAATTTGGTCCCCTTAAGCCAAGCCCCAGTACACCACTTCTCCTGGGAATGAGATTTTACAGTTGAGAAAACCGCTACATTCCAAATATATTCCTGGTACCCAGGAGACTGTAATGGATTTAAAACCACATGGTCCTTTGAGAGTTACACTAGTAATATCCATGTTAGGAATGAGCTTAGGTGTCTGTAGAAATCACAGTAGGGTCAGAGTGGTTCCCTAGTCACAGGACGGCAGGGCTAAGAATTGGATGTGGCTGAAGGAAGCCAGGCCACATACATATTGCACTGTCCAAACAGTAAGTTCGGGTTTTTGTACCATCTCACCAAAAAACTCGAACTTTTTGACCAACCCAATGCATGATGGAGGGGAGGGGCCACCTTCGCCCCAGGCTGCGTCCTTCTTTCTTTTCTTTCTTTCTCTACTTGTATCTGATCTCTTCCTAGATGCCTCAACCTTGATGTGAAGGTCACTGTTGGACAGGGTGTGCCCCTCTCAGATCCCAGGTTCATATGCCTTAGGTCACTGGGAGCATTAAATACACCTCTGGTGACCAACTGAAGACCAGCAGGTCTGGTCAGAACTCGACTTCTTGTTGTTAGGCCAGTTCATTCATATCCTGTGGCATTACAGGGGTACACAGGAAGCTGGGCTGGGAGTGGACTGCAACAGCACATTTGATTTTTAGGGCTCCTGGGAAAGAAGACTCTTGCTTATTTAAACAGCCAAACATCACTGCCAGTGGTCCCTCAATATCAGGTCTCTCTTTTCCTCAGTAACAGAGTCCTATAAAGTGAAAGTGAAAGTCACTCAGTCGTGTCCGACTCTTTGCGACCCTAGACTATACAGTCCATGGAATTCTTCAGGCCAGAATACTGGAGTGGGTAGCCTTTCCCTTCTCCAGGGGATCTTCCCAACCCAGGGACTGAACCCAGGTCTCCTGCATTGCAGGCAGATTCTTTACCAGCTCACCCACAAGGGAAGCCCTACAGAGTCCTACAAGAAGTGTGCAACTGGGCACATGGCTGCCCAGATGAGAACCGATGTATCTTAGCCTACCTTGAGCCAAGTGTGGCCATGTGAACAAGGCTCTGACACAGGATATGTGTAGAAGTGGTAGGTAGAGTAGCATAACGTACAACTCTGGGGAGTGCTTCATAATAGAAAAATCCATGTCCTTCTTTTATCTTTCCATCACCTTCCCACTAGCTGGAATGCAGATGTGATGGCTGGAGCTGGAATGGACATCTTGGGGCATGAGTTCAAGTAAAGTCACAGAGGCCACGCACAGGGAAGTAACCAGACGGAAAGACCAGATCCCAGGGCTTTCCATTCCAGCCTGGCCTGCCTAACTGACTTTCACACGAGTGAGAAACAAACTTCTGCCTGAGCCTGTTGGATTTTCTGATCTTTGACCCAAACGTAATCCTAAGGAATATATGTCAAGTTATGTAACATGACAGGACTGGTTGTCTTGCTTACTGGGAAAGAAGTTGTAATAACAGTCTCATGGTTCTAACTCAGTGGAAGTAATTACCTGGCAGGACTCTTTGAGGAGGTCACGTCAGATTCTTGGACAAAAGACTCTTTTCTTAATACCAATATATCCGGGTTTTCTGACCAGAGAAAAGGGTGGTCATGGGCTTCTCTGGCTGGAGATCACTACGGGTGCAGCCTGTCAAGCAGCAGGTGCTGACATAAGCCCATGGTATATACACGTGGTGGTCATGCAGGCCCATCAAAATGGCGGGACAGTGGGCTAGGCATCGCACCATACCTGTTCCCGAGTGTTCCTGAGGGGCGCACACCTGTGCTCTCTCCTAGCTACTACGATCCCTCACCCTTATATACCAACACACTCTGAGCTCCCGTGGCTGTCTCCTCTCCAGGACAGCCCTCTTCCCACACCCACAATTCTCCTGAAGGCACAGATTCAGCCCCATCCCCTCTTGGAAGCCGGTCCTTTCTTGATCCTGCTCTCACCTGCACACTAACTAACCCAAGGGCTCCCCATGACAGGTCAGAGCTCGAACATACTTACTGAATGAATAAATATAATCAGTCAGGCTTCAGGTCTGAGAGTTAAAGCTAACAGGAAATTCCCTCCAAAGCACCACCCCCTCACCCCGCCTTGAGAAGTCAAGCAGCAGCGCCTATTTAAAAGAAAGCCAGCCTGAATGGCCACTGCTCTGTCCATAGGAGCACCTGTGAAAAAAAAAAAAAAAGAGGGAACACTGCCTGCTGGAATGCTAAGCAAGACTCTAGGGAGAAATTCATCCATCACCCTTTCAGATGCAGGCCATCACGCCCGAGGTCAGCCCAGGAGCAAACAGCAGAATGAGGTGAATTGATCTCTATTAAAATGAACAACATGAAATGCTTTAACAACCTGGGGTTGGTGAACCCCAGAGAAACGTGTATTTGATTGCCATCTTTTCTCTTTATCCTGGATTTTCTGGCTAACTCTCCTGTACGCCACTGGAATAGAGAAGATAAACATTTCTCAATTTTCCACCTCCTCACCCACATCTGAAACCCGTAGAAGAATCTGCATACCCCCAAGCAGAGCACGCGACACAAGCAGTCTCCCCTGGGGGAGGTGTCAGGTCACGACTGTTTCTTCAGAGCTGAGAGCAAGACCCTCTGGAAGGACGGTTCTGACTCCATTTAATGCCCAACTGGAGCAATTATGGCCAGGGTCACCACAGGAGGGGCAGGGGAGGTGGGGGGCATAGATGGCTAGGATTCCTCGGCCACACAGAGCCTGAGTGATCTGTGGTTGCACTTATGCACAGTTGCTTGGCTTATTAAAGGCCCAGGAGCTGCTGAAACAATCCATCAACAAGAACTTAGTGAGAACTGGGAGAAATAAAGACAGTTGAAACCCTGTACCAGCCAGCAAGGAATGTTAGCCTTCATGCCAGATTCTTAGCCTGGAGGTCACGACCCAATCACAATGGGTTATGAAATCAATTGAGCGGGTCTCTATCTGCATTTGTAAATAAATCAGGACAGAATAGAAAGTATCAGGGCAGCACTTCCATAACTCTGTGAAACTTCTGTTTTGGTTCTAAAGTGTTCTTTGTGAGAGCTCCAGCCAAAAACATGTGGGAACCACTGCCTGAATGAGCGATGGCTGGGAATTCATGGGAATTCCTCTTTCCTATTTCAGTGAATACGCCCTGGTGGAATTCCACCCCCATCTGCACAACCTCTGACACTGCTCTTTGAGTGAGTTCAAAGAAGCCACGATTATATCCTTTGGATAGATCAGGGATGCAGGTGCAAAATATATTAATAAAATGACTCCTGGTGGCCACACAGAGGACACAACTAAAATGACTGTGCCCAAAAGAAAAGAGACCAAAAGGCAGGCTTATGTGTTTCTCCCGAAACCTCCTGTGGAGCCAAACAATGAACAACCACAAATAGCCAGAGGCTGCCAGTTAGAATGGACGCTCCAAGAGGCAAAGGTTTTCTATAGCTCACTGCTCTACCTTCAGTCCTGGAAACAGTCCCAAGCACAAAGCTGGCCATCAATAAATATCAGTTGAATGAATCATTCAACAAAAGAATGAATTAGGACAAAATCACAATATACCAACAAACCCGACAAACCAATCATACTTCACCGAGGTGCAATAAAGATATTCAGCCAGACTTAGAGAACTCGCTGTGTTAGAACCAAAATGACTGAATGCCAGCTTGAAATGTATTGATGGCATCATTTGGACTAAACTGCCCTGGCCGGGGGCATCTCTTCACCCCTGAGTTCCCTCCAGCCTTTCTAGCTACACCTTCTTCTTCCCTCTCAGCCTATGTTGAAACTTCTTCTTCAGTAAGAATGAACTCAAGGAAATTCTCCCGTGTGTGGACTATCGTATGATTTGGTGCCATTGCTTCTTCAGTGTCCTTGGTCTGAAATGCTGGTCTTCTTTGAGAGCCCAGCCACATCATCCCATTGTCCTTTCAGTCCCAGGTCAGGTATGACCGCCTTAAAACATGCCCTTAACCCCAGCATCTGCAGAGTAAACCAAACTCTCCTCTGTGCCATCTGTGTACTGCGTACAAATCCAGTACAGCTGCCGTTTGCTAACATCCTGCTGCAATTTACCTGCTTATGTGTTTTACTCCCCAACCAGATTGTGAGCCCCCTGAGGTCTACTGAGGCTCATATCCAGTGAGTGTTTATTGGGGGCAAAAATGAATACATGAATGAATGAATGAGTAAACCAGTCAGTGCCCCTGGAGCCCTCCTGCTCAGCCTTAGCCCATCTCATCCTATTCCCATAAATTACAAGGAAATTTAAAAGATTAAAATATATAAACATGCAAATCAAATAGTGTACAGCCTGAAGCAAAAGGAAAACAGAAAGTCAAAGGCTGGTGGTGCTGTCACAGGCAGAGCACCGGGAAGTCAGTGGGCTATGCCCCTGGCACTGCCCATCTGAACGTGCGCTGGGCACATTCTCACTCGCTTCAGAGACACGCTGAGAGGGTGGCTCGCTCGGGCTTAACCCTGGGAAACTGGGACTCTGGGACTGGGGAAGAGCCCAGAGGGCTCGTGGGCACTCAACCACGGGGTGCCAACCCAAGAGGAAGGACCTCTCACATGGGAAGAGGAAAATAGCGGAAGTCTCTAAAAGGGTTCAGGGTGGGGATGGCGATCTTTTGTGATAAAAGGCCAATGAATAGGTATTTTTGCCTTGTGAGGCCCTCAGCCTAGAACTATTCATCTAGACCATTCCAGCCCAGAAACAACTACACACAATCCCCAACACCAACCAGGGTTGTGAGCCAGTTTACACACGCTGATATACAAATTTCTTACCATTCTTGTGTCACAGAAGTTTTTGTTTTACACCTAAAAATGTGAAAACCACGGGACTTCCCTAGTAGTCCAGTGGTTAGGAAGGACTCCATGCTCCCAACGCAGGGAGCCTGGGTTTGATCCCTGCTCAGGGAAATAGATCCCACACTCCGCAACTAAGAAGTTTGCATGCCACAGTGAAAAGATCCCACATGCCATGACTGAGACCTGGCACAGCCAGATAAATAAGTAGATAAAAAATAAGTAGATAAAAAATAATTTTTAAAAAAGTGTAAAAACCATACCTAGCTCAGGAGCCGTACAAAGATAGACAGTGGGCCAGAAGTGACCAGCTGAGGCCAGAGGCCCGAAGTTTCCCAACCTCTAGCCTAGTGTAGAGAAATCATGCTATGTAATGTCTGAAAATCTCTACTCAGAAAGCAAATACTGACATGTATGTATGTAACTGAATCACTTTGCTGTATACCTGAAACTAACACAGCATTATAAATCAACTACGTGCTGGGCTTAGTCATGTCAGTCCCGTCTGACTCTTTGTGACCCCATGCACTGTAACCCGCGCCAGGCTTCTCTGTCCATAGGATTCTCCAGGCAACAACACTGGAGTGGGTTGCCGTGCCTTCTTCCAGGAGATCTGCCCAACCCAGAGATCAAACCCAGGTCTCCCACACTGCAGGCAGGTTCTTTACCATCTGAGCCACCGGGGAAGACCAAGAATACTGGAGTGGGTAGACTATCCCTTCTCCAGGGGATGTTCCTGACCCAGGAATCGAACCGGGGTTGCTTGCATTTTAGGCGGATTCTTTACAGCTGAGCTACCAAGGAAGTGAAAATTTAAGAAAACAAATACTACATTAGTTTACTCAGAATGCTCATGATCTGAGCTATGCCAAATATTAATATTTCTAGAATTTGGATATTTTAAGTCAGAACAACACCATGTTCATAAAAGACTTCATCCAACTCAAATGCTTTTTGATTTTGGATGATCTTACTGTTTCCTTCCATGATACAGGTTATTGAATGGGCTATTTAATAGATACTTGCCCAATTGTAATCCAGTACTCTAAAAAATGAGTTTTGTCCATGACAACAAGCAAGGGACCCAGTCACAATGTGTGTGTCACCTGGGAGACTCCCAGGAGAGCCCTATGAAGTCCACTGCCATCAGCCCTTCCATTTTTACTGTCTGGATTAGCCACATAAACCTCACTAGCTGTCACTCACAGCCCGGCACTTTAACGCAACCACCACACACCACCCACAACATCAAACTGTTCAATTTTTTGATGATCCATCATTTATTTTTAAACGTTTAGAGTAAGTCTATTATTGTCCATACACATCTGGTATTTAGACTCTTCAGTTGGTATGTCGAACGCAGCTATGAGTCCCCAAATTGTTTACAGAGTCCCGGTCAGATTCTGTTAAAAACTAAGCTCTGTTAATTCAAATAAAAAATAACTTGCTTTCCAAGGACACATCTGCTAGACAATTTGCAGAGTTCCACTTAACGAAATCCTACTACTTGCCTGCTGATGGGGATTCCATCCTGCCCCCACCCCATCTACTCCATCCATCACTTGATTCCCGTCTGAAAACAACACCTGTCTGAGGCCAAGCCCAGTTATTTCCAAGCCACGGTTATTACAGGGCAGGATGTTGGCAGTGAAGAGAGGGAGAAAAGTTCCAAACGAGCCCTGTGGATCGTCTGGCTTGTAAACAAGATGCAGATTCAATAACTTTACCCTTATTTCCCTGACTTGTGACCACTACGTGTTGCTCTTCTGCCAAACCACCAGCCCCACGGTCAGAAGGAAAAACTCCCTCACTCCACCATTCTGTGCTTTTTGAGATTACATTGAGCTGTCCCGAAAGCTCAGGATGATACTCATTAGGCCAGTTTTCCCATCGAGCATATCTATGGAGAAAATATGGTGAAGACGGACACCAATGGGCCCTCCACCTCACAGAGCCGGGGAGTTAGCAGCAGCCCCAGTGGCAGAGCTGAAATCCACTCCTTGTTCCCTCTTCCTGCCCACAGAAGCCTCATTCTGTTCACCTTCCTCCTGGTCTTGGACTCAGAGAAAAGGCTCTTCCCAGCTCTCAATGGATTAAGATCCAGGAGGTGGATCTTGAGGTCAGACTGGACACTAGTAACAGGAATCACACTTGTTTCACCACAGTCTAAGCCTGGGGCTTTTGGTGGTGGCTTAATTATCATGGGCTGTTAAACTCAAAATGAATTAAAGAGCTAAGTGTAAGGCCAGACAATGTAAAACTCTTAGAGGAAAACATAGGCAAAATATCCTTTGACATAAATTACAGCAAGATCTTTTATGATGCTAAAGCGGAAACTCCAGTACTTTGGCCACCTCATGCAAAGAGTTGACTCATTGGAAAAGACTCTGATGCTGGGAGGGATTTGGGGGCAGGGGGAGAAGGGGACGACAGAGGATGAGATGGCTGGATGGCATCACGGACTCGATGGACGTGAGTCTGAGTGAACTCTGGGAGTTGGTGATGGACAGGGAGGCCTGGCGTGCTGCGATTAATGGGGTCTCAAAGAGTCGGAGACAACTGAGCTGAACTGAACAGCAGGATCTTTTATGATGCACCTTCTAGAATAATCAAAATAAAAACAAAAGTAAATAGATGGGACCTAATTAAACTTAAAAGCTCTGGCACAGCAAAGGAAATCATAAACAAGACGAAAAGACAACCTTCAGAATGGGAGGTTCAACTGACGAGGGATTAATCTCCCAAATATACAAATAGCTCATGCAGCTCAATATCAAAAGAAAAAACAATCCAATCTAAAAATGGGCAGAAGATCTAAATAGACATTTTTCCAAAGAAGACATACAGATGGGCAACAGGCACATGAAAAGATGCTCAACATCACTAATTATTAGAGAAATGCAAATCAAAACTACAATGAGGTGCCACCTCCCACCAGTCAGAAAGTCATCATCACAACATCTACAAACAATAAATGCTAGAGCGTGGAGAGAAGAGAATCCTCCTACACTATTGGTGGGAATGTAAACTGATACAGCCGCTATGGAGAGCAGTATGGAGGTTCCTTAAATTAAAAAAAAAAAAAATAGAACTACCACATGACCCAGCAATCCCACTCCTGGGCATTTACCTGGACAAAATCAAAATTCAAAGAGATATGCACCCCAGTGTTCAGTGCAGCACTATATACAATAGCCTGGACGTGGAAGCAACCTAAATGCCCGTCAGCAGAGGAGTGGATCAAGACGACGTGGTGCATATAGACAATGGAGTAGTATTCGGCCATAAAAGGGAATGAAACTGGGACTTGGATGGATTTAGAGACTGTCATACAGAGGGAAGTAAGTCAGAAAAACAAGCATTATATATTAATGCATGCACGTGAAATCTAGAAAAATGGTATACACAGCCTTTACTTGCAAAGCAGAAAGAGACGCACAGATGCAGGGAACAAACACATGGATACCAAGAGGGTGGGATGAACTGGGAGACTGGAATTGACATACATACACTATTGATACTATGTTTAAAACAGGTAACTAATGAGAACCTACTGCATAGGACAGGGAACTCCACTCGACGCTCTGTGGTGACCTTGATGGGAAGGAAATCCGAAAGAGAGGGGATATGTATACATATAGCCGATTCACTTTGCTGTACAGCAGAATCTAACACATCGTTGTAAATTAAACATTTCAATTGAACTTTATTTTAAAAATAATAAGGCAATTCTGGCTAAGGAAACAACAAACACCTCTTCTCGATGAAGCTTTAGTCAAGCTGCCCTGAGGCCTGGTGAAGAAGAGGACCTTCCAACTTCTAGCACAAACGATCTTGCCCCTGCATCCCGTTAAAGGACATGAACCAACTCTAATGAGGCTTCTAGCAGCCTGTGGACACGTCCCTGGGTGGACCCAATGCCCTATAAGTTCTGATCAGAAAAGACTCAAAGCTGCCAAAAGAATTTACCATTTGTCTCTGTCACCAGCCTGATAGGGCCTTGACCTCCCTCTTCTTAAAGCATTTATTTAAAAAATAATCTCTTGCAATTTTAAGTCCTTCTTCTGTTCCTTTGAGATGTACTGGGTTGGCCAAAAAATTTGCTTGGGTTTTATGAAAGAAAAACCGAAACTAACTTTTTGGCCAACCCAATATATGTATCTCCTATTACTAAGGAATGTCTTTCTCAAGGATCTGAGAGCCCTTCCCTTCTAATGCAATCATCAGGAGCACCCTGGTCTCCCAGGCTCTGTGGGACACTAGGAACCTAGCTTCCACCAGTACCACGTAGCAAATCCATGTGGCCTCATGGATGTAGGCTGCTGATTAAGCAGCCTACTTTCTGAGATTTTCCCTGCCTACGCTCAAGCCCCCTACTCACTCTTCTCTTAAAACACCCAGCTCCCTCTACCTGGGTCAGAGTTGAGTCCAGTTCTACGTAGACACAAGTCTCTCTCTCCTACTGCCAGAGTACTGAGTGAAATCTCTTTCCCACCTTTAACTCATGGCAGCCTTTTTTTTTTTTTTTCACCTGAAACATAAGGAAAGTCTGCTAGAGGGCTGCTAGTAGGATTCCAACCACCGAAGACTATGAGGGAATTTGGGGAGAAATTTCCATTTGGGATACAGCAGTTGTGTGAGGAGGTGATTTCTAGGGTTGCAGCCTTGCGCCATGAGGGAACAAACTCAAAGATGATGCTGAGAGCCAGGTCCCTGACAGCTGGACAGCCTGAGCCTCTGATGACACTAGACACCAACCCTGGACCCATGCGGCCCTGGGATTCTCATTATAGGACATGGATGAGCATCCCACTGTTCAGGCTGCTTTGCATGTGATCCTGAAGCCAAACACATCCTAACTGATTCAGCCCACAGGATGAAGAGCTGCCCAGAGGCTGTGGCAGATATACAGTAGTGCCCAAGGAGCATCAGTGACTGTGACCGCTGTAGAGCACAAATGCAACCCAGAACTCCAACAGGGAAGAAGGATCTCGGGCCCATGAAACTGACACGTCCAAGCCTGAGTTTCGGTTCTGAACTCAGCTATGCTGATAAGACCATCAGAAGCCTCTTCCATCTCCTGTGACTTCCCCGGCGTCAATCTCATCCTCGGCAGGTCCATCCCATGTCACAGTGAAGACACCAACAACGTCAGGTGTACGTTCCTTCAACTGGCAACCCCAAAAGGAAAGGGGAGCCTCTGTCCTTACAGTTCCAGCAAAGAACTGGAGCCGATAGCCCGTTTCTTAGACACTGACTGTGGCCAGCAGACGTGAGTTCTACTGGGCCAGGCCTTCCTCACAGGGAGGCCATTGGTTCAATGAGAAAGGGTGGCCATAGGGAAAGTTGGGGTGCCACTGCCAAAAGCAAGAAGATGGCTGAGACAGCAGCTGTCCACAATGGTGGGAGTGAAATTAAATCTAGGACTCTGATAACTGTCCTCCAACAACAACTGCCCCAATTCATCGTGACCTAAGGAGGACACTCCTCCCACCTCACCCACATTATCACATATTATTATTACTTTACAAGCTACAAAGACTATGCTTTATTATTCCTGAGCACAGTGCCTGGCTTACAGTCAACACTACTTACCCACGTGTTCCATCATTTGCATATAGAGGGGTCAGGGTAACCCAAGGACCAGCTCGTAGCAAGCCATCTCCATGGACTTAGTATCTCCTCTACTCAAACAAGAGAACATCAGAGCTGAAAGACACCTTAGAAACCTTCTAGGCCAAACCTCTCAGATTATGGTCGGAAAAACCTGTGCACCAGAGAGGGTTGGAGGTGTGGCCTCAATCACTGACTCAATGGACACGAGTTCGAGTAAACTCCGGAAGTTGGTAATGGACAGGGAGGCCTGGAGTGCTGCGGTTCATGGGGTCGCAAAGAGTCGGACACGACGGAGCAACTGAACTGATCTGAACCAGGGAGGGTTGGAGGTGTGGCCTGGATCTCAAGGCTGGTCAGGGTCAAGGTCAGCGCCAGGGCCTCTTCGCAGCCCAGTGTTTACCGCTACCTCATGTGGCACCCAGAGCACTTACAGGTGAGACACAGGAAAATTAAAATGTTTCCTCCTGTCTTAACAGTTTTCTCAGCATAACTGTACTGTCCTTGAGGGTAAAAGGCAATGAAAAGGAGAGACACAAGATTTTTGAATCTGTGTTGTGCTTTTATCCTCCAATTCCACAGACCTTTGGGATTACTCATTTTTTAGTGTTTCCCTTGCATGTGTTTGGAAAGAGTGCAGGAGAAGAGCCAGAATAAAGAAAGGCTGGGGCAAGAAAGATCACTGGAAGCCAGAAGGACGTGTCTGGGTCCTGGTGACTCCGAGGATGGAAATTCCCTGCCCCTGGGTTCAAGGCTTATCTGTTTATTGGCCAGAGAAGGCAGCTGCCAGACATGGGAGATTTATAATGTGACATTCCAGCCTTGATCTCTGTGGAACAAACAGGCCAAAGCCCACAGTACTCAGTGTCACCCAGTGCTTTTGTACTGGGCTCCAGATCCTTCCCACCACAATGACAAATGAGGCAGAATTGAAACACAGGGTGGGGCAGGGGATGCTGGGCCATGGGGAAAGAAGAAAGTTGTAGGAAGGACCCCAGACCCCCGAAGGGGGCAAGGCTGCACAGCCCTCCCCAGGCCCAAGGATCTGGAGAAGTCACCACCTTACCAGAACTACTCTGCAGGCCAAACTCGGCCAGCCAGATCCCAACTTGGGATTTCGGTCCCAACACCCAGAAGCAGCCCTACTAGAAAAAAACCGCCAAACAGGATGGTACACGGAAAGTTCTCCAGGGGGTACAAAGCTCTGCACACAAACGCAGGGAGCTTTGGGGGGACTTCAGACTCTTAGCCTCACAGTTTAGGCTGGTCTGTTTAGAATGTGCTGTCTCAGTGGGAAAAAATTAGGCAGGAGGTGGAACAGATGCGCCTAACAGCAGGGAAGAGCCCAGAAATAGCACCAATACCCCCTTAGCAATATGGATCCCCTTGAAAGTGCTGTCAGAGAGCATCACCATCCTGAAACCGCCCCAGGGGTCTGCAGAGAAGCACGGGCTTGGGACCCCCCAACACTCAAGCCCCGGCCCAAACTGCCCTCGCCAGCTCGGTGACTTCACCCCACCCTGTCTCTGCTTCCACGCCTATGACATGAAGGTCCTAAGAGTATACACATCGCAGGGCTGTTGTGGAAACCTAGTGTCTCCAGAGGCTGCCGTGACTGTTCCCAAAAATGTGTCATGAAAGGACACAGCAGGTGGATTGACTCCTTGCTGAAAACCAGTATTTCCTTCAAAGCCAAAGAAGAATCAGAAGGGCATGAGAAATGCAGAGAGGGCAGAAGCTTCCAGCAGCCTTAAATTATCCATGCAACAGTTTATGTGGCAAACATATTCACAGAAAGGACCCTTGTGAGCCTTAGAAAAGATGCTGCATACATAATTGGGCTGTTTTTTCTGCTGCTTCTTTCTCAAGGCTCTGGGACTACCCTATACAACCAGCCCAGTTTGAGCCCACTGTTTGCTCAGAAGCCTGGAGAACTCAGGACAAAGAAGGGCTTTGCATGAGGAAGTTAACAGAAGCACTAGGCTCATGGTGCTGGGGATGCACTAAGGACTTTCCACCCCCAAGAAACCAGCTGAATCAGTACAGTTACCACTTCAACCTTCGGTGGTCCAGGTTTGCACTACAAACTCCCCAATGAGGCTTCCAAATAGTTACTTCGGGTCTCAACTTCAAAGAAAATAGTCAGGTCACCTCAAGGAAGACCCCCTTTTTGAGAGACATGAGAGAAAATGTCAGCCTCTGAGAAAGGAAGAAATGATCATTTGGATCAGTGGATACTAAGTGTCAGAGCAGAGACTGGCAAACATCAGAGTTTAGTAGGCCGATGATAAATAATGGAGCTCAGGAAGCTCAGTAGCTTCCTGAGATTCAGAGTCAAACTTGATACAAGGCCAAGAAGAGTGAAAACAGAAACTGCTGTTTTTCACACCAGAGGAAGAACTCCAAAATTTCTCCCTGCCTTCTCTGGCTTCCCTGAAGTCGAAGGATTTGATATGACAAGTTCTACTGGCAGATGGACACCCTCCCTTCAGAGTGATTTGCTTTAGATCTAGGAAAAATACCTAATGATCAGCAACCCCCTCGAATCTCTTCAAACTCTAAGGAGTAATCATCGAGTTAACGCAAATAAGCATTCCCTTTCAGAACTGCCTTCCTTTCTGCTTCTAAAGACAGGTAATTTTGCAGTTGTCCACTGTTACATTGAAAATGCCATATCAAGTGACTGGCACAAAAATCTAAGACCCAAATAACATAAAACACCATCAGATACAACAGGGACCTTTTTAAAACCATACACTGTGAAAATGAACTCCAAAATCATTCAGGATACAGAGTACATTTCTTCCTGAGTAATGTATCAAACATGGTCTTAGGAAGATTATTTTTAGTTCTAGTTAAAAGCTTCAAGAAGCCAAGTTTTTTCTTTTCCTTTTTTTCTTGGCTAGGATTGCCGTAGCTTTTATATGGTTTCTTACAAGCGTACGTGTGTGCTTTTCATAAAGAGATATTTAAACGTACACACACAGATACATAACACAATTTTCCAGCTTCATTCTCCCCCCATCAAGAGTAACGGAATCTAAGCTTTTTATTTGGTTAAGAGACCTCCAGCTGTGTTAAGAATACTTCTGCAGTTAAATACCATTTTTAACTAGTGAAAGAAAATAGCTGTGGGAAAGAGGAGACTTCTGAGACTGGAATTCATTAACACGTTGGACAATAGTATTTTTCCTTTCTTTAGAAAGCTGCTCCAACTCCTCCCAAGATAAAGACGATGACCAAATATAGACCAACTGCTCACTCTGGCTTCAAGTTGGTTCTCTGCACCAACTTGATTTTTTCTCTCTTGTTTACCCTGCATCTCTCTTCTTTTATCTCTTATCAAACAATACCATTCACAATACTACTTATTATTGGCATAGCATGCAGGCTCATCAAAAACACATATGCAGTACAGTAAGCATAAATCCTTCCTCCTTCCTATTAAAGTACAATGTTGTTAGAAGTTCCTCCCTTTTTCATGTGGCCACTGCTTCAGGAGGGGTTGTCCTAAGAGGTGGGTCCTTATTGGGCCAAGTTAAATAAGGTACAGGTATGTGACACTTCCTGGTGGCTCAGAGGTTAAAGCGTCTGCCTCCAAAGTGGGAGACCTGGGTTCAATCCCTGGGTCGGGAAGACCCCCTGGAGAAGGAAATGGCAATCCACTCCAGTATTCTTGCCTGGAGAATCCCATGGATGGAGAAGCCTAGTAGGTTACAGTCCACAGGGTCGCAAAAAGTCAGATACGACTCAGCGATTTCACCTCACCTTATGTGACACTCTTCTAGCCAATGACGTGTGAGAGAAAGTCTGCCAGGTTGTGGGGAAGGAGAAATTGTTCATGAGAATAATTTTATTCGTTCTCAACAAAAGCTAGGCAGGAAAAGAAATATCTCCCTCTTTTGGATCCTGTGGGACCTGGGCTGGGTGCCTTGAGCTGCTGCAGCAGCCTTCTCGCCACCATGAGGGAAGCTAGTCTGAGGACACAGAGTCACCCGGAGGGGACTGAGAGCCCTGACTGTACTGTTCCTGCAGTTGCCATACTTTTTGCTGTCTTGCCTCATGTGATAATACATTTCCTCATTGTTTCAAATTATCTGGGCACAGATTTCTCTCTTACTTGCAGCCAAAGGCATCTGTAATTGTAAATTAAGGGAATAAGACAGAAGGAATAAGAGAAGAAGTGACTAACCTAGAATCACGAATCACACTGCTCGAAAACGTCCTAAGAACATGCAGGCACTAAGGGACTCCAGCTCATACACAGAGGCTGAACACAAGTGCTGAGAGACAGACTTCCAGACACCGTTGCTATAAATTATGCGTACACACACTGTCACAGTCACACGCGCAGTCTCCGTCTCTCTCATACACACCAAGCACAACCAATCTTGAAATTATGGTTAGCAAGTTCATCAGCGCTCAATATATATTTCTGTCTATCCCCAAAGATTGTTGGATTTTGAGAGAGAGAGATTACAGGTGTAAGTCACTACATGGATGGCATCATCGACTCAATGGACATTAGTTTGAGCAAATCCTGGGAGTCAGTGAAGGACAGGGAAGCCTGGTGTGCTGCAGTTCACGGTCACAAAGAACCGGATACGAGAGAGACTGAACAGCAACAAACAAGTCACTGACAGTGTCAGAAGGCGCGTGAAAGGCAGGGTTTAAAATTAAACTACAAATAGGGAAAGGAGTACATCAAGGCTGTAGATTGTCACCCTGCTTATGTAACTTATATGCAGAGTACATCATGAGAAACGCTCAGCTGGAAGAAGCACAAGCTGGAATCAAGATTGCTGGGAGAAATATCAATAACCTCAGATATGCAGATGACACCACCCTTATGGCAGAAAGTGAAGAGGGGCTAAAAGCCTCTTGATGAAAGTGAAAGAGGAGAGTGAAAATGTTGGCTTAAAGCTCAACATTCAGAAAATGAAGATCATGGCATCTGGTCCCATCACTTCATGGGAAATAGATGGGGAAAGAGTAGAAACAGTGAAACAGTGTCAGACTTTTTGGGGGGGGGGTTCCAAAATCACTGCAGATGGTGATTGCAGCCATGAAATTAAAAGGCGCTTACTCCTTGGAAGAAAAGTTATGACCAACCTAGATAGCATATTCAAAAGCAGCGACATTACTTTGCCAACAAAGGTCCGTCTAGTCAAGGCTATGGTTTTTCCAGTGGTCATGTATGGATGTGAGAGTTGGACTGTGAAGAAGGCTGAGCGCCGAAGAATTGATGCTTTTGAAGTGTGGTGTTGGAGAAGACTCTTGAGAGTCCCTTGGACTGCAAGGAGATTCAACCAGTCCATTCTAAAGGAGATCAGCCCCGGGATTTCTTTGGAAGGAATGATGCTAAAGCTGAAACTCCAGTACTTTAGCCACCTCATACGAAGAGTTGACTCATTGGAAAAGACTCTGATGCTGGGAGGGATTGGGGGCAGGGGGAGAAGGGGATGACAGAGGATGAGACTGCTGGATGGCATCACTGACTTGATGGACGTGAGTCTGAGTGAACTCCGGGAGTTGGTGATGGACAGGGAGGCCTGGCGTGCTGCGACTCATGGGGTCGCAAAGAGTCGGACATGACTGAGCGACTGAACTGAACATGGAAGCATATATTACCATATGGAAAATAGATAGCTGATAAGAATCTCCTGTAGGACTCAGAGAACTCAAACTGAGGCTCTGTAACAACCTAGAGGGTGGGATGGGGCGGGAGGTGGAAGGGAGGTTCAAGAGGGAGGGGACATAGGCATCCCTATGGCTGATTCTTGTGGATGTTTGGCAAAAACCAACACAATACTGTAAAGCAATTATCCTTCTATTAAAAATTTAAAAATTAATAAAAATGAGGAATTCCAGCATGAAGTTTCCTTAAAAAACTAAAAAGAGAACTACCATATGATCCAGCAATCCCACTCCTGGGCATATACCCAGAGAAAACCATAAGCCAAAAGGAAACATGCACCCGAATGTTCACAGCAGCACCGTTTACAATAATCAAGGCAAAGAGTCAAACTAAACGTCCACTGACAAAGGAATGGATAGGGAAAACACACACACACACAGAGGAATATTATTTAGACATAAAGAATGAAATAATATCATCTGCAGCAATACGGATGGACCTAGAGATTATCATACTGATTGAAGTAAGTCTGAGAGAAAGAAAAATATACGACATTCACATGTAGAATCTAATCTTTTAAAAAATGGAACAAGTGAACTGACTTACAAAACAGAAATAAATTTTGTTTTGTTAATCAGGCCCCCCACCTTGCTTAGACTCTCTGCA
The DNA here is from genome assembly GCF_016772045.2 of Ovis aries. NCBI lineage: Eukaryota > Metazoa > Chordata > Mammalia > Artiodactyla > Bovidae > Ovis > Ovis aries. Next base: position 16,801,966 of record NC_056066.1, read on the forward strand.
GGGCCTCCTTCAGAGAGTCTGGTATCAAAAACAAACTATAGTTACCAAAGGGGAATCATGGGGAAGAGGGATAAATCAAGAGCTTGGGATGAACACACACTACTGTACATAAGACAGATAATCAACAAGAATCTACTGCACATCACAGGGAACTCTACTCAATATCCTGGGATAACCTATGTGAGAAAAGAATGGATACATACGTGCGTATACACACACACACATATATAACTGAATCACTTCACTCTACACCTGAAAAGCAACATCGCAAATCAACAAAGAAAATTTAAAATTTAAAAAAAATGTTTAATAGAAGTGAGGAACTCCAGAAATCAACTTGGTTTGGGGTGAACAGCACAGCAGAGGGGAAAGCAGAGTGTTGTAGTAGAAAAAACCCCAACTTTGAGAGTGGACAGACCTGCACATTACAAATCCCAACACTGACTGACTTCTGTGGCCAGGCAGCCTTGTCCTCTAAGCCTGGTCCCTTCACTGTGAGGTGGGGGTCACACCTGGCTTTTGGAATTGTCGTGAGGAATAAAGTATCAGAGGAACAACGACAGGCGCCCTTACTACATGCCAGGTGCTCAGCCCGGGATGCGGGGAGACAAAGCAAAGCCCGTGGCCTGTTTCATTTCTTGAAGACCTGAAGTCTCTCTTGCTAATACACAGTCAGATGGATCACAGGGGAAGGAGACCAGATGAGACCGGCTCTTAGGGATGCAGGTAAAGAACATCCTAGCACCTTGCCAACCCCAGCCTCCACTGTGAGTCCAGGGATGGGGCCACTACAGTCGCCCACCCTACAGGGTAAGTCGCCATGCTAAATGAAGAGGAAGGAGGCCCTGCAGAGAGTCTAAGCAAGGTGGGAGGCCTGACTGACAGAAGAAGGGGAGAGACAACCTGGCCTCATCCTTGAGTCCTTGGGGAATGTCATTGGTTCTCACCTGTCTGGACCGGCACTGGCCAGCTCTGGGAAGTAGGGGGAGGTGACCATGCTCTTCTGATATGGAAGTCTCCTTCCAGAGGTCAGAGGCTGAAATTATCTGCTGGGTTCCCAGGACCACCAGAAGGCTGCTGTTGCCCCAACATCAGTGAGGAGGGATGAGTTTCCCTCCCATTCATGGCATAGTACCCAATTTCCAGTTCACTTAGGGCTTCCTGGTAAACTAGCCCCAGTCCCACATCCCCAAGGCCTTTGCACGTATAACCCCAGCTGTTCCCCTAGGGGCATTATGTAGCTCTTTAGAAAAGCACTAGACCACACATTTGGGGACCTAAACTACTTTCCTACCCACTAACAACCTCTGTGACTTTGAGTAGGTCACTAGCCTCCATGTTCTCATCTATAATGACGTCTGTGGTTGTGCAGATGAAACAAGAAATAAAAGCACCCCAAGACCGGGCAGCAGTGCAGAAAGGTCCAACATGGTCAAGGACATGGTCAATAGCCCCTTTAACGGTAGGAGATTTACCAGAAAATGGACAGAGCGTCCCGAATCTGTGGACCCCACAATGAAATATGTTGGACAGGAAAGACCTGCTGGGTATACTGAGAAAAACCTTGTCCCATGCAGAAACCATGGCCAGGCTTTCAAACGTCCTGTCTGGTGTTTCCATTTATGAGACAGGCAGCTTTCGGAGCCTGGCCAAGCCAGCTGGCATGGCCCATGCGAGGCATGACCAACAAACGCAGGAACAGAGGGCAGCTCAGCGCAGGCCAGAGGTCTCCACTGCCACGAGCGCCAAGCCTGCCGGCAGGGACGGGCCACACACCTCTCCTGTTTTCCCCTCAAAGTGTGTTTTTATAGCCGTTATCTCCATCAGCAGAGGGGAGGGAGCCGCCTGATGGTAGCCTGATACAGGGAAGGGACAGCAATCCTACAGAACCTGGAAATTACGCATGTGGCCGTTTGATCCAAACTTGGCCTCAGAACATCCCACAGAAGGGGAGGGTGGGGCAGGGTGGAAAGGGAATTACAACCTGGCTGGAGCACTGCCGAGGTGCTGCACAGCAGAGGGCACGGGGCTGAGGGCCAAGTGAGCTCTGACTGGGAGCCACGGTGGCACCAGGGGCCAAGCTCACAATGAGGAAGACCCAAGGTGGGCTGTGCCCCAGGGCCACCAGGACACCCCCATCTTTCCAGAAGAAAGGAAGAGTGGGTGAGAGGGTCAAGAAGAGGCCTGGTTTTTCCCGGTGATATGATCTCCATCCTTAATCCCAAAAAAGAAACTGGAGGGTATTTATGAGAGTTCTCCTGCGGCCCAGAGATGCCCTGTGTTCTGTTCATTTCCTCTCTGCCTGGAGGCCTATCCTTCAAGGTCAGATGAGGACACTCTCTCACCACCTCCTCCAAGGGTAGGAACCAACCTTATGTGGAGCAAGACGTGTTTTCTGCCAGGCACACAGTTAGAAAACTGGGCTGACTCAACCCATCAGAATGGAGGGCAGCGAGGGGGTGGGGGGTGGCGCGGGAGGGTGGACAGGATGGACCCAGCTTCTCACGACAGACCCAACAATCCCCTGCCTTCCTGGAAACTTCTTGGAAATCAAAGGCAGGGGGTGGAAGGAGAGGATGGGGGCATGGGAGGAAAAGATGAAAGAATAATCACAGTAAGAACCACAGAACCAAAAATCATCCCTTACTCTAAGTGTATTAAGTATATGAATATGAGTTAATACAGTTAATGCCTTACAACCTGATAAGGTAGGGTCAATTATTATCCTATTTTTATTTTTTTATGAAGAAACTAATCCCACAGCTGATACCGTAGTTCACTTTGATGCCAGGTGTTTGAAAAATATCCCAAGGCCTCCTAGACAGGAGATAATTGTCACTCTGAGTGGCGAAGTAAAAAAGGGTGGCATGTCTGAGAAATGCCACTCCAGGGGCAAAAGCTTTTTTTTCTTTTTTGGCCGCGCTTTGTGGCATGCTGAACCTTAGTTTCCTGACCAGGGGTTAAACCAATGCCCTCTGCAGTGGAAGCACTGGGTCCTAACCACTAGACCACCAGGAAGTCCCAGGAGAGCTTTACCGAGAGTGTTGCAGGGAAGAGAAGCAGACGCAGCTCTCGCACCCTTGACACTGACCCACAAGCAGAGGCCCCCAGCTCTCTGAGGAGAGCTCCTACCTTCCTAGGTCACTGCCTGCCTGGGTGGGGGCGTCCTCTGAGGCATCACCCCACAGGGTACAACCAGATTCTTGAATTCCATCCAGGGATGAAGGTTGATGGCCAGCTCTAGATCTCCTCAAAGAGCTCCAGGAATGTGCTTCCCCCAGTTAACAGCTGACAGGGACTTTTCTGGTCCGGGGCTAAGACTCAGCGCTCCCAATACAGGGGCCCAGGTTTGACCCCTAGATCCCACATGCTGCTACTAAGAATTTACAAGTTGTCCCACATGCTGCAGCTAAGACCCGGAGCAGCCAAATAAACAAGTAAATAACTAACTAAAAATTAAAAGAACCAACAGTCGACAGTGACCATATTTTGCACACCTGTCAGGTGGCACCAGTGGTAAAGAAGCCACCTGCCAATGCAGGAGAGAGAAGAGACCCAGGTTCAATACCTGGGTCGGGAAGAGCCCCTAGACAAGGGCACGGCAGCCCACTCCAGTATTCTTGCCTGGAACATTCCATGGACAGAGCCTGGCGGGCTACAGTCCATGGGGTCACAGAGTCGGACAGTTGGACAGGACGTGACTTTGCATGCACTGTGTATAAAGGACTTGCAGTAGCTGGAGTTTTATATGCGTGATCTCCTGAAATTCTCATCTCTTCTGGGTAAGTCATGCCTACCCTGTGCACAATCCCATGACAAATGAGGTCTCTGGGTCCCCCTGCAGTGAAGGCATTTCCAAAGGTCAAACACCTGGCAAGGCCAGAGGTCAAGTCCATCCCTGACTGACTGCACTCAAATCAACGTGCACGGCCTCCATTCTTAGGTTTACACTGTTGGAACGCTGTGGACTTGGACCCCACCATCCACATTGTCTCACCAAGGCCCTGACCCAGCAGGGAGCAGAGATAACTCTCCACCATAAATGTCCTCCACCGGAGCCTACCAGGCCTCCATCCCCCTCATCACAGAGGGCATCCCCTCATCTCAGAGGGCATCCCCTCATCTCAGAGGGTGTCTCCTCTCATCTTGGAAGGCATCCCCCTTCTCAGAGGGTGTCCCCCCTCATCTTGGAGGGCATGGTGAAGAAGACGCTGGCCGCCCCTTCCACCCACCTTGCACCCACAAACACAAATGCTCTCCAGGCCTCCCCATACCCTCCAATGGAAATCAAGCAAGGCTCCTTCAAACCCAGTCACCAGCCCAAGTTCTGAACAGACAGGAAGCTTCCCATGTTCTCCTCAATTCCCCCAACCCCTGCTGATACAGGTCAGCCTTGTAATAGAAAAGGAAGAGTTTGAGTTTCATGAGAAAAGTTGAAAGTTAAAAAGTCCATTAAGTCGATTTGCCCCTGGTTGTGTTTCCAACTAGAAGAAGAATGACACTCAACAGCCCCTCCCGTGAGCCAGGGGGACTCAGTCTCCCTGCTTTGTGGGCCAGGCCAGGCCTGCAGCTGGGGGCTCTCAGCAAGCAGCTGCCCACCCACTGATGTTAGCGGGCTGGTCCTGCTAACACCCTTCTGTGGTCAGCACCCTCGGTCACACAAGGGGTGCCCCTGGCAGGTGACAAGAGATGGACACACTGCATTTAACCAGCAAGTCCTCTAAAAGAGCCTCAAGGCGTTTCACTCATCATCCTTTAATCATGTTGCCAAGGGTGGCAGAGTTAAGCCACCTCCAGTTTGCAGGTGCTAGACTGCATGTCCCCAGGTTTCAGTGAGTTGGTCTGAGCCAGGCTAGAAATTCAGGACACAGCAAAGCCTGGGCCTGAGACACACCCTCCCACACTGTTCCCTACTGTCAAAAGATAAGAGCTGAGAGCCCCTGCAGGAGTAAGATGGCTGCTGTTTGCATCTAAGCTCCCAGGCCTTCCCAGATGAGGCTCAGACCCTGGAGCAGAGCCACCTTAACCCGGCATAAGCATAGGCTCAGTGAGAAGCAACCGCCACATCTCTCTGGAGACTGGGGTCTCTGCCCACTTTCCCCCCTAGACGGATGGGCAGAAAGAGGAGTAGAGGCAGCAGCACGCGGGAGGCAAGAGCGGCAGCAGAAGCTCACAGAACAGCGCGCGTGACGGAAGTGGGGTCTTAAAGCCGGCGCTTGAGCATTCATCCTGCCATCACCGAGCACGGGCTGAGCAACCTGCGTGTTACGCTGCAAGGATGAAGAAGACACAGTCCTTGCAGACATTTCTCCAAAGACGACACACAGACGACCAAACACATAAACAGATGCTCATCACTAATTATTAGAAAAATGCAGATCAAAACTACAGTGAGGCACCACCTCACACCAGCCAGATGCCGCTGCTAAGTCACTTCAGTCGTGTCCGACTCTGTGCGACCCCATAGATGGCAGCCCACCAGGCTCCTCCATCCCTGGGGTTCTCCAGGCAAGAACACTGGAGTGGGTTGCCGTTTCCTTCAATGCATGAAAGTGAAAAGTGAAAGTGAAGTCGCTCAGTCGTGCCCCACGCGTAGCGACCCCATGGACTGCAGCCCACCAGGCTCCTCCGTCCCTGGGGTTCTCCAGACAAGAACACTGGAGTGGGTTGCCATTTCCTTCTCCAGTGCATGAAAGTGAAAAGTGAAAGTGAAGTCGCTCAGTTGTGCCCCACTCGTAGCGACCCCATGGACTGCAGCCCACCAGGCTCCTCCATCCCTGGGATTTTCCAGGCAAGAGTACTGCCATCATCAAAAAATCTACAAATGATAAATGCTGAAGAGGGTGTGGAGATAAGGGAACCATCTTAAACCGTTGGTGGGAATGCAAACTGGTACAGCGAATATGGAGAACAGGATGGAGGTCTCTTAAAAAACTAAAAATACAGTATACTAACACATACATATGGAATTTAGGAAGATGGCAATGACGACCCTGTATGCAAGACAGGGAAAGAGACACAGATGTGTATAACGGACTTTTGGACTCAGAGGGAGAGGGAGAGGGTGGGATGATTTGGGAGAATGGGAATTCTAACATGTATACTATCATGTGAATTGAATCGCCAGTCTATGTCTGACGCAGGATGCAGCATGCTTGGGGCTGGTGCATGGGGATGACCCAGAAAGATGTTATGGGGAGGGAGGTGGGAGGGGGGTTCATGTTTGGGAATGCATGTAAGAATTAAAGATTTTAAAATTAATTAAAAAAAAAGAAATTTATGTAAGGGAAAAAAAAAAAACTAAAAATAGAACTACCATATGATCCTACAATCCCAATCCTGGGCATACACCAGAGAAAAGCATAATTCAAAAAAGAAACACACACCCCAGTGTTCACTGCAGCACTATTTACAATAGCCAGGACATGGAAGCAACCTAAATGTCCACCAACAAAGGAATGGATGAAGTATATATGGTACATATATACAATGGAATATTACTCAGCCATAAAAAGGAATGAAACTGTGCCATGTGCAGAGACACAGATGGACCTCGAGTCCGTCATACAGAGTGAAGTAAGTCAGAAAGAGAAAAACAAATATTATATATTAATGCATATTTGTGTAATCTAGAAAAATGGTATAGAGGAACTAACTTGTAAAGCAAAAATAGAGATACAGACTCAGAGAACAAATGTATGGCTACCAAGGGGGAAAGGGGTGGAATGGATTGAGAGATGAGGGCTGACACACAGTCACTATGATATTGTGTATGAAATAAGTTACTAATGAGAACCTACTGCATAGCACAGGGAACTCCACTCAGTGCTCTGTGGTGACCTAAATGGGAAGGAAGTCCACAAAAGAGGGGATATATGCATACATATAACTGATTAACTTTGCTGTGCAGCAGAAACTAACACAGCATTGTAAAGCAACTATACTCCCATTAAACAAAAAGACATAGTCCCTATGCTCAGAGTATCTGGTATCATGGAGAAGCGGAGGGTGAGGAGTGGCACATATGGGGAGCAGAAGTAGTCGAGAATTCTAAGTGAATTACACCACACAAGGTTGACTTGTCAAGACGAGAATCCCCTGCCACAAGGAAAGGTATGTTGTAGAATTTACTTTTCTACCTCTGATCCGAACCTACTTTTAACTTATGGTCTTATGATATAGATAAAAACAGATGCATGCACCTCTAAGTATGTCCTGTCCCACTGGCAAAATAACTAAATCCTCGCTGAAAGCCCAGTAAGCCTAGTGGGGAGGGAGTGGGTGAGCTGACAGGACCCAGGGAAGTCTCAGGCAGTGAAGCTACTCTGAAAGGTGCTCTGACGGTGGATACATGCCATTATGCATCTGTACAAACGCACAGAACGCGAACCACCAAGGGCAAACTTTAAGGGAAACTGTGGACTCCGTGATCACCATGTCAGGGTAGGTTCGTCAACTGCAACACAGGCAGCATCTGGAGAAAGATGTTGATGATGGGGGGAGGCCCTGCATGCGTTGAGGAAGCGGGGAGATGGAAAATCTACCTTCCTCTCAGTTTTGCAGTGAATCTGAGAATGCTCTAAAATGTATTTTTTTAAATTCAGTAAGACCACTGGATCGTAATATTGGCAGATATCTTAGTTCAGTCCAGCTGCTATAACAAAACACTATAGACTGGGGGGCTTGTAAAAGACAATCAGAAATTTACTCCTCACAGTTCTAGAGGCTAAGAAGTCCAAGAGCAGACATTGGCAGGTTTGGTGTCACGGGAGTGCAGCTTTTGGGTGGGTAAGCAGCCATGTCCACACATGGAGGGCAAGGGAGCTCACTGAGGTCTTCTCCACAATCCCATTCATTCGGCTCCGGCCTCATGACCCCATCACAGCCTCCCAACTCCATCGCACTGGGGGCTCTGCTCGACATCTGAATGGTGAGGGGGGGGACACACACATTCAGTCCATGGCTGTAAGAGCTCCGTCGACTTCTGAATGGTGAGGGGGGACACACACATTCAGTCGTGGCTGTGAGAGCTCTGTCAACATCTGAATGATGGGGGGGGGGGGGGGGGGGGACACGCACATTCAGTCGTGGCTGTAAGAGCTCCGGGCATCCAGCCAGCCTGCCACCCTCAGCCCTCTCTCCCCCTGCCCTCTCCATGGCAGCAACCAAACCCACGCTCCCCCCGCCCCCGACCCCTGAAGGAGAGCTGCGCGCCAGAGCAAGACAGTACATAGCACAGCCAGCCATGGGAGTCTCCATGGTCACCCTCTGGGGTCCAAGACTTAAGGAGACATCCGCTTGGAAGCTCAGATTCCTATCTGCAAGCTCCACCGTCACACACCATCCTGAAGCTTCAATTAGGCCCAATGCGAACCATGGGGGGATTTACCAAACTCTAAGGCTTCTATTCACTCCCTAGCCACTTCTTAATCTGTGCCAAACTCTGCATACAGTGAAGGTGAAGGTGAAAGTCCCTCAGTCGTGCCTGACTCTTTGTGACCCCGTGGACTATACAGTCCATGGAATTCTCCAGGCCAGAATACTGGGGTGGGTAGCCTTTCCCTTTTCCAGGGGATCTTCCCAACCCAGGTCTCCCATATTGCAGGGGCATTCTCTATCAGCTGAGCCACAAGGGAAGCCCTGCTCCAGTATTCTGGCCTGGAGAATTCCATGGACTGTGTAGTCCATGGGCTGCAAAGAATTGGACACAAATGAGCGACTTTCACTTTCTCTGCACACAGAGCTCACGTAAATCTTAAAACAGGGCTGCTCAAAGAGATCATCATTCCAGTTTCACAGATAAAGCAGCTGAGGCTCAGAGGGTGAACATCTCACCTACAGTCACAGCACCAGTGTAGAGCAGTAGTAGGATCAGCCCCAGGGTCTGGCCCAGGCCAACACTCAAGACAGTACCCACCACTTCAAGTGTCCATAGGAGGGATTCCTCTGGGGGCCCAGTGGCTAAGCCTTTGCGATCCGAATGCAGGGTTTGATCCCTGGTTAGGGAACTAGATCCCATATGCCGTAACTAAGAGTTTGCATGCCACAAGGACCCGCCATCCCATGAGCTGCAATGAAGACCAGGCGCAGGTCTTCACCAGGTCATATTTATTTATATATATAATTTTCATATTTTAAAAAATATTTTTTAAGTGTCCATAGCAGAGTAAGCAGTGCCCTTGACATATTTCCTCGGTGCCCTGAATGCCTGTAGACACCAGCACTGATGAAGTTTTTTCAAAGGAAAAGACCAGACCTGCTGCCTCTGCAGAGTCAGCGAGCCGATCCCAGTGCTGACAATGACAACATCTCAAGATCATTTCCTTGGACAGGTCTCTCCAGGAAGCATTCCATTCCACCTGTGAGAGCAACATATTTGCCATGTGAATTAACTAAGGGGAGAAGAAATGACCTGCGCTTAAAGCTTTCAGTTCATTGGTGTTTCTCATAACACAGAATCCAAGCCCTCACAGGGCTGTTCCAATCACCCTTGTACGTGGTTTCCTAAACGAGTAAAGACTTACTGCTGACTCCTTCTGGTTTATTAATATTCAGTTGTTAACAGATACATATTAAGTTCCTATTGTTCACAAAAATAACTGGATTTGAGAGAGAGGATTCCTTTTCATTAGTAAATTACGACCTGATTTACAGATAAAAGCAGGTTTCAGTTCAGTCACTCAGTCTTGTCGACTCTTTGCAACCCCATGAATCGCAGCACACCAGGCCTCCCTGTCCATCACCAACTCCCGGAGTTCACTCAGACTCACATCCATCGAGTCCATGATGCCATCCAGCCATCTCATCCTCAGTCGTCCCCTTCTCCTCCTGCCCCCAATCCCTCCCAGCATCAGAGTCTTTTCCAATGAGTCAACTCTTCGCATGAGGTGGCCAAAGAACTGGAGTTTCAGCTTTAGCATCATTCCTTCCAAAGAACACCCAGGACTGATCTCCTTCAGAATGGACTGGTTGGATCTCCTTGCAGTCCAAGGGACTCTCAAAGAGTCTTCTCCAACACCACAGTTCAAAAGCATCAATTCTTCGGCGCTCAGCCTTCTTCACAGTCCAACTCTCACATCCATACATGACCACAGGAAAAACCATAGCCTTGACTAGATGGACCTTAGTCGGCAAAGTAATGTCTCTGCTTTTGAATATACTATCTAGGTTGGTCATAACTTTTCTTCCAAGGAGTAAGCGTCTTTTAATTTCATGGCTGCAGTCACCATCTGCAGTGATTTTGGAGCCCAAAAAAATAAATCTGACACTGTTTCTACTGTTTCCCATCTATTTCCCATGAAGTGATGGGACCGGATGCCATGATCTTCGTTTTCTGAATGTTGAGCTTTAAGCCAACTTTTCGCTCTCCTCTTTCACTTTCATCAAGAGGCTTTTTAGCTCCTCTTCAGTTTCTGCCATAAGGGTGGTGTCATCTGCATATTTGAGTTTATTGATATTTCTCCCGGCAATCTAGAGAGTTCCAGAAAAACATCTACTTCTGCTTTATTGACTATGCCAAAGCCTTTGACTGTGTGGATCACAATCAACTGTGGAAAATTCTGAAAGAGACAGGAATACCAGACCACCTGACCTGCCTCTTGAGAAATCTGTATGCAGGTCAGGAAGCAACAGTTAGAACTGGACATGGAACAACAGACTGGTTCCAAATAGGAAAAGCAGGTTTACTCATCCTCAAGAACAACTGGACAGAGGAATGGACTACAGCCCGGATGTAGGCACGGCCAGTGTCTGGATGGTATCAACTGTGTGATCTGAGTGACCCAATGTAACATCCAGAAAAGAAAAGCTACTTTCCCATTCTTCCTAGAGTGGCCTGTTCCACTCTTTTTTTTTTCAACTGAAGTATAGATGATTTGCAACACTGTACTAGTTACACATTTATAACATAGTGATTCAGCATTTTTATAGATTATATTCCATTTAAATTATTATAAAATGTTGGCAATATTCCCTGCGTGCTGTACATTACATCCTTGTAACTTATTTTAATTTTGTTTTTTAAATTTATTTTTAATATTTTTATTTTTTGGCCACACCACGAGGCATTGGATCTTAGTTCCCCTACCAAGGATCAAACCCACATCCTCTGTATTAGAAGTAGGGAGTCTGGACCACCAGAGTATTCCAGTTGTATCTTATTTTCTACCTACTTGTTTATACCTCTTAATCTCCTTCCTCTATCATGTCTTTCCCCTGTTCTCTTGACTCTTTTTAGAATTAAAGGATCTAAAGCTTTAAAACGTAAATGTTTATGGAAAGGCAATAAGGAATGCCTCTAATCTTCTTTTCCACTTTACCTTCAATTAGCCTCTGGGATCAGCTTTAAGTATCTAGGAGAGCCTTGGAGTGAAACAACACAGGTCAGCAAAGGACAGGTAAGGGAAAAGAAACCTCTGAGGTCCGGAGAGTGGGACTTTGAGAAGGAGGTAAGGTGGAAGCTTGGATGCCAGGTAGGGAGCCAGCCTAGGTCCACAGGGAGAACTCAAAGACAAAAGGACAAACAGCCCACAGAGACTAACCCTGGTCTTCAATGCAACCACAGCCATTTCCCAGAAAACTGAGAAACTGACGCTCCTCTCTGGCCACAGGATGAGGAAATAGGGGGTGGAAAGGACACTCTTCTCAAAGCAAATAGATAGAAATGATTTAGAAAGCACCTACAGGGTTGCCATCTGACACTGTGCAAGAATGTCCTTCCCTTACTTTTTACGTGTGTGTGTGTGTGTGTGTGTGTGTGCGTGCACACATTGGTTGACTTCCTTTGACCTATATTTCTGACCATTTTGCTTTAGTACAAAGCTGTGACAGAGGCGTCACACTTTTGGAACCCTAAGCTAGCTTCTACTAATATTTTAACAGTTTTATCATTGAAATCATAGTTATTATATTTAAAGTCAAAATAACATCACTCGGCCACATGCTAAGAACTATAGCTGGGAGCAGGTCTTTGTTTTCCAATAAAATTCTTCCATGATGTTGCATTAAGGGGTTGATGATATGACTTTCAGCTCCTTTCCAGCACTGACAGTCTTCTCCCCAGGTCTGTGCAGAGGAGATGGACTGGCCTTGAATGCATTCCAGGGACACCAGGCCCCAGAACATGCTGGCAGCATCTGGGTTTGCCTCAGCCCCCACGAGAAGCAGGGCTCTGCCAGGTGTCATAGCTGATTTAACTGAAAGAAAGATGAAAACCAGCCATGGGAACTGAAGCTTGACAGCATCCCTGAGGGTCTGATGAGCGAGAACCAGAGCAGTATGGAGGACACTGGAGAAATCTCTGGCCAAAGATTCCCAGGCAGTGTTTGTCCTAACCACCCAGATCCGTCCCCGGAACGCAAAACCACGGTGCATGCTGAGACAGGTGAGAGCTGAAGCTGCTGGTCAGCTCTCAGGGAGGGGAGCTGCAGAATCAGAGTCTACAGGGAAGAGGGCGGGTGGGGAAGGAAGAAAGGACAGACAAAGATATGCACCCCCTTCCCAAGAGAAGGCTGCATGAGATAAGATGTCCATGGGGAGAGTTCAGATGCTGACAGATTTTTTGCTTTTAAGACAAGAAGGGGTATAAATGATCATCCTGTCTTATTTACAAACCACAGTGTGATGGCCAGAATCTTCTAGATCTCTCCTGCCCTTTGTAAAGCCTCTAAGCGACAGTCCACACTTTCAGCCTCCATGTCCACAGGGGAACAAAGAAACATTGAGAAAGAATTCAGTGCAAAAAGCAACTGCAGGAGACTTTGGGAACAGACGTCAAAACGTCCATTTCCTAGCCTCCAAGACTCCTGGAATGCTTTACTTCACTGCTTCCTCGTACCAGAGCACATTTCCATAGCAACTCCCTGAGAACTGGCTGTTTCTCGGGGTCAGGAGGAGGCTGGCTTGGGGATCCTCCTCTTTGGGGGCACAGAAGCCCCTTTAATGAGAATCAGACCCCTAATGGGCCCCCCCCCTCCTTTCCTTTTCAGGATGTGTATGCTGAGACACTCTGGAATAGTTTGGGGACTGAACATTATGCAAGAAAAGAAATTAAAAATTAAAAGAGAAATGTGGCCATTCAGTGAAGCCTCTTCAACAAACCAGGATGAGAGGGCTCCCGCGGTGGTCCCGTGACTGGGACTCCACGCTCCCAAGGCAGGGTGTCAGCGATCCCTCCCTGCTCAGGGCGCTGGATCCCACATGCCACAGCTAAGAGTTTGTATGAGGCAACCAAGACCCAGTACAGCCAAATAAATAAAGCAAAAAATTTAAAAAACTGAGCGAGGACATTCTCCTGCTGATTTTGACTTCTTGGCAAAAGCGCGTATCTCCTATCTATGAGGCTGTCTATAGGATCAGAGTACTAACTATTCACAAAGGTCTGAGTATTAATTATTCACAAAGGTCTGAGTTTAATTATAGCCAAATTCCATACCACTGTGACCATTTCCCTGATGGAGAAACTGAGTCATGGTAAGATCATGTGGTTATTAGTGAGATAAAAATGAGCACTCGCCTAGCGTGGATCAAAATCTTACAGCTATGCAGCACAATTCACAACAGCCAAGCCGTGAAAATAACCTAAATGTCTATTAAGAGATGAATGGATAAAGATGTGGTGCATATATACAACAGGATATTACTCAGCCAGAAAGAAGAATGAAATGATGCTATTTCTAGCCACATGGATGGGCCTAGAGATTACCATACCAAGTGAAGCGGGTCAGAAAGAGACAAACACTATAGATATTACATATATGTGGAATCCAAAATATGACACAAATGGGGAACTCCCTGACAGTCCAGTCATTAGGACTCCACACTCTCACTGCTGGAGGCCTGGGTTCAATCTCTGGTTAGGGAACAAAGAGTCTACAAGCCGTGAGGCATGGCCTCCAAAAATAAATTGTGCTGTGTTGTGCTTAGTCGCTCAGTCGTGTCTGACTCTTTGCGACCCCATGGACTGCAGCCCGACAGGCTCCTCTGTCCTTGGGGATTCTCCAGGCCAGAATATTGGAGTGGGTTGCCATGCCCTCCTCCACAGGGTCTTCCTAACCCAGGGACTGAACCCAGGTTTCCCGCATTGCAAGTAGATTCTTTACCGTCTGAGCCACCAGGGAAGCCCAAGAATACTGGAGTGGGTAGCCTATCTCTTCTCCAGGGGAAAAAATCAATTAATTAAAAAATAAATTTTAAAAATTTTAAAATATGACACAAGTGAATTTATTTACAAAACAGAAAGACTTACAGAACAGGCTTGTGGTTGTTGAGGGGCAGGGTGGAGGGATGGATTGGGAGTTTGGGATTAGCAGATGCAAACTATCTGAAAACTATCTTTTATATAGAAAGTGGATAAACAACAAGGTCCCACAGTATGGCACAGAGAACTATAGTCAATATCCTGTGATAAACCATAGTAGAAAAGAATATGAAAAAGAATGGGTATATTTATATGTATATGCATAACTGAATCACTTCACTGTACAGCAGGGATTAACATGACATTGACAATCGACTACACTTCAATAAAATGTTTAAAAACCCTACAGCCACGGTCACATACTACAATATAGATGAACCTGGAAGACACTATGTTAAGTGAAATAAGGCCGTCACAGAACAAACAATGCATGATTCTATTCATTTAAGGTATCTAAAGCAGCCAAACTCATAGAAACAAAAAGCAGAATGGTGGCTGCCAGGGGCTTGATCTAGAGTTTCAGTTTGTGCCAAGCGAAAAAGTTTTAGAAATCTGCTTACAACAACACGCATATAGTTAACATGTGCACTGTACACCTATTTGTTGAGGGCAGATTCCATGTTACGTGTTTTTAATCACAATTTTAAAAATCTATAGCCATGAGCCACTTAACAGGTTTGTCTCTGATCCATGCTAGCGCTGCAGCAAAGAAGAGTCTGAAGACTAATCCAGGAAAATGTCTCCAGCCGTAGCTGTAGTAAGAAGCAATGACAAACATGCGCGAAGCTACGAGTGGACATGTCACCAAAGGGGCCATTCACACAGCAAACATGCGGATGAACGACGACCAACATCAGCAGTCATTAGGGAAACACAAGTCTAAAGCACAGTGAGAAGGCGGCCCGCAGAATGGGAGAAACGACTGGCATTTCACGTATCTGATAGCGATCTGGTGTCTAAAATATGTAAGGAACCGTTACAACTCAAGACTAAAAAGATACCTGCATTTAAAACTTGGCAAGACACCTTGCCAAGGGCGGGAGGGGAGTTTGGGGGAGAGTGGTACATGTATATGTATGGACGAGTCCCTTTGCTGTGCACCTGAAACTGTCACAACATTGTTTATCAGCTATACTCCAATACAAAATTAAAAGTTTAATTTTAAAAAATGAAAGTTAAGGGGTGAGGGGGACGCTAAAGACTTGAATAGATATTTCTCCAAAGAAGCTACACAAATGGCCAATAAGCACATACGAAGATGCAAAAATCATCAGTCCTCAGGGAAATGAAGAATCAAAACTACAATGTAAGACCACTTCACTTCTAGTAAGATGGCGAGAATCAATGAAACAAATACAAGTATCGGCAAAGATGTAGAGAAACCAGAACCCTCATACACTGCCGGTGGGGAGGTAAAATGATGTAGCTACTTTGAAAAGCAGTTTGGCAGTTCCTCCAAAGCCTAAATACAGAATTACCATATGACCTAGCGACTCAACTCCTAGGAAAATACCCCAAAGAAAACATGCATAGGCAGAAATACTTGTACATAAATGTTGTGAGAAACATTGTTTATAATAAGCAAAAGTGGAAACAATAAAATGTAGTGTACACATACAACAGAATGTTATTTAGCCATACAAAGGAAAGAAGCACCGATTCATATTACAACATGCATCAACCCTGGAAGTACTATGCCGAGTGAAAGAAGCCAGTCACAAAGGGCCATATATTATCATATTTCATTTATATGATGGGTGTAGAATGGGAAAACCCATAGAGCAGAAGATCAGTGGTTGCCAGGGGCTGGGAAGACACCTGAATTGGGAGTGACTGGTAATGGGCCCTGCATTACCAGGGATGAAATGTTTTGGAAATACAGATAATGATGACGGTTGACCCTATATGGGAATATACTAAAACTCACTGAATTATATACCTTAAAAGGGAGAGTTTAATAGAATGTGAATTATATCTCAAAAAAAGTAAACAGTGAGAGCACACCCATCAGAATGGCTCAAACAAAAAGTTGTGATAAAAGCAAATGCTGGGGATCTAATTAAAATTAAAAGCTTCTGCACAACAAAGGAAACTATAAGCAAGGTGAAAAGACAGCCTTCGGAATGGGAGAAAATAATAGCAAATGAAGCAACTGACAAACAACTAATCTCAAAAATATACAAGCAACTTATGCAGCTCAAGTCCAGAAAAATAAATGACCCAATCAAAAAATGGGCCAAAGAACTAAAAAGACATTTCTCCAAAGAAGACATATGGATGGCTAACAAACACATGAAAAGATGCTCAACATCACTCATTATCAGAGAAATGCAAATCAAAACCACAATGAGGTACCATTTCACACCAGTCAGAATGGCAGGGATCCAAAAGTCTACAAGCAATAAATGCTGGAGAGGGTGTGCAGAAAAGGGAACCCTCTTACACTGTTGGTGGGAATGCAAACTAGTACAGCCACTATGGAGAACAGTGTGGAGATTCCTTAAAAAACTGGAAATAGAACTGCCTTATGACCCAGCAATCCCACTGCTGGGCATACACACTGAGGAAACCAGAATTGAAAGAGACACATGTACCCCAGTGTTCATCGCAGCACTGTTTACAATAGCCATGACATGGAAACAACCTAGATGTCCATCAGCAGACGAATGGATAAGAAAGCTGTGGTACATATACACAATGGAATATTACTCAGCCATTAAAAAGAATACATTTGAATCAGTTCTGATGAGGTGGATGAAACTGGAGCCTATTATACAGAGTGAAGTAAGCCAGAAAGAAAAACACCAATACAGTATACTAACACATATATATGGAATTTAGAAAGATGGTAATGATAACCCTCTATGCGAGACAGCAAAAGAGACACAGATGGATAGAATGGACTTTTAGACTCTGTGGGAGAGGGAGATGGTGGGATGATTTGGGAGAATGGCATTGAAACATATATACTATCAGGTAAGAAATGAATCGCCACTCTATGTTTGATACAGGATACAGGATGCTTGGGGCTGGTGCACGGGGATGATCCAGAGAGATGATATGGGGTAGGAG
Source organism: Ovis aries (assembly GCF_016772045.2). NCBI lineage: Eukaryota > Metazoa > Chordata > Mammalia > Artiodactyla > Bovidae > Ovis > Ovis aries. The sequence continues at coordinate 16,819,235 of NC_056066.1, forward strand.
GTGGGAGGGGGGTTCAGGATTGGGAACTCATGTACACCCGTGGCTGATTCATGTCAATGTATGGCAAAACCAATACAGTATTGTAAAGCAAAATAAAGTAAAAATAAAAATTTTTAAAAATATATAAATAAATAAAGATAAAAAAATTAGAATGGAAGAAAAGTTTTTGAGCATTCACCCCAATAAATGTATACTTATCTGTGCAGTTAATTTTACATGCTGTATATTAATACATATTGATAAGTGCCATAAAAATATAAGTAAATAAATGTAATTACATATTAAACAACAGTAAATTTAAAAAAAGCAAATGCTGGCAACTATGCAAAAAATTTGATCACTGATACACTGTTGGTTGGAATGTAAATGATTCTGCCACTTTGGAAAATAGTTTGCAAACTTTTTAAAATGACAAGTGTTTCTTTTAAAGTGACAAATGACCCAGCCTATGACACTCCTGGGCATCTACTGTAGAGAAATGAAAACTTCTGTCCACATAAAATTCTACACACCAGTGTTCAGAGTAGCTTTTCCATTACAGCTTATAACTGAAAACTACCCAGTGTCCTTCAGTGGTGAAAGATTAATCAAATGATGGTCCATCCATCACACAGAACGTTACTCAGCAAAAAAAGAACAACAATAAGTCAGATTAACCTGAGGGAGATTACTCTGAGTGAAGGAAGATAATCTCGAAAGGTTCCACAACCAGTATAGCTCTACTTGTGAAACCACTGAAATAACAAGACTCTGGAGACAGAGAACAGGTGAGTGGCTGCCAAAGTTTGGGGTGGGCAGCAGAGAAGGCGGAGCACGAGGGAGCCTGGGGTGACGGGGTGGCTCTGTGCCGTGACTGCGTTGGTGGTGACAGGAAGCTGCAAACACAGAAGTGCATGAGTAAGTGGCAGTATCTGGATCAGCTCTGTGCATGGTTCCCATGTCATCACCCGGATCTGCTATCGCCCTAGTTACCCAAGATGCTCAGTGGGGAAGAAGGGGCAGAGGGGTGCCAAAGACTTCGCTCCATTTCTTTGCAACTGCCAGTGAATCTGTATTTATTCCAAAATAAGAAGTTTGTGGGTGTTTTTTAAATAACTACATAGGGTATCAGCCAATGTTTAAAAGTAACGGCTTATCTGCAAACCAGAAAGAGACAGACAAAAGAACAACCGGATGGATACCAAGGGGAGAATGGAGGGTAGGGATGAACTGGGAGACTGGAATTGACGCATATACACTCTTGATACTACCCATAAAATAGATAACTAATGACCATGTACTGTACAACTAAGGGAACACTAGTCAGCGCTCTCTGGTGACCGAAATGGGAAGGAAATCCAAAAAAGAAGGGATATATGTATACGCATAGCTGATTCACTTTGCTGTACAGCAGAAACTAACCCAATGTGGTGAAGCAACTGTACTCTAATAAAAATTAACTTTAAGAGAGGCAACAGCTGTGTTTCAATAAAGCTTATAGTTCAAGGCAGGAGAAGAGACGATAACCCTAACCCTGATGACTACAAACCATCACCTCTCCAACATGTCAAAGAATTCCTCCTTCTAGTGTGAACTGCACATACTTGACAACAAATCAAGAGCTTCTGGCACGGAGCCACTAACTCACATGACCTCACACTCACCCTCTAGCCCCTTGCATGCAGCTCTTGCTGTCCTAACACACCCTCATCCTCATCTCTGGGCTTCCCTTCATGCTCTTCCCTGTCTAAACTCATCTCCCCAGGTATCCAAATACTTCCCCAGCTTATCCATCTTTCCATGTGGGTTAGTTATCTCTAACGAGATGCTCCAGTTCAGACCCCAGGCTGTCCTCCTCTACTATATTCACCATAACACATGACACAGCGCTGAGGGTGTAGGAAGCACCCAAAGACCGCTGCAGATGGAATAAAGGGCGTCCTGCCTCAAGACCTTTAATTCTCACTCTTGTGAGCTACACGATGCAGAGCGGGCACATGCAGGCACGAGAAAGTCAAGACATAACGTTCCACACGTAATCACTACTGTGCATTTTTAAACACTTTTGCGGGAAATGTGGTACTTACTTAGCCAACACCTTGGGGGTGGCTGAGGCCCTACAAGATGAGGAAAAAGACAAAAAAACAGCTTTTAAAACTGGGCATAGGGACTTCCCTGGTGGTCCCGTGGTTGAGATGCCCCCTTCCAATGTAGGGGGTGCAGGGAAGTAGGATCTCACATGCCTCATGACCAATAAAGCCAGAGCAGAAACAACATAAGCAATGTTTGCAACAAATTCAATAGAGACTTTAAAAATGGACCACATTAAAAAAAAAAATCTTAAAAAAAAGTGGGGAAAGAAAAGTAGACTGTGATCAGGGAGCTGGAAGGACACAGGAAGAGCCACACTTCCAAATGTATCCTGAACCAGCTGTTCCTCTCCAGCGCCACCGCGGCCCCCAGCCCCAGCGTGCATCCGTCACATCACACCACCCCTCCATGGCTCCCCAAAGCACAAAGCTCTAAACCTCATACGTTTGCTTAGAAAGCTCCAAATGGTCTGACTCCTGCTCACCTCTACAAATTCATTTCATTTCATTCTTCCCCACCAATAATGCCCGCTTCACACCTTTCCATCCCTCAAGCATGTCAAGCAAGGTCTAGGTTGCACAATGGCACTGGCTTGTTCTTCTCCCTGGAATGCTTTGCCACCTGATCTTTGTATGGCCAGCCTTAGGTCATTCAGACTTCAGTGCAGGTTTTATCTCCTCAGCCTAGTTACTAGTTCCTCCTTGTCCGTCACCACCCTCTCTTAATTCTTTGCCAAACCCCTCATCATCTGACATTTTTCTTATCGACTGATGTAGTGACTGTCTCGTCCTCATCCCACCACAGTGTAAGTTCCAGGAGGGCAGGGAACTCTCTTCTCGGTTTTTCCTTTTTTTACTCCCAGTGCCTGACATACAGCAGGTATATAACCAATATGTGTATGGCGAAGGTCTGAACAAATGAATGAATGAAAAAGAGCACCACTCTACCTTCCGCACAGTCCTGACTCTCTCTGGTAAATGAATGCTCTATTAATGGCAATCTAGGAACTTCCCTGGTGGTCCAGTGGCTAAGACTCTGCGCTCCCATTGCAGAGGGCCCAGGTTGAATCCCTGGCAGGGGATTTACATTCCACATGCTGCAACAAAGATGGAAGAGCCCACGCGCCAGAACTAGATGCAGAGGAGCCAAATGAATTTTTAAAAATAAAATTAACACAAAGACCTGTCAAATGGCAATCTAAAAGTTACCAGCATTCAATTAGAGGATAAGTTGGTAACATGACCCTTGATACCTCAAAAGGACTCTGAAAACAGTGAACCACTGACTCCTGAATGACACGGAGGTTAATCCACATCTAATACAGTTGGCCCTCTGCATCCGTGGTTCCCCTGTATCCTCAGACTCAACCAATCATGAACCGTGTGGTACTCTACTTACTACTGAAGAATATCAACATATAAATGGACCTGTGCCAGTCAAACCTGTGTTGTTCAAGGGTCAACTGTGTTATAGATCATCAACAAGGTCCAGATCAAGCCTCCTCGCTTCTCTAGAATCTTTCTAGAGTAATCAGAGCCTCACTGACCACCTCCTTTCTCCAACTTCCTAAAGCTTTCACTGCCTACACCATTCATGTGATACTCCACAACCCCCTTCTGTATGTTGGTACTCATGCCTGCCATGAGAGGGACTGTGAGGTTCTGGGAATACAACCACCAATAAGGAGGAGTTTACCTTCCAGGTGGGGGATAGAGAGAGTAAACCAGTCTTTTCATAAATCATTACTTAGCGGTTTTCGTAACAAGTGCCACACACACATAAAAACAAGTGTGCACTAATAGTACAATCAAAGAACAGAACCAGACCAGCGGCACAGAAGAAGGACAGCAGGTAGGAAGGGGGTCAGGGACATGACAGTCCATGAAAAGAAAAGCTCTCCGTTTTGGAGAGACCAGGGAGTCGGCAGCATGGAGACCAGAAACAACGTGAACTTGAGGTCAGGGGACACTGGTCTCACATCCAGCACCAGCACTGTCCACCCACAGCCCTTGACTTGTCTGGGTGAAAGCTGACTCAACTGCGATAATTAGAACAGAACCAAGCTCGATGTTGACAGAACCCTTAGAGAAATAAAATGTAACCCTGTCATTTTCCAGAGGTGAAATTATTTCATTTCAAAGAACATTTATTGAGCATGTATTAATTACATTTTAAGCATAAAAATCCATTGAGGTGAATGGATTTGCCCCATATTAGCATGAGTTAGCGGAGAAGGCAACGGCACCCCACTCCAGTCCTCTTGCCTGGAGAATCACATAGATGGAGGAGCCTGGTGGGCTGCAGTCCATGGGGTCGCGAAGAGTCGGACGTGACTGAGCGACTTCACTTTCACTTTTCACTTTCATGCATTGGAGAAGGCAATGGCAACCCACTCCAGTGTTCTTGCCTGGAGAATCCCAGGGACGGGGGAGCCTGGTGGGCTGCAGTCTATGGGGTCGCACAGAGTTGGACATGACTGAAGCGACTTGGCGGCAGCAGCAGCAGCAGCATGAGTTAGTGGGCACAGTCTCCCTTCACTGAGCTGGTCGAGAGCAGTGACTCTCAAAGTCTGCAGATTCTTGGGGGATCCTGAGTTCCTTTCAGGGGAGCCCATGCGATCAAAACTCTTTTCAGAACAACACTAAGATGCCAGGGCCACTGTGCTGACTTTCACACTGCTGCTGCAAAAGCAAAAGTGAGCAAAACTAACGGCACCTAGCACAAAGCGAGGCAGAGCTGCCAAGTAGCACTAATAGTCATTGCATTGTTTAGTGCCTGATGTGGGCAGAAAAGAAAAAGGCGGTCCACAAGGTCTGTGATGAGTTTCCCTGGGGGTCCAGTGGTTAGAGGTCCATCTGCCAATGCAGGGGACACAGTTTTGATCCTTGGTCTGGGAAGATCCCACATGCTGTAAGAGGCAACTAAGCCCCAACTACCGAGGCTGCACTTGAGAGCCCACAGACCGCAACTACTGAAGCCTGCACGCCCTAGGACCTGCGCTCTGCAAGAGAGGCCACCACGAGGAGAAGCCCGCTCACTGCAACTGCAGAGTAGCCCCGCTTGCCACTTCTGAAGAAATCCGAAGCACACAAAGCGCCCTGAGTGCTCAAAGTACAACGGCTGTCTCAAGGCAAAGCACCTCCATGACTGAGTTCTGAGCTGAACTAGCGGCTTTCTTTGTGAAAGACTATTTTTACTTGAAAGGACGAATGACAGATAAACTCTAGATTTCAGCATTTGATAGAAATTTTCTTGAAAATGAATAAAGGAGGCCTGTCATGTCAAGGGAAAATAACAGATTTTTTTGCCACTGATAAAACTTGAGCTTTCAAGCAAAAAGTAGAATTTTAGAAAACTTGCCACTGCATGCTTGACATTTTTCCACTACTTCAAGACTTTTCTGATGAGATCGATGGTGATATTGATGAAGTGATTTTTTAATACTGTATAATTAAAAGTCTCAACATTTTCAACATCTGTGAAACTCTGAACCAGTATTTTTCATATGGTCAGATCATCATGTTACAAAATCATGCATGGATTTAAAAAACCCATTCAAAGGGCAAGAAAGACTATTGGATTTTCATGTAGGAATACAACAAAACTCACTGATAAGATTTCAGATTCTGCACCATAGCTATTAAGAAACTATCACTTTTTGAGTTTTGATGTAGTATCAAAGAAGAACAAATACAGAAAAAGTCCTTAACTTACACTTAACAAGTGCACAAACACTCATTAAATTGACCTTATACTCCTCCATGCCTAAGGGATATCTTTGTTCTTGAACAAATAACATGTAAATTAGACTGTCTAGGCAAAGTTCCAGGGACATTTTAAACCAAGTACTTTTGCACTTTATGGAAGATGTGGATGAACTGAATTATGATTTTTCTTGACCCATCTGGGCTCAAATTTCACTTTTAAAATGACAGATCCTCTTTCCCATTCCTATTTGCTTCCTCCCCCATTCTTTTTTTTAAATTAATTTATTTAATTGGAGGCTAATTACTTTACAATATTGTAGTGGTTTCTGACATACATTGACATGAATCAGCCGTGGGTGTACATGTGTTCCCCATCCCGAACCCCCCTCCCACCTCCCTCCTCATCCCATCCCTCAGGGTCATCCAAGTGCAGCAGCCCTGAGCACCCTGTCTCATGCATCAAACCTGGACTGGCGAAATATTTCACATATGAAAATATACATATTTCAATGCTATCCTCCCCCATTCTTATTTGCTTTTGATCATCAGAAAATAAATATCATTCTTTGTCTCCTCATAATACATTCCATGCAAGATTGACCAGATGTTCTCAATAGGCCCAGTCAAACAGAAACATCAACTTCCAGCAAGTCAAGATGAAGGAAACTGAATGGAGCCTATGACTCCTAGTGATTATGTTAAAATCTGTGCACATAACGCACAAAGCAACTACCTGAAGACTCTGAAAACTAAACAGCTAGAGGCAATGGGACCTGAATCAAAGAGGGCTGAATCACTATGCAGCAGGAACTCGACAAGAAATCTATGTCTGTCTAGATCAAGAAAAGGAGCCCCAGTGTGCTAGAGAGTATGGAGGAAGTCCCTGGCTTTCTTTCTTTTTCCTCACCCAGCTTTGTACCACAGCCAACTCCAGTCTCAGATCTGCACTGCCACGGTAGCACAGCCAGAACAGACACCCTAAATGGTCCCTTCTGTTAAAGAAACTGAATGAGCAGAGAACCTTCCAACAAAAGAAGACTCCAGGTACAGATTGTCCACTGATGAGATTTTACCAAACTGTTATGGACTGAACTGTGTCTCTCCAAAATTCATTTGTTGGAGCCCTAATCCCCAGCACTTCAGAATGTGGCTGTATCTGGAGATACAGCCTGTAAAGCAGCCATCAGGTTACAATGAGCCTGTTAGGGTGAGCCCCATCCAAGCTGACTGGTGTCCTTATGAGAAGGGGAAATCAGTACAAATGGAGAGATACTAAGGACATTCACACGCAGAGGGATGACCAGGTGAGGAGGCAGAAAGAGGGGAGTCACCTCCAAGCCACAGATGCCCCAGAGGAGCTCAACTCTGCCAGCACCCTGATCATGGACTCCTGGCCTCCAGGACTGAGAGAGAACAAATGTCTCTTGTTGAAGCCACCCACTATGTGATATTTTTTTTGTCCACAGAAGACTAACCTACCAACATTTAATGGGAAACAAACACCACCAATTCTACACAATCGCATCCATAGAACAGGAAAGAACACTTTCCAACCCATTTTGGAAGGCTAATACTATCCTCGTGCCCTTTTTTTAATTAAAAGAAAACTACAAACAAATATCTCTCACGAACATAAGTGTAAAAAAATTCTCAGCAAAATATTAGCAAATAAAGTCCATCAATAGCTGAAAACAGGATTTATCTTGAGAATATGAGGGTGGTTCAGCATTTGACATCCAATGTCATGTACGTAATTACAAACTGAAGAAAAATGTCATGATAATCTCAGATGCTGAAAGAGTTTCTCACAAGATTTAACTGTAATTTACAATTAAAATTCTCACCAAATCAGAAATATAAGAAAGTTTCCTTAACCTGCTAACAGGCGCTGACACAAAAACTAATGATATCATGCTTAAGATAGGTCATCCATGCTCATCAGCCTATGCAGCCTCATACAGGAAGTCCTAGCCAGTGCAGTAAAGAAACAAATTCATACAGACTTGAAAGGGAGAAATAAAACTCCTTCTCTCCTTGAGGGTACATCATTTGGATCAAGGAGGATATCAAAAGGGAATTTTTAAAATCTTGCAACAAATGAAAATGAAAACACAACATACCAAAACTTAAGGGATACAGTAAAAGCAGTACTAAGAGAAAAGCTTATAGAGATAAATGCCCATATTATAAGAGATCTCTAATAAACAACCTAACTTTATACCTCAAGGAACTACAAAAGAACTAAACCCAAAGTTAGCAGAAGGAAGGAAATAATAAAGATCAGAGAAGAAATAAATCAAATAGAGACTAGAAAATAACAGAAAAGAATTGTAAGTTGATTTTTTGAAAGAAAAAAACAAAATCAATAAAGCCTCATATTTACACCCATGGCTGATTCATGTCAATGTATGGGAAAAACCACTACAATATTGCAAAGTAATTAGCCTTCAATTTAAATAAATTAAAAAAAAAAAACCTTACCTAAACTAAGAAGGAAAAAGAGAAAACTGAAATAAAAACAGAAATGAAAGTGACATTATATCAGGTACCTAAAAAGTAAAGAAGCATAATCATAAGGGACTATTGATGAACAATTACAAATTGGAAAACTTAGAAGAAATAGATAAATTTTGAGAAACATACAACGTGTTAAGACTAAAACAAAAAACAGAAAAACTCAACACACCAGTAACAATGAAATTCAAACAGTAATTTTAAAAACTCTCAAAGCGAAAGCCTAGGACCAATTAGATTCAAAGTTGAATTCTATCAACATTCAAATAAGAATTAACACCAGTGCTTCTTAAACTCTTCCAAAAAGTAAAATTAGAGGAAATACATCCAAACTCATTTAATGACAGCAGCCTCACCAGATATCATAGCTGGACAAAGACACTGCAAGAATAGGAAACTACAGACCAATACCTCAGATAAACATAGGTGTAAAACTCCTCAATAACACTAGCACACCGGACTCAAATATGTATCAGAAAGATTAAACACCATGACCAGTGGTGTTTCCAACTTCCCCTGGGAAGGAAAGCTGGCTTAACGTACACAAATCAATGCAATATATAGCACATTCACAAAATGAAATATTTAAACCACATGATCATCTCAGTACACAGAAAAAAAAAAAACACTTGACAAAATCCAACACCCATTCATGATAAAAACTGAATAAAATAAATATAAAAGAATTTCCTCAACACAATAAAGGCCATTTATGAAAAGCCCATGGCTAACATCATAATCAATGGGGAAAACTGAAGGCTTTCCCACTCATGCCAGTTCTACTAAACATAATACTGGAAGTACTGGCAAAAAAAAAAAAAAAGACATAAAAGGCATTTAAATTGGAACAAAGGAAGGAAAACCATCTCTGTTTGCAGATGTCATGATTCTATATGTAGAAAACCCTGAAGGCTACACACACACTCCAAAAATTTGGAATACATGATCCAGTAAAGCTTCAGGATATAAATCAACACGACAAAAAAAAACCCAAAAGCAGTTGTATTTGTTTACACCAACAACAATCTATCTGAAAAGGAAACGAGTAAACAATCCTATCGATGAGGGCACCTAAGAGAACAAAATACCTAGAAACAAATTTAACCAAGGAAGTAAATGATCGATGCACTGAAAACTTTATAAGATCGATGAGAAAGACAAAAATCAATAGGGAGAGGTCCCATATTTAGGGACTGGAAGAACTAATATTGCTAAAAATGCCCATATTACCCACAGTGATCTAGATATTCAAAACAATGGCTATTAAATTTCAGTGGCATTTTTCACAGAAATGGAAAAAACAATTCCAACATTTGTGTGGAACTGCAAAAGATTCTGAATAGCCAAAGCAATCTTTTTTTTTTTTTTTTTTAACCACCCATGTGTATTAACTTTATTTAGTGATAAAGAGGCCCAGAGAGTTCCGTGACTTGCACAAGGAAACAGAACTAGCAGGTCATGGAACCAGGATGCAAAAGTGTCAGGGGCTTAACTAGGTTGTCCTTTTTTCCCCACCTCTTTCTTTTTCCTTTTTTTAAGAAATTAATTTATTTTAATTGGAGGCTAATTACTTTACAATATTGTGGTGGTTTTTGCCATACATTGACATGAATCAGCCATGGGTGTACATGTGTCTCCCACCTCCCTCCCCATCCCATCCCTCTGGGTTGTCCCATTGCACCAGCTTTGAGTGCCCTGTTTGATGCATCAAACCTGGACTGGTGATCTGTTTCACATATGGTAATATACGTGTTTCAATGCTGTTCTCTCAAATCATCCCACTCTCGCCTTCTCCCACAGAGTCCGAAAGTCTGTTCTTTATATCTGTGTCTCTGTTGCTGTCTCACATATAGGGTCATCACTACCATCTTTCTAAATTCCATACATATGTGTTAATATACTGTATTGGTGTTTTTCTTTCTGACTTACTTCACTCTGTATAATAGGCTCCAGTTTCATCCACCTCATTAGAACTGATTGAAGTGTGTTCTTCTTAATAGCTGAGTAATATTCTGTTGTGTATATGTATCACAGCTTTCTTATCCATTCGTCTGCCGATGGACATCTAGGTTGTTTCCATGTCCTAGCTATTGTAAACAGTGCTGTGATGAACACTGGGGTACATGCGTCTCTCAATTCTGGTTTCCTTGGTGTATATGACCAGCACTGGGATTGCTGGGTCATATTAACCAAAGCAATCTTAAAAAAAAGAACAAAGCTGGAGGCATCACTGTTCCTGATTTCAAGTTATAGTAAAAGGTATAGTAATTAAAACAGTACGGTACAGACCTAAAAACAAAGACCAGGGGAACAGAATCAAGAGCCCAGAAATAAATCCACAGTTACAGTCAAATAATCTACAGTAAAATGCCAAGAACATAAAATGGGGAAGATTCATTTCTTTAACAAATTATGTCGGTAAAACAGGATTCACATAAAGATAAATGAAATTTGACCCTTATTTCACTCTATATGGGGCTTCCCTGTTGGCTCAGACAGTAAAGAATCTGCTGTAATGCAGGGGACCCAGGTTTAATCCCTGGGTTGGGAAGATTCCCTGGAAAAGGGAATGGCTAACCATTTCATTATTCTTGCCTGGAGAAGAGTGGGACGTGACTAAGTGACTAACACTTTCGCTTTCACACTTATACACAAACGAACTCAGTGTAAAGACTTACAGGTAAGACCTGAAACTAGGAAACAGGAAAAGACATTGCCTCTTGATGCTGGTTTGAGCAATTACTTTCTAGATAGGACCCCAAAAGCACAGGCAGCAGAAGCAAAAACTGATAAATTGGATTACACCAAAATAAAAAGCCCCTGTGCAGCAAAGGAAACGATAAAAGGGCAACCTATTGCCCGGGAGAAAGTGATTTGAAAACCATCCATCTGGTCCAAAATATACAAGGAAGTCTTACAAATAAATAGTAAAACCATCTGATTGTTTAAAAATAGGTGAAGGTTCTGAACAGACATACAAATGACCAGCTAATCAAGGACATGCCAACCAAAGCCACAGTGGGATATCACCTCATGCCTGTTACTCTGGCTGTGAGTGTGTTAGTCACCCAGGCATGTCTGACTCTGTGTGACCCCACGGACTATAGCCGACCAGGCTCCTCTCTTTCCGTGGAATTCTCCAGGCAAGAATAATGGAGTGGGTAGCCGTTTCCTGCTCCAGGGGGATCTTACCGACCCAGGGATTGAACCTGGGTATCCTACATCACAGGCAGATTCTTTACTGTCTTTAGCCACCAGGGAAGCCTGTTACTATGGCTACGGTCCAAAAAATGAAAGATAACGTGTTAGCAAGGATATGGAGAAAAGAGAACATTTGTACATCGTTGATGGGAATGGCAACTGGTGCAGTTATTATGGGCAACAGTCCAAATGCAGGGTCCTCGGAATATTAAAAATAGAACTATCGTCCAGAAAACCCTCTTCTGAGTATATAAGAAAACAACATCAGTATGTCAAGAAATCAGTACCATGTTCACTGAATCATTCATCACAATAGCCAAGACATGGAAACAACCTGTATCCATCAACAAATGAAGAAAAATGTGGCATATGTATTAATACATACAAAGGAATATTATTCAGCCACAGGAAAGAAGGAAATTCTGCCATTTGTGATAACACAGATTAACCTTGGGAACATCACAATCAGTGATACAAGTCAGGAAAAGACAAATACTATTTGGTTGCACTTATATGTAGAATTTTTCTTAAAACCCACACTGAGATAGCACCACACACTTATTAGAATATCCATTTTTTTTAAACTGACAATACCGAGTATTAATGAGGATGAAGAACAACTGGAAAACTCATACAAGGCTAATGCAAAATCAAAATGAGAAAGCCTGCATTTCAGTCTCTTCACCACTTACTAGCAGGATGATCTTGTGCAACCTACTTAACTGCCCTAAATCTCAGTTTCCTCATCTGTAAAACAGACATATTGACACTTCCAATGTTAACGTGCCTCACAGTGTTTCTGAGAAGTCGAACTGAAACGTAAATACTTCTAAAAATTGGACCAACTACACAAAGATTATGACTTCCCTGGTGGCTCAGACGGTAAAGCATCTGCCTCTAATGCGGGAGACCCAGGTTCGATCCCTGGGTCAGGAAGATCCCCTGGAGAAGGAAATGGCACCCCACTCCAGTACTCTTGCCTGGAAAACCCCATGGACGGAGAAGCCTGGTAGGCTACAGTCCATGGGGTTGCAAAGAGTCGGACACGACTGAGCAACTTCATTTTCACTTTCATACAAAGATTAAAGTCTCATCTTTAATTTTTAAAAATGCTTTAGCCATTAAAAGCAAACTATAGACATATACCACAGACAAGACTCAAGTGTATTCTGCTATATAAAAGAAGACAAACTTAAAAACGAAAAGCAACATAATGATTCTATTCACATGACATTCTGGAAAATGCAAAACTAGTTGGAGAACCCTTTAGAAGTCCCCAGGATTTGAGGTTGGGGAAGGGTCTGGCCACACAGTGGCAGCACAGGGCAGGGTTTCGCCAGCGATGGAAGTTTTCTATATTGTGGCTGTAGTTGCAATTGTTCAACCATGTGTATCTGTCAAAACACAACCGTATATGAAAAAGTGAATTTTACTGTGTGGAATTAAATATTAATTTAGAGAACAGAAATAGAGAAAGAAAGAGGGGCCCCAGCTTTCTAAGGCCTCGGAGCTCTTTGAATGAAAGAGAATTCATTCAACAAATGCATGAGACACCACAAAAAAACACCACATGTACAACAAGGAACAGAATAGATACTCCTGCGCTCAAGCAGTCTAGTCTATTTGGGAAGACAGCATCTGATGAGTAGGAAAACAGGGACCAAGAGGCTGTGACCAGGATGGCTGCCATTAAAAAAAAAAAAAAGCCCTCCCTCAACAATTTTGCCCCTTCACCTGCAGCCTCAATGGTGTTCAACCCATACCTGAACACCCCGAAGGAGCTGCCCTCTCTCCTCCAGGCCACAACCTAGATTCTGCTCTCTCCCTCTACTGAACTGTTCTCTCTGCCAGTGGAATAAGGTGCTTACTTTTAGCCCTCCTCTCACCTGACTTCTCAAGGGCTCTTGGTTGTCAATCACTCATCCTTCCGCACACATTCTATGCTGTTCACTCTCCTGGTTTTTTCTCGGGCATCTCTGCCTTTTCACCAGTGTTAGCATTTCACAAGGCTCAGATCTACCTGAGGGCTTCGACTCTCACTCTAAGTCCTCTCCCTTGGAAATCTCATCCGAATCCAGTTTCAGCTGACACCTGGTTATCACTTAGTCCCAAAGGCACATCCTCCACTCAGAGCTCTCCTCAAACTTTCAAACACAGATCCAACCACCTACTCAGGCTCTCACGTGGACAGCTCAAGAGCACCTCAACTCAACATGTCCAACACTGGACTCAGGAATTCCCCTCCAAACCTGTCCTATTCCATTTATCCTGGCATGTGTTAGTTCCTGGTATGCAGTCAGCCAGGAACACAGGCGTCATCTCTGTCCCTCCCACATAGTTTACCAGCCAAACCCAAACCGCCATGACACCTACTGATTTTATCTCTCTCAAGTTTGCCTACATCGCTCCATCCCCTCTACCTTCACCCGAGCCCAGCATCTAAGCTGGCTGCTTTCAACCACTGCCTCTTCTTACCATATCATCTGGATCCCCTCCAATATATTTCCCACTTCTGCCACTTTGGTTTTTTTTTAATATGGATTTGCTCCCATCACCTGTTGCTTTTAGAACATCAGAGGTGTCCCATTACTGCTAGAACAAAGCCCAATCCTCACCAGAAACTATCAATCCCCACATGGTCTGGCCCCACCTGGAGCTCTTGCCACATCCTTCTCACTCACTCCCTTTCCTCCAGCTACTGGGGATTTCTTTGATTATCTCAGAGGCACCATAGATCCTGCTACTACACGGCCTTTGCACAAATTCTTCACCTCTCTGGATTTCTCTCATTATCCCAATACTCCAACATTAACTAGGGTATCTCCTCTTCCATCAGATTTCAGCTCCAGTATAATTCAGCAGAAAAAGCTTTCTTTACCCCTAAGTCTCAGTCAGACCTCCTGATTATTTCCTTTCTTTCCCTTGAAGCATTTATTTCCATTTTAAATTCTAAAGTCATTAATGTGGTCTTTTGATTGTATTCACCACCAGCGCTAGGACTATAAACTTCGTGAGATCAGGGACTTTGTATTTTTCTCAACATTGAAACTCTGGAATCTAACACAGCAGCTGCCTCGTGGCAGTCACTTAACAGTCACTTGCTAAAGACTGGACTCAACGATTCCACAAAATGAGGTGTGTACTGATATAATGTCATACATGTCCACACTCCATGTAATATCCATGGACTGGAAACAGTGTAACTACCTGTCCACAGGGGACTTGATTAAATACACAGCAAGGCATTCATACAATGGAATACGACACAGCTGTTTACACCAACTTACACGTCTAGATATAGAAACTTACATGTCTACTTACACGTACCCACTTGTGAACAAAGCAGGGCACAACCACGTGTGCACTCTGCAGTGCCACTGGTACCAAAAGTGTGTGTTAGTCACACAGTCGTGTCTGACTCTTTGTGACCCCATGGACTGAAGCCCGCCAGGCTCCTCTGTCCATGGGATTCTCCAGGCAGGAATATAGGCGTGGGTTGCCATGCCCTTAAGGAAGACAGTGAATCTTGACTGAATTGTTTGTTGGGGGAGAATGCTCATTGGAAGCTTACAAGAAACTATTTACAGTGGTTCTTCATTTGGAGGGTAGGTGGGAACTGGGTAGATGGGTGTCAGAGGTGGGAGGAAAAAACTCTGACTACCATTTTATACTTTCAGATTTGGGAATCCACATGAGCGTGGTTCATAACTCAGTACGTGAATTTTTAAGTGCTCTGTGACCAGAACCCAGTAAAGTCTGTTGAATGAATTACAACACACATGAGAGCGTCCCCGTCATCTGTTCCCCTCTCCACCACCTACCCTGGCACCATTGCTCCCACTGCCACCGCCCTGGGGAGGCACCGGAAGCTTTTTAAAAGCTGCATCATCTTTAAGTTTTAAAGCCACACTTTCTAACTATCCATTCATAGTCATAAACCCCTCCATCACTCTTTACAACTGACAAAGTGCTTTCAAACCTACGATCTAATTGGGTCCTTAGGACAACCTGAGACCGTTCACATGTTTCGAAAGTGAAAGTCGCTGAGCGGTGTCCGACTCTTTGCGACCCCATGGACTATACAGTTCATGGAATTCTCCAGGCCAGGATACTGGAGAGGATAGCCTTTCCCGTCTCCAGAGGATTTGCCAACCCAAGGATCGAACCCAGGTCTCCTGCACTGCAGGGGGATTCTTTACTAGTTGAGCCACAAGGGAAGCCCAAGAATACTGGAGTGGGTAGCCTATCCCTTCTCCAGCAGATCTTCCTGACCCAGGAATCAAACTGGGGTCTCCTGCATTGCAGGTAGATTTTTTTTTACCA
This sequence comes from Ovis aries, assembly GCF_016772045.2. Classification (NCBI taxonomy): domain Eukaryota; kingdom Metazoa; phylum Chordata; class Mammalia; order Artiodactyla; family Bovidae; genus Ovis; species Ovis aries. The sequence continues at coordinate 16,835,050 of NC_056066.1, forward strand.
ACTGAGCTATCAGGGAAGGAGAAAACTGAAGTTGTGGGAAATTAAGGGTTCTGCCTGAGGTCACACCTCTGAAAATGGCACAGCCAATCCTGATTGCCTGATGAGGATGGTACCTCCCTCACCATCCTTCCCAACTCTAAAAAGGGAAAAAAGAAAGATAACAGGAGGTCTTCTACAGATTTTATGTCAGTCCCATGACGCTCTAGGTCAGATTGATCTATGTGTGGGTCAGTCTGGGTTGCAGTCCCGGGGGACAAGACTTGCTGAGAGAGGAAAACAGCCAACTTTTGTTTTGATTGTTACACTCACCCAGCAGGGAAGAAAAAAGGAAAGGAAAATGTTCTTGGCTGGCGTGGAGAGAACCCTGCCAGAAAATGGGATGGATGCTCTAACTTGCCAAAGACATCCCCGGAGGCCCCATTAACACCATGATACTGAACCAGAGAGATGCTGAACACTTAGAAGTGCTGCTGATTCCCTGGCAACTTTTGAAAGCAAGCTTGTTTCCACTGACTGAAGCAAAGGTTGGGGGGGAGGAGGGAATGTCTAAGGATGGAACTAGAGAATGGGAGGATTTGGCTGCTGAGGATGGAGTTGCAGGTTGTCCTGGATATGTATCACAAAAAGTTTCCCTACATCCGATTTTCCTCTGGTTCCATTTCTTAACCTCCGGACTGATCCTAGAGTCCCAGATTCATGTGACGCTGCAAGAGAATGAGGAGGAGATGCACCCTTCACGACCATGATCTAAACACACTGTTCGAGCTGACTGGGGACTTAGAGAAGAGCAGCAGCAACAGTGGAAATGATGAGAATTCATCAGCGTGCCCCCGGAACGCATTGTCATCTGAGACGCGGTGTGGGATACCAGGAAACTGTAATGTGCACCGTCCAGGGCCATTCATAATGGTCTCAGAACAAATGAAGGGTTCACATGTTCCCATCAGCAAGAGTCTAACTGGAATCAAAAGGTGACCCAAACAAGCTCCTCTGACCCCATCTAAGATGGAAGACCCATCACCTTAGGAAAAACAGACTGTTTGTGTCATAACATGATTTATTTACCTTGCATAGGAGAGAAAGCAGGATACTCACCTTCACACAGAAAAAGCAGAGGACTTCCCTGGTGGCACAGTGGATAGGAATTCATCTGCCAAAGCAGGGACATTGGTTCGATCCCTGGTCCAGGAAGATTCCACAAGCTGCAGATCACCTAGGCCTGTGTGCCAAAACTAGTGAGCCCACAGCCCACAACTACTGAAGCCCATGTGTTCAGAGCCTGTGCTCTGCCACGAGGGAAGCTACTGCAGGAAGAAGCCTGTGCACGGCAGCAAAGAGGAGCCCTTGCTTGCCCTAACTAGAGAAAGCCCTCACGGCAACAAAGACACAGCGCAATTGAACATAAGGGTTTTGGTTTTTTTAAGGCAGATAATTTTTAGTTTTAGTTAGGTTTTTTTTTTTTTTCCAAGAAAGGAGCAAGTAACTGTCCATAACTATTCATCTAATTCTGACACCTTCAATTCACAACGATTTTAATCACTGCAGAGAAAGTAAAAATTTCTCAAGGAATAGCATAAAATATAAATGCTAGCACCTTAGCTTATTTTAAACCTAAATGCTCAAATGAACTAGCTAATTTGAACGAGCTGATGTGGTACCTTTCAAAGTGGGCAGAAGAAGGAGCCAAGATGTGATACATACAAAGTCCATCAACACCTCAATTTGGCTCCGCAGCGGCTCAGCAACCTGGAACAATTAATTCTCTTTCCCCAAAAGCTTCTGACTCGGAGCAAACACACATACCCACCCTCTGTTATCTAAGAGACCAGGATGATGAAAGGGAAAAGGAATTCTCCCCAAGATCAACATCTGACTACCCAAAATAGGACTGCCTTCACATTAAAACAATTCTCCACAGTCCCATTGTTCTATTTTTTTCAAATGATGGAAAATCTAATTGCAGTGAAATGTTAATAGCTTCATTGTGTGATCACAGGGCTAATCAGTTATATATCTAAAGAGTTTGGGGCTCAGCTGTGAGGTATTTTTGGATCAACATCTGATCCCTTGACATCAATGTACTATTACCAAGGATTTAGTACATGAAGCAAAAATCCCACAAAACGGAGAACCACAGAACCAAGACTAGAAAGACTTAATTTGAACATGCTACGGTCTGATCCAGGCTGAGGATACTCAGGCTTATACTTGGTGGATCCAGTTCAATGTGGAGTGGGTGCTGGCACAGATTAAGAGTCGGGTAGCAAAAAAAAAAAAAAAAAAAAAAACAGTGGGGCAGGGAAAGAAAGAAAGAAAAGGGGGAGGGAAAGAAAGGTGCTTAGATCCATGTGGGGAGTGAAATATATGACAAGCACTCAGAAAATTTTGGCACATCTTGAAGAGGGGTCAGGGTGTTGAGAACTGTCAGTAGGGCAGGCCTAAGGAAGGAACCCTGGATAAAGCATGGAAAAGAAGAATTAACACTTTTCTGCAGTTGGATGCACTCGCCCACGATGAGAACAGTTTCTGTGCAAAGAACGTGAAGAAAGCCTCCAGGTGCCATGGAGCCCTGGGCAGGAGGTTTGACAGAACAAGACCACTCCCCTAGGCCAACCCACCAGACAAGAGAAAGACAGCACCCCCACCAAGGGCACCACAGATGGGGGAAAGAAGGAAACCACCTAATACGTGCACACTGGTTCACTGTCCCACATCAGAACTATCTCCTGCGGTCTGTCACGAGGCCCTATAAACATCTTGGTGGGAGGCTGGGAGCGATGGGCCACGGCCTCCCTGCTCCCCTGGCTCAGTTGCAACAATGCCACTGCTTGGAGAAAGCGACAGTCCTCGAAATATCCCCACAACTCGGGCATCTGCCTCAGACTGAAAGATGCCTTTTCTATCTTCATGCCCAGAGTGATCCAGATCCTTCTGTTCCATGGGAACTAGATCCTGCCACCAAGGGTTTGCATGCTGCAGCTGAAGATCCTGCCTGCTGCAAGGAAGACTGAAGATCCCACATGCCACAACTAAGACCCAGCAGGGCCAAGTAAGAACATACATAAGTATTTGAAATCAACAGCAGAAGTAGTCATAACAGCTCCGTGTATTGAGTGCTTACTCTCAAACACCTCACTAAAGGCTTTACCTACTGACATTCCCTACATAGTTAAATCATGCCGCATCCGCCCTAAGATACAGATGTTACTATTGCCTCCAATTTATAGAAGAGGAAACTGAGGCACAGCCTGCCAACCTTCAGCCCATCTTGTCCCCTCACTTTGTTAGGAACCTCATGCCACACAGTACAGCCTGAGGACTCCAGAGTTTATGAGCAGTGCTTGTTAACTTCTGGGAGGGCTGTGAAGAGGGTGAAAAATACTTCTTGATCTGGACTTTGGAAGAGGACTCTTGACCCCCTTGCTCACAATATTCATATGAGTCATAGCTATCTTATTATTTTGCTATAGCACAGGGTACAGCCAATTCTTACCCTAGTGTCTTCTTGGACCTCCCAGTCACTGGAGAAAGTCGCCAGCTGCTGCCCTTGTGAACAGTTTGAAAACTGGAAAAGACTAGAAAACATCCTTCTGTTCTCTTGAGTGTCTGGAAAGATGGCATCTTGGAAATTGACTCCATGAGGCAAGAGGTTATAGTTCTCATCCATCCTAATGGAAAAAAAGGAGGCAAGAGCTGTAGACTGGATACCCATGGGGTGTACCATTTTGAATCGAGAGTCAACAGAAGACTGTGACAGTGTTGCCAGTTATACAACGTCTTTTTTTGTTTTTAAGTAGAGTTTAATTACAATGTTGTGCTAATTTCTGCTGTAAAGTGACTCAGTTATACATATACATATGTTTTTAAACATCTTTTCCATTATGGTTTATCCCAGGAGATTGGATATGCTTCCCTGTGCTAAGGTAGGACCTTGTTGTTTATTCCAAATGTAACAGTTTGCATCTGCTAACCCCAAACACCCAGTCCATCCTTCTCCCTCCCTCCATCCCCCTTGGCAACCACACGTTTATTCTCTGTATCCATGAGTCTGTTTCTGTTTTGTAAATAGGTTCATTTGTGCCATATTTTAGATTCCACATATTAGTGATATAATATGGTATTTATTCTTTTCTTTGTGACTCACTCCACTTAGTATAATTATCTCTAGTTCCATCCATGTTGCTGCATATGGCATTATTTCTTTCTTGTTATGGCTGAGTAATATTCATACATATATACCACATTTTCTTTAATCATTCAACTATCAAGGGACATTTAGGCTGTTTCCATATCTTGGCTGTTGGGAATAGTGCTGCTATGAACATGGGGGTGCATGTATGTTCCTGAATTACAGTTTTGTCTGGGGATATGCTCAGGAGGGGGACTGCTGGGTCATATGGTGGGCCCATGAATTTTCTGAGGATCCCCCATACTATTTTCCATAGTGGCTACCCCAACTTACATTCCCACCAACAGTGTAGGAGGGCTCCCTTTTTTTCCACACTCTCTCCAACATTTGCTATTTGTTCTGTTCTTGATGTTAGCCATTCTGCCATAATAGGAGATGGTACCTGGCTGTAGCTTTGATTTGCATTTCTCTAAGAATTAGCGACACTGAGTATGTTTTCATGTGTCTACTGGCCATCTGCATGTCTTCTTTGGAGAAATGTCTATTAAGGTTTTCTGCCCACTTTGTGATTGGGTTTTTTTTGTTGTTGAGTTGTATGGTCTGTATATTTGAAATTAAGCCCTGGTCTATTGCATCGTTTGCAAATATTTTCTCCCATTCTTTAGGTTGTCTTTTTTTTTTTATGGTTTTCTCTGCTGTGCAGAAGCTTGTAAGTTTGATCAGGTCCCCTTTGTTCATATTTGGTTTTATTTCTATTACCTTGGGAGACTGACCTAAGAAAACATAGGTCCAATTTATGTCAAAGAACATTTTGGCCATTCTCTCTTCTAGGAGTTTTATGGCGTCATGTCTTACGTTTAAGTCTTTAAACCATTGTGAGATATTTTTGTTCAGTGTGAGGGTATATCCTAACTTCACTGATTTACATGCAGCTTCCAATTACACATCTACATGGCTCGCATTGGAGGAGGCTCTCTCTCTCTGTTCTCTACCTCACACTGCACGTGTCTATCCTTAAGTTTTTCAAAACATGTGAGTTGGGGGATGGCTGCGTGTGAATCTGAACATTTGTGTATCTCCCAAGCCGCCTTCCTTCTCCTAGTGGAGTGCTCCTTGTTTCCTGGGCAAAGGAAAGCCAATTGCAATGACCCAAGATTCAAGTCCTACCACTGCTACTTATCTCCTGTTTGACACACAATGAATTTCTTAAATTCTCTAAGCTTAAATGCACAATCTATTAAACGAGGATGACAACAGCATCCTTATTTTTTTAATGGTGGTGTAAGGAGTGCACTTTTTTAAAAGTAAGTATTTGGCACAGAGTAAGCACAGTATAAAACTTAACATTTTTACAGAACCCTGCATAAAGTACCTGTTGGCAAGATAGAGAAGTCAAGAGAACGAAAAGGAGAGATGGAAGCTGCACTCCAGCCCAAAGTAGGCATTTGGGGGTGCAGCAGGGAGTGTCCGCTGCCACTTTCTCCTGTGACACCGACCGAATCTGTTCTCCTCCCCGAGGGGCCCAGAATAACAGGAATGATGTGCATGTGGTTGTTAACACACATCAAAGCAACACAGCCCTGTGAAATAGAAATCTTGTCAGACTACCTTTTGACTCTATCTCTGCCCTAACATTTTATAAATATGCCAGAGAAAGAGGAAAGAGCTGGCTCACCACCAGAGAGCCAGTGGACAAAACTGTGTTTCATTATAAAATCGGAAAAGAAAATAATGTCTTCTTAAGTACCCTGGCTCTTTTTACTTTGGAAAATAAAGTTTCATTGTTGAATAGTTTTAGAGCTGGTTTCCCTAAATAAAGACATGTAAAAATCTAAGAAGGTACTATCTCACTCCTTGCCAGCTTTATTTAGAAACTGTACTTCTCCGGTATTTTTTTTTAATTCAACTTAATCTGGCTAAACCACCCAAGGGAACACAAAGCACGCCATGTATTCTAAACTTAGATATTCTGGCTTTAATATGGAAAACATGTGTTACTGCGAGCTTACGGACGCCCCTCTGTGGAACCTTCTGTCTTCTTTCTCAGTGATGTGAAATCTCAAGAGCTAAAAGTTAGTCTCCTGACCAAGGTCATGGCCATTCCAAATATCCTTAATGCTATGCCACATACTGGGAAGATGGGACTTATTGTCAATCACTATCTATTAGATTCCATTTTGAGGTTCCTCCCAGTTCCTGCTTCAGCCTCCTCCTCCAACAGGAGAGAACCAATGCATTAGGGTTCCACCTGCTGTTTTGTATGGCAAACTTCAGTTGAACGCATAACCTGAACCTTTATCTACATGCATTTCGTCATGAGCACCCGACAAACTTTCATGGAACTTCACAAGATTCCAGGAGTCTCCCAACAGACAGGGCCTGGTCTAATTCACCTCTCTGTTCTTCAAAGCTCTGTGAGCACCTTCCCAATCCCTTAACGGCCCCGCCCCCAGGCCCTTTCTCTATCAACTTGGGCTATCTGGAAGAGCCTGGCCCTGAGGTCTGCTGGCAGCTGATGTGAGCTAATCCGAGTGGAACACGAGGACAGCTGGGCTGCATTCCACGCGGCCCCATCTTGGCGGTCAGGCAGGTGTGCAGAGCTGAGCACCCACACGCTCCTCATCTGACCTGCACCAGGTGTTCTGCAGCAGCTACTAGGCTCGAATCTCATACAGCCTCGTCTGGCACGTTATGAAGGTGAGGCTCTTGACAAGGTCAGTAACTTGCTCAAAGTGACAGGAAGAACGCAGCCAGAATTCCAACAACAGTCTGATTCCAATCGTCTTTGGATTGGCTTTGACCACTGTCCATCCCAAACGACGCCCACTGCATCCACTTTAAAATATAGTTTTCCTCCTCTAAGGATTCCACGTCAATTAGGGTTCCACTTTCTTATTTCAAACTCCAGGAGATGCCATGGCCTGAACTCTTACCCACAGGCATCTCATCTGCACCACAGACGAACCTGCATGGAACTCAACCAGACAGGGCTCCTGTTCCATTGCCCTTCATGCTCTTCAGAGGGCTGTGACCAGGGCCTTCCTCCCCCATCACCCCCTGCATAAACCTCTGCTACTGGGAACAGGCTGTTTGTTGCTGGAAACCACCTTGAGCTTTGGCCTGAAACACTCTTCCCTGGTCAAGCACGGGAGCCACCCCTGTTTTTCCAACAGTCTTAGGCAGAGGCACCCAGGATCTCTGTAGACCCAACATGAGGAGCACCAAAGAGCAGAAAACGGGAAGGAGATCAGGGCAGCACTTAACATCGCCCTGACCGGATTCTGGAGGAGTTCCTGAGCCTGCTGGGGATAAAGGTACCTCTGCTGGCCATGCCAAGTGGCCGAAGGGATGGTATGGGCGGGAGGTGGCAGGCTCACCTGAGGAAGAAGAAATAGGAGTAATCCTGGACCACGGTGTGGGAGTGGCAGGAGAAGTAGCCCAGGCCGGTGAGGTTGAGCCTGGAGCCCGCGGGCACCTCGAGCATGCTGCCCCACGCCTGGTCGCACAGCATCTCGATCTCAGCGGAGTAGAAGAGCCCCGCGTCGCTGGCCTCATACTGCCAGGGCAGGTAGTTGTACAGGCCGTGCACCTCCTCGTGCAGCGCCAGCACCTTGGCGTACACGATGATCTCGGCCAGCTCGGCTCGGCAGCCCTCGCTCAGGGGTCTCCACTCGGAGGGCAGCTGGCAGCTGCGGGCGGCCCCCAGCCCGCCGGCCAGGCAGAGCGCGGCGAACAGCAGCGGGCGCAGCATGCCGGCGGCTGGGGCGGGCGGCGGGAGCCGCCGGGTGGGCGCCGCGCCCCAGGCGCGCTACCCGGGGCGCATGGCCGGGGGGAGGCCCGCGGCGGCAGCGAGAGCGTCGGGGAGCCCGAAGTGCCGGGCCCCACCGGCGGGAGGGGCAGCCCGGGGCGCTCGGCTCCGCGCACCGCTGCGGAACTCAGCGTGCTGCTCCCTCCTCCGCCGGGATCCCCCTGCCCGGCCCGCTTGGGAGGCTTTTAAAAGGGCACGGGGAGGGCCGGCCGCCGCCGCCTCCTTCCCCCCGTGGCTGGGGCGTGGGCGGCAGCGGGAGGGGCGGAGGCGGGAAGCCGTCCAGGGGCGCGCGGTGCTGGGGAGACAGCGCAGTCGGCGCTGGACCGGGAGCCCCCGAGCTCGGTGTTTGCGCCAGCTCGGAGGTCCGCGGCCGAAAAGTCAGTGTGGGGAGAGGCGGCCCAGTCCTCTTCCGGCGCCCTGCACACCTGCCAGGTGGAAGCTTTCAGGCACAAAGCGCGCTCCAGACATGGCCTTCTTAGAATGATTGCCGTCAATTGCCATGAGTACTCAGCGTACGTTTTTGTATTTTCTGAGTAGTTCATTTCCACTCAAATGGCACAGAAATCTAACTTTACCGTCGCAGAGTTTACCTTGGAAATTCTGTGTGATCTAAAAAACTTTCCTGAATCTCTCTCTCCCTTTCCATCTCTTATGTTTTAATGATGCTCTTAGCAAAGCCTTCAACATCTGAAAAGCCAAAGCCACATTGCTTGGATTTTCCTACAGCTACATGGTCTCATGATTGACCTCATTCCTACTTTCAGATTCTGAACTCCCTACACCTGAGAAATAGGTTCAGAGGCTCCAAAGAGCTTTTCACGAGTCAATGAGTGACTCTGAAGAGACCTAAACTCCACAGTTAAATCTTTATTTCTAAACGAGGCAGTTCCTTTTATCTCTCAATTGTCTTAATTATTCTTCACGTAGTAAGAAAAAGAAAGATTATTTGTAAGTATAAATATTTTATATAGTCAAAACATCATATATATGAAATAGCATGGATATAATATACATATCATCGTACATATGTCATACATATTATATTTACAATAAGTTGATAAGCAAAACTGCTGTAAAATGGAAGGCTCTTTGTTCTGCAAGCATCTTATTAACCAGGCTTTCTGCAAGTTTAAGTCTTAGAACTCAGCCAAAGTCTTCTCTGACTGAAAGGAGGAGTTCTTAGGGAATTCGGAAAGGAAACGTAAGGAGAAAAGTGGGGACGGGGGAAGAGAGAAAATCCCAAGGCCTCACATCCCATGACAACCAGATCTTCCTGGGATCCCGGTCTTCAGTCAGGACAATTAAATTCATGCATGCTTCTTGTGACAGGGCAGAAATCCAGCTGGCGTGAGGCAGGGACTCAAGAGGCCATGAGCAGCATGATCTCAGGGAACCAGAAGACCCTGGGAAGGCTTTGGGCTTGCCTTGAAGTGAAATGGCCAGGACTCCAGCCAGTGTGGCCCAGCTTCTGAGGGAATGAAGGCTAAAGATCCATAAGATCACACCAATCCAGAATCCAACCGGTGACTCAACAGACAGATGTGTGCTTAATCGATCAGTCATGTCCTGCTCTTTGCGACCTCAGGGACTGTAGCCTCCCAGGTGCCTCTGTTCATGGGATTCTCCAGGCAAGAGTACTGGAGTGGGTTGCCATGCCCTCCTCCAGGGGATCTTCCCAACCCAGGGATCGAACCCAGATCTCCCACATTGCAGGCAGATTCTTTTTTTTTTTTTTTTTTTGCAGGCAGATTCTTTACCGTCTGAGCCACCAGGGAAGCGGTGACTCAATGGACCAGATTCTTCTTCCTACAAGATCATCTGTGTTGGAAGAGGAAAGAAGTAAGAGTAAGAGCTCCTCACAGACAATAACTAACCCCTACAGAGCTGGAAGTCAGCCTGGAGCCTCAGTTAATTCTGTAGAAAACAGTTACATCGAGGGAAGCAAATGGACAGTAGTCCCGCTGGTATATGACTCCTCCCGACAACCCCACCACCACCACGGGAGATGGTAGAGTTAAGCTTTTCCCACAGGGAGAAATGGCATTTGAGGATGGCATCAGACATCCTACGTTAGGACTGCCCGCTTGTCTCTCCTTCAATATATGAGTTAAAACGTTTCATAACGTCTTAGTGCGTTCAGGGTGCCATGGCAAAACACCACAGCCTGAGGGGCTTAAACAACAGACTTTTATTTCCCACAGTGCTGGAGGCTGGAGTCCGAGATCAGGGTGTCAGTGGGACTGGTGCCAGGCTAGTAACAGCCCCTCTCCTCTGCGTCCTCACATGGCCTGTCTTCTTTATACATGTAGAGAGACAGAAATGTCTGGCCCTTCTAAGGACATCAGGCCTATCAGATTAGACCGCACTCATGTGACCTCATTTAACCTTAATCACTTCCGTAAAGGTGCTATCTCCAAATACAATCTCATTGGGGGTTAAAACTTGAACAGAAGAATTCAGGGCAGGGAGGAGGGGATGTGAGCAAGGGACAGAATTCAGTCCATAATGGTCATTTAGCAGGTGTTCTGCAGGTTTGTAGAGAAAGAGGGGATATAAAATGGTTTATATTTCTGGCATGCTAACTTAGAGCAAGCATTGCCAAATTATAATATTAACAATAACAACTGCTAACATTTATTTATTCACCACTTACTACGTGCCAAGCACTATTGTAACATATTACCTATGTTATCGTAATGAATGCTCCAAGCACTCAAAATGGGCACTGCTATCATCCTCAGTTTAGAGACAAGGGACTTAGGTATGGAGAGGTTAATTGACTACCCAGGATCACATGGCCAGAAAGGAACTGAGCCAGGATTCAAACACCAGCATCAGATTTCAGAGTTCATGTTCTTAACTACAGCATTAAAATATGGACAAAACAAGCAATGTTTTAAAGGCACAGGTGGGCCCTTTATCAAGAAACAAGTAGAGGGGACTTCCCTGGTGGTCTGTGGCTAAGCCTCCATGCTCCAAATTCAGGGAACCCAGGTTCAATCCCTGATCCAGGAACTAGATCCCACATGCCACAACTAAAACCCGGTGCAGCCAAATAAATAACTGAATATTTAAAAAGAAGCTGAGTATATAAACAGTAATAACCTTCGCAGAATCACCAGTGATGGCTAAGTGAGGGAGTAACCGGACTAACATTAATTTTGTTTTCACCAGCAGCCCTGCTCTATTTTAAGTTGTTAAGTTTATTTTAAGTTAGTGCTGTAACTTATGCAGACAAGAGAATAAGGAAGTTTTTCTTTAAATTGTATCTAGTGCTTCAGAGGGCTGGAAAAAGTTTTTCTGTTTCTACAGACCTGAAGACCCTGATTATTCTTTCCGTTTAGATGAACAAATGAGCAAAAATCAGTATGCGCAGCTGATGTCGCTCTTGTTGTATAAACTGGACAGAATCAAAACTCTCCCAGTGCTACCCAGAATGCATTTTCTGGATGCAGGGGCCTGTGAGGGTTGTCCTTCTCCTGGATTCTTCACAGACACATCAGTCATGCTTTGCTTCTCTGGAAGGTCTGGCAGAGTGCCTCCCTGATTGGGGTTGTTCACCTGGAGCCCTGGACATATGTGAGCATCCCCTGGTGAGTAGCTCCCCTTTGGGGACCAAGATCTCCAAAGAAGCAGAGCTCAAGGAAGCCAGGATGGGAAGCAAAAATTCTACAACTGGGTTGTGGGTTCAGTAGTGAAACAAGCTGCTTCCACCCCTTGATTACAAGACCCGTATATTCTGGCTGAGGGGGAAGATAGCACCATTATGCTTCAAATATACACTGTATCCTTCACAGCATGTACAGTACCCTTTAAGACTGCACCCCACCCTTTCAGGATGTTGACTCCCACCTGACACACTTGAGTCTTCATCAGCTGTCACACTGTCTCAGTAAGCTTTCAAAGTTTGTCCAGTTGTTTCTAGGTGATGGCGTTCTTGGTAAAACCAGCTAATTCCACGGCCAAGGGCACGTTGCTGTAGTCCCTTTGCCATCAAAGAAGAGATGCTATGAAAATCACTGATCAGAAGCCAATGCTACAGGAAGTACCACAATGCTGGAAAATGGGTTCTGTGGACAGAATTCCTAGAAGAAGCACTGTGGGGCAGGAAAGGCAGATGTACACCTAGAATGTATCTACTCCAGTGAGGACAAGTCTCTGCTCCCTCCAAGATGGAAGAGGTTCAGTGTAGTCTCTCCAGTCATTTCAGTCGCTCGGTTGTGACTGACTCTTTGCGACCTCATGGACTGCAGCACCCCAGGCTTCCCTGTTCATCACCAGCTCCCAGAGCTTGCTCAAACTCATGTCCATTGAGTCAGAGATGCCATCCAAACAGCTCATCCTCTGTCATCCCCCTTTCCCTCTGCCTTCAATCCTTCCCAGCATTCAGGGTCTTTTCAAATGATTCAGTTCTTTACATCAGGTGGCCAAAGTTTGGAGCTTCAGCATCGTTTCTTCCAATGAATATTCAGGACTGATTTCCTTTAGAATTAACTGGTTTGATCTCTTTGTAATCCAAGGGACTCTCAAGAGTCTTCTGCAACACCACACAGTTCAAAAGCATCAATTCTTTGGTGCTTAGCCTTCTTTATGGTCCAACTCTCACATCCATACATGACTACTGGAAAAACCATAGCTTTGACTAGATGAACCTTTGTCAGCCAAGTAATGTGTATGCTGTCTAGGTTGGTCATCGGAGATGGTGATGACACCCCACTCCAATACTCTTGCCTGGAAAATCCCATGGACAGAGGAGCCTGGTAGGCTGTAGTCCATGGGGTCACGAAGAGTCAGACACGACTGAGCGACTTCCCTTTCACTTTTCACTTTCATGCATTGGAGAAGGAAATGGCAACCCACTCCAGTGTTCTTGCCTGGAGAATCCCAGGGATGGGGGAGCCTGGTGGGCTGCCGTCTATGGAGTCACACAGAGTCGGACACGACTGAAGTGACGCAGCAGCAGCAGGTTGGTCATAGCTTTTCTTCCAAGGAACAAGCATCTTTAATTTCATGGCTGCAGTCACCATCTGCAGTGATTTTGGAGCCCCCCCAAAATAAAATCTCTCACTGTTTCTATTGTTTCCCCCATCTATTTGCCATGAAGTGATGGGACCAGATGCCATGATCTTGTTTTTTGAATGTTGAGTTTTAAGCCAGCTTTTTCACTCTCCTCTTTCACTTTCATCAAGAGGCTATTTAGTTCCTCTTCACCTTCTACCATAAAGGTGGTGTCATCTGCATATCTGAGGTTATTGATATTTCCCCTGGCAATCTTGGTTCCACCTTGTGCTTCATCCAGCCCATCGTTTCACATGGTGTACTCTGCATATAAGCTCAATAAGCAGGGTGACAATATACAGCTTTGACGTACTCCTCTCCCAATTTGGAACCAGTCCATTGTTCCATGTCCGGTTCCAACTATTGCATTTTATCCTCATACAGATTTCTCAGGAGACAGGTTAGGTGGTCTGCTATTCCCATCTCTTTAAGAATTTTCCACAGTTTGTCATGATCCACAAAGTCAAAGGCTTTAGCGGAGCCAATGAAGCAGAAGTAGATATTTTTCTGGAATTCTCTTGCTCTTTCTATGATCCAACAGATATTGGCAATGTGATCTCTGGTTCCTCTGCCTTTTCTAAATCCAGCTTGAACATCTGAAAGTTCACGGTTCACATACTGTTGAAGTCTGGCTTGGAGAATTTTGAGCATTACTTTGTTAACAAGTGAAATGAGTGCAATTGTGTGGTAGTTTGAATAATCTTTGGCACTGCCTTTCTTTGGGATTGGAATGAAAACAGCCTTTTTCCAGTACTGTGGCCACTGCTGAGTTTTCCAAATTTGCTGGCATATTGAGTGCAGCACTTTCATAGCATCATCTTTTAGGATTTGAAATAGCTCAACAGGAATTTCATCACCTCCACTAGCATTGTTCGTAGTGATGCTTCCTAAGGCCCACTTGACTTCACACCAGGATGTCTGGCTCTAGTTGAGTGATCACACCATCATGGTTATCTGGATCACGAAGACCTTTTTTGTATAGTTCTTCTGTGTAGTCTTGCCCCCTCTTCTTAATATCTTCTGCTTCTGTTAGATGCATGCCATTTCTGCCCTTTGTTATGCCTGTCTTTGCATGAAATGTTCTCTTCATATCTCTAATTTTCTTGAAGCGATCTCTAGGTTTTCCTTTTCTATTGTTTTCCTCTATTTCTTTGCATTGATCACTTAGGAAGGCTTTCTTATTTCTACTTGCTATTCTTTGGAACTCTGCATTCAGATGGATATATCTTTCCTTTTCTCTTTTTCCTTTTGCTTCTTCTTTTCTCAGCTATTTGTAAGGCCTCCTCAGACAATCATCTTTCCTTTTTGTGTTTCTTTTTCTCAGGGATGGTCTTGACCCCTGCCTCCTGTACAGTGTTATGAACCTCCACCTATAGTTCTTCAGGCTCTCCGTCTATCAGATCTAGTCCCTTGAATCTGTTTGTCGCTTCCACTGTATAATCATAAGGGATTTGATTTAGGTCATACCTGAATGGCCTAGTGGTTTCCCTACTTTCTTCAATTTAAGTCTGAAGTTTGCAATAAAGAGTTCATGATCTGAGCCACAGGCAGCTCCTGGGACCATAATAAGGCATTAGTACAGGTCCCTACTACTGACAGAATAAGCCCTCAGCCTTGGGCTGATCTTAGTAAGATAGATTCAGGAACACAAAGTGAGCAAATACTGGTGGGAAAATGGTACCAACTGACTCGCTCAACACCAGGTTGCCACAAAACTTCAGTTTGTAAATAACATATCTGTAAAGTGCAATGAAGTGAAGCATAATGAAAAAATATATGCCTATATCCTGCTGCTAAGTCACCTCAGTCGTGTCTGACTCCTAGCGACCCCACTGATGGCAGTCCACCAGGCTCCTCCATCCATGGGATTTTCCAGGCAAGAGTACTGGAGTGGGGTACCATTGCCTTCTCCGCCTATTATCCTAAGTATATACAAATATAGGTATGTCCTGATATATATTATATACACATATATACATATCATGTTGGTGATATTATATATATAGATATACCTTCATCTGTTGTTCTGACCATGCCTGACCAGCACTCTATCCAATCAAGCCCCTGCACCTGTCTTTTTAATACTGTGCATGTGGAACAGGCCTGACCAGAGACATGCGGAAAGGCTGAGCAGAGACTAACAGCTTAAAAGACATTCCTCCCATTATATCGTATTTCCCAGTTGTGTGGTGCCTTTCTTGGATGTTCTCAATGTGCTATGTAAATAATAATTCAGTCTTCCTTCTGTCCCCTTGGGAGGCAGGAAGCCAGTATTATTTCACAGACAAAGATGCTGAGTCCCAAGGGTTAAACGCCTTGCCCTGGTCACATAACTACAGGCAGTTAGGGGTGCTGGGAACGGGGCTTGGGGTTAGGAATCCCTGCCTGGGGTCCCTTGGCTCCCAAACAGGGCCTTCCTTAAAGATAATTCTGTGTTCAAACTCTGTGGGAATCTTGTTCTGTAACAGGGAAATGATGGGACTGCTGACATGCCACATACATCGTCCTTCCGCTGCATGTTCATACAGAGTACATTTTCAGAAGGCAGGTTTAGGGCATGTAGGCATTGTCTATAGTAGCTTCAGTCCATCCAATCTGGGGACCAATGTTTAGCCTAAACAACCATTCCGGTGCTGAATCCATGACAGTTCTATCAGGAGAAGATAGAAACGAGGGATGGACTCTTGGTAGAAATCTCACTCTCTAGTTTTCCATGTCTGCATTTCAGAAAAAGAAGGAGCTAAGAGTGGAGTTGACAAGCACCTCGCAGGAACGCAGCACTCTCTTAGGTGATAAACACCGCGCTCGCATTTTTTCCTCACTCTGTCACAGTGAAGACTTGGCCAGACCCCTTTTCACAGTTGGCAAAACAGAAACAGGGGGACTCGTTGGTTTTTCCAGAAGCTGAGCTGAGGGTCTAAGAATTCCTGTTGCAATTTTAAGTCCATCAAACCAAATCCCCACCATCCTCTCATGTCAGTTTCTAGATGCCAAATGGAAGTGGTTTGGCATAGATTGAGCATCTTGACACTGTTGTCAATCACATGTACGTTTCAACAAATAACTTGCAACATTTCCCTTTCAACTGCTATGTGTCAGGCACTAGTCTAGGCTCTGGGGATACAGAAGTGAATAACACAGAGCACCCTCCTTTTGAGGGGAATATCCACCAAAAGTCAAATTGGTGCCATCAACAGGTTGGGGAGAGAAAGGCGTGCCTTGGAAGACACAGCCTTTACCCGGGGAAGAATGGCTTGAGAACCTTGTTCAACGTCCTCTGAAACACCTTCACTTAAATAAAGTCCATGGAACTGACCACGGTTAAGATTTAGCATGGTGGGGCTCAGATGGGTCTCTAAGGAACCAAGTTCCCCTGTATATTTCAGAGCATAACCAACCCTCAGACTGAGAGGAAGGTGGGTTTCATTGACATCAATATCGCATTGTTCCCTTTCACATCAGTGTCCTTGGAAGCAAATGGAAATAAGCCACAGTTGAGAAGTGGAGAGAGGGTATCTGTGTGATTATTCTAATGCTGCTCTGACTTTCCCTGAGATATTATCAATGAGTGGTTCTTTCCCACAGGAAGTGAAGTCTCCCGGGGAGGTAGGAGAGGCCATGGCAGGCTGAATGGGACACAGTTCTTAAAAGGGAAGAGCCCTCCTGCTAAAGAGAAGACCCAAACTGGGTCCACTCTCTAGACTGAATTCACACACTGTGTATTCTGGGCCAATTCTCACCTCCGAGCACCTGCCTGATTCCTCAGCTCTTCGGTACCTGTCCTGCGAATGTATGAAGCTGACTGAATAGCACACGTGGGAAATTTCATTAAGACCCAAGCATACATACCACTGTGTGTTTTCAATTTGCTGGTTCAGTGTTTAGGCCAGCTGCATAGAAGAGGTAAAATCCTGTTGGAAACCTTGCTGAGAAACAGGCTCTTATTCCGGAGGAAGGATCTCACAGGACTTTTGGCTTGATGGGACACTGTGATGACTGTTGAGAAATGAACAGAAAAGTTGGAAGCAGTTTGGGGATTCTTACGTTTACTGTGAAAGCATTGGAATAACAGGGTTAATAAATGTAACTGAAACATAAATAATACTAGATTGCAGCCTCTTTTCTGGCATCAGGAAAAAGTCCAACAGGTTCATTTATAGCAAAACCCCAAAGGCGTCACAATTAAAATTTTTTTCCCCTGATTTTTTTTCAGTTGCCTTCTGCATGTATTAACCTTTCTATCTGTGCTCTCATTGCGAAAGCATAATGTGGTCAGTATTTCAGCAACTTCTACCTCTAAGATAAAGTACATTGCAGAAGAATATCTGTTTTTTTTTTTTCCAAATTTACCATTACTGACTTTTTTCCATTTAAAAATTCTATGACTTACTGCCAGTGACACTTCTTTACCCATTACAGCCTTTAAAATAAGCTTTCTAAATTTGCATTAATAATATGAACACTACATGTAATGACAAGCAGTGAGCAGGCACTGAGTAATTGTTAAATGAATGGACAAATATATATGGTCTGTATCTATAAATGTACAACCTCAGCTAAACGTTTATCCAACACTGAAACAATTTATTCAGTTTAAATGTCATCTTTTCATGTATTAAATTTGTGTGTTCAAACTTAAAAAAATGTGGGCTTTGGGAGTAGATTATAACTATAATATAATATAGCTATACATGTTCTACTCTTTATTTACAAAAAGGAGTGCTTTGTGGAAATGCCTAAGCTTAACACTCAGGAATAGAAGCAGGTAGCTCTTCTGGAATAACTCTTTTAAAGAAATCCACTTGATGCATAATACGTTCCTTCGGATCTCTCTCCTCTTCGTAATCTCAGCTTAATCTGACACGAATCTCTAGATCTTCACTCCAGAGCTTCTCATTCCACTTCAATCCTTTCCTAGAGTCAATTCCCTTCTATTTCTAGTAACAGACTTTGGAGAAATGGGCTTTTAAAAACTCTTACAGCTTTTTTTAGCAATAACTTCTGAACTTCAACTTGAAGAGCTCATTCCTGTAACCAGCTTCTATCACAGTTGCTAAAGCAATGCTGCCCAGAAGTGTGGCTTCCTTTGCTCAGTTCTCTTATCTCCTCTCCAAAGGGGAAACGTGAGAGCGAAATATGGAGGGATCTGCCCTCTGAGTACAACACCTACCTCCTTTTGCCACTTTCTGACCAACCAGCCTCCCATCACCTAATGGATGGATTCTCTCCAGTATGACGGACCCTGTAGAGACAGGAGATTCTTTTCTCCTCTTTTCCTGCTTTTCTACTTCTTTACCCACTCCTTCACCTATCTTCCCACAAGAGATGAAAATGTACTGATTTTATTGCCCAGCGCCCAGGACATGCCTCAGGTCACACTTGCCAAGAGCAGGCTCATGGTGCCTTGGAGCATTACATGGATGGGCAGAGCTTTCTTGTCAGCCTCCTCCTGCACACTGTGCAGAAGCTCTCTTCACAGAGCATTCATTTCTTTTCTCCACCTCTTCCACACTTTACAATGGCATGCTAAGTGGGCCAGACTTCTCTCTAGTTCTCTCCTGCCCCAAAGTTACATCTGAGTGGGTTGTACCAAGATTTAGATTCAGGGTGAAAAACAGAAGCTCCTCTTAGATGGTGAGCCTGAATCACATACTTCAACTCAGCTTCTACCAGAACGTTAAGCCCTGTCTGGTCCTAGGGCCTGTTCAGTTATAAATTGAGTGGTACTGGAGTGCCTCTCATTATATGAGAATCCAATGTCTGGATTATTTAAAAGAAGCAAAACTTTTTAAAGAAAAATTATTCATTAATAAACTGACTACTTACAAAATTAATGTCTAACCGAAGACCGATTCTTTCAAGACATTAGTATCCATCCTACCAACATTATAGCAGATAATAAATTCAAGGACAGTAAAAGTGAAAAGAAACTGTAAATACTGCAAAAGGTGCAGGATTTCATGAAGTTGATGAAATCAGTCTCATAGAACTGCTTGAAATATGTCAAGCCAATAATAAATGAGAATATGCACAGCTTGCGAAGGTGGTGGTTTAATCACTAAGTCGTGTCCGACTCTTGCAACCCCATGGATTGTAGTCTGCCAGGCTCCTCTGTCCATGAGATTCTCCAAGCAAGAATACTGGAGTGGGTTGCCATTTCCTTCTGCAGGATATCTTCCCGACCCAGGGATCGAACCCGGGTCTCCTGCATTGTAGGCAGATTCTTTACCAACTGAGCTTACAAGGGAAGCCCTTATATACAACTTGACCAGTTAACAATTTAAGAAGAGAAAATAAAGATGTTGACAAAGATACAGAACATGTGGGTAAGAATTGAAATTTTGAATATTTTTTGCAAAGGTAGCCCTTTTCTGACTCTATGGCAAAAGTCAAACGTGAAGTCAAAAATATTTTATCCTACCATTATCCAAGTGCATCTAAATCCATTAGTGACCGGTTTGGCTGGTCTATTGCTGCATGAGAAACCACCCGCATACTTAAAGACTTAATAACAAGGTAACGTTTCTCCCAGCTCCTCGGGATGATCTGGTAGTTCTGCTTTACATGCCACCTTAAAGATTCTTAGAAGTTTTCTTGTTTAGCTGAGAGGATCACTGAGATACTCTTTAAATCTTGCTCATGTTTTAACAGAGACGTTGACCCTGAGGTCATGTTTTACTAACAGCACTCTGGATTTCATCTTCAAACCAAGGCCATTGTTCATGTTGAAAAATTTTCCTTGGAGAGATGAAAGCAATTTTATTATCAAACCCGCAAGTTCTAGTGCCTTTTTAGTTCTTCTAAATTTGCTTGAAATCTAAACATTTCCTTCTTTAGCTCAAGTAGCTCCTCCTGGACTTTACCACAGGTGTCTAAAAGGAGGCAGATGACACTTTCAGCATCCTGTCCAGGAATCTCCTTAGCCAGACCCCACGTTCACGAGGCACCTCTTCTAGTTCCCATATTTCCACCGGTATAGTTCTGATAACTGTTCTGCGGCTATATGACTCAAGTTCTCTTTCCTGCACCTTCCAGTAGGATAGCCTCCACTGCGTTTCAGCCTCCACCAAACAGTCTCTTCGTCATTCCTCCAAACTTCTCCACTCTTCCACCAGACACAAAATCAATGCCACCTGTGGTGGCAGGACTCCCCATGGCTCTGTTTTAGCTTTCGACTGCTGCGTAACACATCACCCCAAATTTAATGGCTTCTCACAATTTCTTCTTCCTTTTTACAGCTCTGGGGGTTAACCACAAGGTTTCTAGGCTTCAAGAATGTTGCTGGCTTTGAGCTGGATGTCTAGAAGATCTAACATGGACTCATACAGATGGATGGAAATCGGTACTGGCTGCAGGCTGGGAGCCCAGTTGGGAGTTGGCTCAAGGCCTCCATTCTCCTCCAAGTGGGCTTCTCCACATGGCTGCTTATGCGTCTTCACAGCATGGCAGGTGGATTCCAAGAAAACAGAGCCCAACATGCAAGGACTTACCAGGCTTTCACTTGCATTGCCCTTGCTAACGCTCCACTGGTCAAGGCTTGTCACGTGGCCAAGTCCAGAATCAGCATGTGATGGGGCCCCCGGGGTACACGTCAGAAGCAAGCCAGAATACTGCAGTGGGTAGCCTTTCCCTTCTCCAGGGGATCTTCCCAACCCAGGGATTGAACCCAGGTCTCCCGCATTGTAGGCAGATTATTTACCAGCTAAGCCACAAGGGAAGCCCACAGTGTATATGAACCCTCTACCATGGACTTCATCATTTAACCATTGCAGCACTACAAGATAGATATTATTAGCTTCATTTATTGATAATGAACTGAAGTAATAGTTTAGAGAGGTTATATTAACTTGCTTAAGTTCTCAGGGTCGTACTGCTAGTAAATGCTGGAGCCAGCATTTAAACCTTCTAGTCTATCTTCTCAATCAGTGATGGAAACCAAGGTTAATATTCCTCTTAGGGAGATACCATGATTTTGCAGTGGAATGCTGACCACATTTTTGACCAGGAGCCCCCTGGTTTACAAAGGCCAGGTCAACATAAGACATGGTGTCTCAGCATCAATAGTCAATGGAATATCTCAGAACAGAACTGGGGACACATGTGACCCAGACATCTGAACAACCTCACTGGGATTTCTAATTTATTTGTCAACTTTTTTCTAATTCACAGTTCCTAGAGCACTCCCAGATGACAAAGCAGTACCAAAACTTGAGGGATTTAGTGGATTATGCTACTTCACCAACCAAAAAGAAAAAGGGTATTGCAGCCAACTTGTGGACTACTGCTGGTTTCCTAGACTACTACATAACCGGTCTGAGTTGGAGTCCTAGGAGGACAAATTGATGCAAAAACACAAATACAGAAAATACAAGGACAGTAAAGTATAAAGGGGGCAATCTCTTTTTCTGACAATCAAAGCTACCAAAACCAGGCTTCTGCCTCTTTATAAATGAGGTATTACTTCAGACGTTGCTCGACTACAAATGCCACAACGACAGGAAGCGTGGTGTCCCAGTTCCTGCTGCATCACCGCACCCTGAAAAGTGGTGGCCACACTGTCAGCGCTCCACAGACAGTGAACGGGTCACTGTGTGCTCTAACCATGCATGGGATTTCCTGCTGATTCAGAGTAACCTGTTCTAAACAAGGCATGTGGTGTGTGAGCAAGGATGAGAGTGGAGGCTGGTAAGCCTCTCCCCCGGGCTCCTGCTGTGGGCTCTGACACAACTGCCCCACTGGGGACCCACTTCTAAGTCTCACACTTCTGGAAATTTTTGTGACAGGAGGAAAGCTGCTTTGATGCTGCCTGAGGAGCTAGTTTCATTCTGTACATTTGAGTTACAGACAGAAGAGACTGAAGGAACTCTCTGTAACACGCAGCTCTGGGATTATTTCAGGATGCCCAAGTAGAGCACACCATGGCTCTGTTTCTGGGTGGCAATCTTACATGTGGGAACTGTACTAGGTGGAAGTGGCCTCTGCAAGCTTCAGTGCTTTTTGCTCCTGTTTTGCTCCAGCATGTCTTACATTAATTTTCTACTAGCACCTGAAAGTCAGGTAAAAGAAACTTGCACCTTTTGGCATGACACTATGATGGGTTTTATAGCACAGCTGCTAAACAATAGGTATTAGGCACCAAAAAAAAAAAGAGAGAGAGAGAGAGAGAGAGAAAGAAAGAAAATGAATACCACCAAAACTTAACGGATGGAGCAAAAGAAGTTCTCAGAGGAAAGTTTATAACAATAAATGTGTACATTAAGAAAAAAAGAACGCTCTCAGATAAGCAACCTGATACAGAACCAGAAAAATAAGAACATACCAAGCGCAAAATTTATATAAGGAAGGCAAAGAACGGAATGGAAATAAATGAAATAGAAACTAAAAAAAATAACATAATATCAATGAAACTAATAAGCTCTGTTTTTTAAAAATATAAACACATCTTTAGCAAGACTCGTCAAGAAAAAGAAAGGATTGAAGTAAAATTCTAAATGAAGGAGAAGACATTACAAATGATAAGATACAAGAACAAAGGCTTGTTAGAGACTTCGATGAACAAGTATATACCAAAAAATCGGATAACCTAGCAGATAGAGACAAATTCCTATTTGTTCTCAAATATCCAAAAGTTCCTCAAATACCGAAAACACTCTTTCTTACCATAGTCTTCTTTGAGACACTATGTAGGGTTATTATTATGTGATTTAGGTCTCTTTTACATCTCTTTCACATTAGAACATCCCCCCTCCTTTCCCATGTCATTGAGTAGCTTGAAAAACCGGGCTCAGAATCCTGAAGGACTTGCCACACTCTGAACATGTTGCGTGGCATTTCTTAAACTGTGAATCCCGTGGCCAGCTAGGATTTCCAGAGGCGTATCATTTAATATTGTGGACACTCTGCATTGTCCCATTTGGTGAAACTGGTGCGTGTATCATCTGTGCCCACACCACCCTACTCCTCCCCTGGATCCACTTAGAACCCCAAGCAATAGCTTTCCTCTCTAGGAGGTCCCTAATGGATTTCCAAGGAGAGCTGAAAAGGAGAGTAGTGTTACCACAGTCCAGAGAAACAGAAGCCTAGGGCTGTGTAGGCGCTCTGCTGGGAAAGAACAAAAGCTGATTGTCTCAGAAAAACAAACAGCCAACAGGATCTGTGTTCTGGAAGAGGAAGCTCCTATCACAAACACATGTAGAGGACTTGTTGAGGCCCAGCAGCAGAGCTGCCGCATCTCTTCTTGGAAGGCAGCAGCAGGCTGGGGCGCTCAGGAGGATTTGCATGTGAACCCAACCTTTCCTTGTACTTACACGCAGCCTGCATCAGCAGGTTAGAAACAATAATATGGATGAAGTGCCCACGGCTCGGAGCACCTGGGAGCCAGCACCTTGCTCTGGATGCTAAGGCTCCTGGGCAGGGGGCCTCTTCTACACACCAGCCCAGCAGCGCTGGCAGCTCGTCCTGGCCACATCTTGCATGGCTGCTCAAGCTTCTGAAGAAGGTTCTGAAGAAGGCAAGAACTCATGGCTTCTGAGTTCCCACTCACCTGGGATACTTTCAGGGTCCAGTTTCCTCCCAATAACCCAGGGGAGCCTGATAGGAACCCCTGGAGGAATCAGAAATGAAAAACCCTAAGATACTCCTTTGGATGAACTAAGAGAGCAGTTCAAATGCAGACAAGCACATGCTTCAGTCTGGATGAACACACACTGGCTGGCTGTCAGCTTTGAGCCAGGCTTGGTGCTCAACACTGGGGCATATGGAGAATATTCCAGACTACTCCAGACTGGAATATCCCACTCCTCCCAAAGCTGTCAGTCTGGGCACAGTTGTGTTCTATCCATCCCTGATCTTTTTTTTCTTTTTTTTTTCAAGTATTTTCAGAATGGGATTCCAACTTAAATTTTTCTTCTATAGCTTATATTCTGTTGCTACTGCCTTACACTATAAACAGATATTAAATCATACTAATTAAATACCATTAGCATCTTTGAAGGCTTTTCAGGTGGCAGAGTGGTAAAGAATCTGCCTGCCAATGCAGGAGATGCAGGAGAGCTTGGGATGATGCCCTAGAGGAGGGAATGGCAACCCACTCAAGTATTTTTGCCTGGTAAATCCCATGGACAGAGGTACCTGGTAGTCTACAGTCCATGGGGTCTCAGAGAGTTGGACAAAACTTAGCGACTGAGCATGCACACAAGTATCTTTGGCACAGGACATTACAACACTTCACAAACACTGGCCATGAATAGTAGATTAATCTGTAAATTGATTCCAAATTCACAGGTGGATAGTAGTAGGCGGGTGTTTAGAGTCAAGAGATATCAGAAAAAATTCTGTCTTACCATTAATAACTTGCATTATGATCTCAGGCAAGCCCCTCCACCTCCCTGGAGCCCTGGGTCCTCTCTGTATCTAGCACTGGCAGCTGAAAACAAAATGATCCTCGGTATTTGAAACTCTGGGAGAGGTGACTTTCATTCATCATAATAGTAGCAGAAGCATTACTGATATGTAGACACCAGGCGTCTGGATGCTGTTTCTCCTGTACAGCAAAGTTTCACAGAAATAGATTTTCCTGCCCCAAATGCCAGGGGAGGTCATTTACACTGGTCTCTTCCACCCTTCCCTGCTGGACAATCTACGCACGTTGATCACTGACAGTGAGCCTAACTACTGAGCAAGTTGAGCTGTGCTCAGAAGGAAACCAGAAAAGGCAATGGCACCCCACTCCAGTACTCTTGCCTGGAAAATCCCATGGACGGAGGAGCCTGGTAGGCTGCAGTCCATGGGGTCGCTAGGAGTCGGACACGACTGAACAACTTCACTTTCATTTTTCACTTTCATGTATTGGAGAGGGAAATGGCGACTCACTCCAGTGTTCTTGCCTGGAGAATCCCAGGGATGGGGGAGCCTGGTGGGCTGCCATCTATGGGGTCGCACAGAGTCAGACATGACTGAAGTGACTTAGCAGCAGCAGCAGCAGCAGCAGAAACAGCAGGAGCCAACCCATGAGGACAGGTTGAATAAGTCCAGGTTGCTGAACTCCTGGCCATCTGCACACTTGAACTTCCAGGTGGTCTTGGAGAGCAACCTTCAGCTGTTTATTGTGCCACAGTCCTTTCTTTAGTAAAGTATGTCCTGTGTGTGCTAAGTGAACTAAAACTATTCACTGTGTATCTGACTTACAGATCGACTCCTTTAAGTCCTAAGGAATCAATTACTCTGTTGTTCAATTGTTGTTTAGTCCCTAAGTTGTGTCTGAATTTTTGTGACCCTAAATTCCAACTAACTTTACAACGTTCTTAAGGGCTGTCTCAAATGAAATACCTCACACTGAAGAATAAATATAAAGCTCCAAAGTCAGAGTAATTATTTTTTTAAACTGTATATCTGAATGCACTTAAAAAAAAAAGGTACCCTCAAAAGTTTTCCAAAAAATAACACAAAAGCATAGGTGAAGTCAACTTAGCCAGAAATAACTATAAATTTGGGCACTTTGAGGTGAGTTGAAACAAGTTTAGTATTTCTCTTGATTTCTAAAAGTCAGTGTCTTTGATTAAAAATAAAGCTGAAGTTAGATGACTGGTGTTTTGACATCTACCCAAGTTTTATTTCCGGTACAACTATCTAGACTAAAATACCACTCACGGCAAAACTTGCCCGTTTTTATTTGAATGTTTGTTTATTCTCATCTATCTAAACTCCATACCATCATGTCCTGTTCTAAGTAATCTTGTCCCACAGTACGTGGAAGTACACATATGTGTTCATTTCCCCAGCTCTAAGTCCTTTCCAAATATCTGGCAGAGAACCTGGATGAAGTGTGAAGACCCCAGACGGTAGCCATCGGACAAGGACCACGTGCTAACACCCACCACTATCTCCAGGGTTACACGATCAGTAAGGTTTCTGAGTGGGCCACCCCAGACTCAAAAGATTCCAGTTGGTTTTCTTTGACCTTGGACTTGCCCATGATGTTGTGCATAAGGCGAAGAGTCTGAAGACAGGTGCTGCTGCTGCTGCTGCTAAGTCGCTTCAGTCTTGTCCAACTCTGTGCAACCCTATAGGCAGCAGCCCACTAGGCTCCCCCGTCCCTGGGATTCTCCAGGCAAGAGGAAGACAGGTGACCTGTTTCCAAATACCAACTCCACCATTTCTTGGTGCATCATCACAGGCAAACCATCGAAATCCTCTGAGCCCCTGTTTCTTCTTTCTACCTACCTACCTACTCATCCATCCATCCATCCATCCATCCATCAATCCATCTTCTACCTTCATCTATCACAGCAGGTCGTGGCACAGAGGAAAAGAGGAAGTATAAAGTGGGAGGCACTTTGAAAACTGCAAATGCACAAATTAATAGCAATCGTTCAGATGATGATAGATGGACAAGGGCTGAGGGCCTAGGCCTGAACTTGGGCTTTCTATTGTCTGAGGGTTTCTGGGATTTGAGGCAAGAGTGAGGCAGGGAGCGTGGGCCAGGGGATGATGACTCCCCAGATAGTTCCATGAGGTGGTCCCAGGGCCACGTCAACATGATTGTCATTAAGTGTGAAAGAAATGAGTGCCACACGTGGGAGGAGGAGAGCAGTGGTAACGTGGGATAGTAAGCTGGGAGCTGAGGACCTGTTAGACCTGGATCCTGCACTAGAAGGAGGGCAGTGGGAGGAAGTGTGGGAAGAGCCTGAACCCGACCACATGGAGCCCTTTCTGGACCCCTGTTTCTCCATTCTCCTTATGTGCTGCTGGATGTAGAGAACTTCTACTTCCTGCTTGATTATCCCTTAAAATAATTTTTTAAACTCTATGTCTTTTCAAATTATGCATTTGTGCATCTTTCAAAATGCATAGTAACACTATCATTTGACAAAAAAACAAAAACCACTATATGTCTCTTCACATGTGTTGAAGTTAACATCTAAAACATTTCTTCATCAACTTAAATCGTTGCAAAGGATATAATCTCTGGTGAATCAGAAATAGGAAATTTAAAAAATAAAATCCTAATCTGACTTCTTCACTGTTACCAGGACAGTCTAATACCACAGCAATTTGATATCTACCATAATTCATTTTAATATACACCTACAAGCTTGTCTTTAGTAGGCAAAAATTATTTCATTTACTCCTTAAACTTATATTTCCACTTTACTTTCT
Source organism: Ovis aries (assembly GCF_016772045.2). Classification (NCBI taxonomy): domain Eukaryota; kingdom Metazoa; phylum Chordata; class Mammalia; order Artiodactyla; family Bovidae; genus Ovis; species Ovis aries. Next base: position 16,862,202 of record NC_056066.1, read on the forward strand.
TCACATAATTTTATGTTAGTGTGATACATTTTATGCCTAAAATCCTTTCATTGATCATCCATAATTATCTGCAGCAAAAATAAGTATATAACTTGAATTCAATTTTGTACATTTTAATTTGAAGGTAATGTTTAAATCCTGTAGCCAAGTAGCTCTAGAGATTAAAGAAATAATTCTAAACTGAATTATCACTATAGGTACTATTAATATGTGATTTATCACACATGATTTTATTAATAATAAATATAAAAAGTAAAATTTTATTGGAGAAAACAGTTTTCATCAGACTTACTAAATTAAGATGCATCTACTTCCTAAAATAGATGGCAATCTTCACCAACATTAATCTCATTTTACAATTATTGTTACAGTTGTTATACACACTATGAAACATTTTTCATGAAAATGAACAAGAAAATGAAAGGAACTTTATCATAGCAATGTCCGTTACCAAGCTCCCTCTGATAGGGTGATCTATCATCAAAATGATTTTTAATGATCTAATTTCTGATGGCTCAATTAGGTCTTCCCTCAATTTTCATAAAAGCAAAGTATTAGGAATCATCTGAGTTGCAAAAAGATTTAATACTAAATCAACAGACTCTTTCACTTTCTCAAAAAAAAAAAAACATTTTATCTGGCACCCAAGAGATTTGTGGCCTCTGGAGAAACTCATCATAGTAAGCAGAGAGAGAGAGGCAGGTCTCACCTTTATGGAGAGGTCTTTGCAGAGAGCAAGACCCTCCACCCACCTGGAACCGCTCATTGCCGCTCAGCTCTCTGCAGAGCAACCTTTGGAAAGGATGCACAGGCAGGCTGTGGATTGTCAGGGTTTTTTAATCCATGCACTGATGTAACCTTAGTAAGCATTCACATACCGCCAAGCATGTGAGGACCCAATTGTGAAGGGCCCCCACCACCAGACTGTCTGGGAGCTGATTCCCACTGACTTGGGACCTGAGTCTCCCCAGAGCTGGCAGCCCTGGACAGCGAGGGATTCCCTAACCTCTCCAGCTGATATTCTCCAAACTGGGTTGGGGCTGGGGTTGGGGGGCGTTTGTATGTATTGAAATGTGAGTGATTCTCAGTGGAGATGGAATCCTAGCTGAAAAACATTTAGGAAAAGCTCCCTTTTATTTCCCCCTCTTAGAGATTTGCCACTAAATCAGAATATATTTGCCACTAATATCAGAATTTTGAAACCAGTTTGCTCCCCCACCCCAATCTTTTCTCCCAAAGAACACATAGTTATATAGAAAGAGACTTTAAATCATCTGCTCTGATCCTGAGTGCCAGACTGAGTCTCCTATGAGATCTATGTGGTCTGACCTGTTCGTGACAGCTACAGGCCTCTCTAGTTTCCAGGGGACCTGAGATTGGTTGGGTTTCAAGCACTGTTAACCTGCTAGGGCAGTGTTACCCTCTGCCCCAGCCTTCCTGCCGATGTTACCCGTTTTTAGATGGACGTTCTGGTGCAATAGGAAGGTTTCTGTGCTGCTGATGTAGGGGCTGCACCCACTGCAGCCATGAACTTGAAGCCTTATGATCAGCTCTCAAATAACCACCAGTGGAGGTCAGTTTGGTGCCTCCCTAGCTGTCTTTCTGGGCCCCATGGTCCATGACGATGTGGGCCTAGTCAAGAAAGGACTATAATTAGATGCAGAGTACAATTAAAATCAAACATATATGAGTGGAATGTGTGTGTAAGAAATAGACTGTGTCTCATCATATGCCTGTCTTTATTACATCCAGAGCCACGTGGATTATGATCATCTGGTTTGAATTGTCCATCTTCTCATTGCCAAGCACGAAGAGTTCGCTACATTATTGTGACGAAGATGAGAATACACAGTTCAAGTACCACCGCTGGGGAGAGACGTCCCCGACGCTGTTCACTACACGGGAAAGAGGGCTGGGTCGCCTGACTTGGGTCACATTTTGGAACTTCGCAGGCATTTGATCTAAGACACCACCACTGACAACACACAAGGACAAGTCCCTGCTATCCTTTCCTCCAGGAAGACCCCAGGACTTCCAGTTAGAAATCAGTCGATATGCGATGCACCAGTGCTGGACATTTTGGTTAGCACGGAGATCCAGTCAGACTCTCCACTCTGACAGCAGCTCAGAACTCAAACAAATCCGTTGTCCCTGCTGGGAAACAAGGTTGAAGAGTGAGCTGGTGGAGCATCTCTGTTCTTGGAACACAGGAACTGTGAAGCGTTCTGCCTGTACCTTCACTCTGCACACCATCTTCACTTTACACAGAACAAGACAGCTGATGAGAACCAGAGGCCAAACACATGGATGACTGGTCCAGCCTCAAATGGAACTGGATTGGCCCTTGGGAAGCCTCTGCTCTCACCTGTGAAGCTGCAAAATAACCAATGCATTTTTATAAGCCTCTGCAAACCAAGGAGAAGGCAATGGCACCCCTCTCCAATACTCTTGCCTGGAAAATCCCATGGACGGAGGAGCCTGGAAAATTCCATGGACGGAGGAGCCTGGAAAGCTGTGGTTCGTGGGGTCGCTGAGGGTCAGACACGACTGAGCGACTGCACTTTCACTTTTCACTTTCATGCATTGGAGAAGGAAATGGCAACCCACTCCAGTGTTCTTGCCTGCAGAATCCCAGGGATAGGGGAGCCTGGTGGGCTGCCGTCTATGGGGTCGCACAGAGTCAGACACGACTGAAGTGACTTAGCAGCGGTGGCAGCTGCAAACCAAGGACAGAACTCACAACAGCTGGAAGAAACGAGATAAGGCATCAAAACTAGTTTTTGATCTAAAACCACTAGAAATTTCCTGGGAAATCATCCTCCCAAACTTCCTTTTATGGGAAGACAAGGGGAGCAGAAATCAAATGGTTTGCCTACAGATGAAGGGCGAGAGCTCTCAGCTCTTCAGGTCATGGGTTCTAGATGTTAAGGTTCAGAGAAACCTGCCAGAGAAGTGCCAGGGAATAAACACCACACAGCAAGTCTGTGAGCAGGATACTCTACATGTTCAGTGAAACCTCCTGGACAAATTCGGCTTAAATATTTTCTTTTTAATGCTGTGGAGGAGGGCTGGTAAGAAGAGCTGGGTGAGGAAAACAAAGTAATGAGATTAAAATTTCTTCCATGTAATGAGATAGGCAAAAATACAACCTCAAATAATAATATGTCTAAGCGTAAGTCTTAAAGAACACAGCTTTCTTTATTAAACAAGAAGTAATTTTAATTACACTAATCTTCCTCCTTTGGTTTCAAATCCTCTTGATCATCTTCTTTTTAAAAAAAAAGTATATATAAAATTATTTATTTTAATTGGAGGTTAATGACTTTACAATATTGTATTGGTTTTGCCATACATCAACATGAATCCGCCACAGGTATACACACTAGAGGAGAACATAGGCAAAACACTCTCCGACACGCATCACAGCAGGATCCTCTATGACCCACCTCCCAAAATATTGGAAATAAAAGCAAAAATAAACAAATGGGATCTGATCCTCTTCTTAAGATGCTCATTGTCTATGCCCTTCATGTGTCTTATGATAATAATTTTAACTCTTTAAAGCAGCTGGATGATATAAATATGGATCTGTCAAAAGCATACAATAAATATGTCATGTCAAGCTTTCCTACCATTTACCAACTTATTATTTGTTTTTTTTTTTGAAAAAATATGGTGCAATTGATGCAAGAACTCTGAAAAAACAAAGAGATGATGTTGCTAAATCAGGAACTTCTGGCTTCTCGTCCTTTATAACTCCTCTGAAGGTTGTTAACAAGATTATTCTTTTAATCTAATCCCTTTGCCACTCTGCCATCTTCACTGTAGGTTTATGGATGTTCACAACATCCTTGCTTAACAACTATTCTAGGAAGCGAATTCTGTTCATTCATCTCGAATATTCTGTTCATTCCCATCAGTCAGGGCCCAGGCCATGTCCCACCCTCCCGAGCTAGTCTTCTCTCCCGACCACACTAGCTCACTACCACGCAACTTCCTCCTAAATTCCTGCCACACTCTCTTTGGTATCACTGAAAATTCAAAACTTACCACCTGACATTGTCGTTCATATATAAATATATTATATATGTAATATAAACATATAATATGTAAAAATATAGTATTTAAGATATATGTAAAATATAATATGGAGAAATTATACAGAGTCCTTGAAATAAAGAATTCCACTGGATCGGTCCCAGGCGACCTGGTGTGTTTCTTCTTGTCCTCCACTTGTATGACAGTCACTGAAATTCAACTATTATTAGAACTGCAAGAAAGAGAGGACCAGGATCTTGCCTCCTGGAGCCCCCATGTCAGTACTTTTACCCGCCTTCCCTGGTCGCATGCCCCCTTGAGCTCTCGTTTCTCTCTTTCTCTCTCTTTCATGACCCACTTTTTTATTCTTTTTATAGGTTTTCCTACAATATTTTCTCTTTACCTTTTTTTTGAAGTATGTTTCATCACTTCCATTCTTTACTGTTTAATCTTTCTCAGAAGCACAAGTACACACACACACACACACACACACACACACACACACACACACACACACACACAAGTTCCCATACAAGCTCTGTGTTTAGGTGCTGTTTGACTGGGATGTCTCTGTGTTTGACTCACATTTTCATATTCCACAATATTACCACGCGCCAGGAGAGGCAACCATTTTCCTTTCTGCTTCTCATTTTGACCCACGTCACACTAAAATGAAGCAAAAGCAAGGGTCCCAGACAGACCACTGAATGCTTTCAGATGCTGGCCTTTTAGAATTACATTTCACGTTTTCCAAAGCATCAGAGCTCTGGGCAGTCATTTGGCGCCTTCTGCAGGACAAAAGAGCCACAGGCTGGGAAAATCAGATCTGATCTAATGAATCTGATTGAATCTGATTTAATTCATGGTGGCCACCACAAACCTAGAACCACTCTGAATAAACCATTTCCTGCTATCAAAATAACTGTACTACCCCCAGCAATCTACTGATCCAATGCAATTTGTATCAAATTACTAATGGAGTTTTCCACAGAACCAGAACAAAAATTTTTACAGTGTGTATGGAAGTAGAAGAGACACTGAATAGTCAATGCAATCAAGAAAGAAAAGCAGGAGCTGACAATATCAGGCTCCCTGACTTCAGACTACACTACAAGCTACAGTGATCAAAACACTGGTTCAGTTCAGTTCAGTTCAGTCGCTCAGTCGTGTCCGACTCTTGGTGACCCCATGAATCGCAGCACGCCAGGCCTCCCTGTCCATCACCAACTCCTGGAGTTCACCCAAACTCACGTCCATCGAGTCAGTGATGCCATCCAGCCATCTCATCCTCTGTCGTCCCCTTCTGCTCCTGCTCCCAATCCCTCCCAGCATCAGAGTCTTTTCCAATGAGTCAACTCTTTGCATGAGGTGGCCAAAGTACTGGAGTTTCAGCTTTAGCATCATTCCTTCCAAAGAACACCCAGGGCTGATCTCCTTCAGAATGGACTGGTTGGATCTCCTTGCAGTCCAAGGGACTCTCAAGAGTCTTCTCCAACACCACAGTTCAAAAGTATCAATTCTTTGGCACTCGGCTTTCTTCACAGTCCAACTCTCACATCCATACATGACCACAGGAAAAACCATAGCCTTGGCTAGACAGACCTTTGTTGGCAAAGTAATGTCTCTGCTTTTGAATATACTATCTATGTTGGTCATAACTTTTCTTCCAAGGAGTAAGTGTCTTTTAATTTCATGGCTGCAGTCACCATTTGTAGTGATTTTAGAGCCCCCTCAAATAAAGTCTGACACTGTTTCCACTGTTTCCCCATTTCCCATGAAGTAATGGGACTGCCACAAAAAGAGAAATATATTGCATAGATCAATGGGACAGGATAGGAAGTCCAGAGAGAAACCCATGCACCTGTGGTCAATTAATCTAGGACAAAGGAAGCAAGACTATACAAAGGAGAAAAGACAGCCTCCTCAATGAGCAGTGCTGAGAAAACTGGACAGCTACATGTATAAGAATGAAATCAGAACACTCCCTAAGAGCATCCACAAAAATAAACTCAAAATGGATTAAAGACCTAAACATAAGGACAGACATTATAAAAGTCTTAGAGGCAGAACACTCTGCCACAAATCACAGCAAGGTATCTGTTTTGAGCCACCCCTTAGAGTAATGAAACTAAAATCAAAAGTAAGCAAATGGGACCTAATTAAACTTAAAAGCCTTTGCACAGCAGAAGATATCATAAACAAGACAGAAGAAAACCCACAGAATGGGGGACAATATTTGCAAATGAGGTAACTGACAAATTAATCTCCAAAACATTCAAACAGCTCAAAGAGCTCAATATCAAAAACAAACAACCCAATCAAAAAATGAGTGTAAGATCTAAATGGACATTTCTCTAAAGAACACTTACAGATGACCAAAAAGCACAGGAAAGGATGCTCAGAAAGGATGCTGCACATCACTAATTATTAGAGAAGTACCGAAATACTACTATGGGGTATCATTTCACACCAGTCAGAATAGCCAGCATAAAAATTCTACAAACAATACATGCTGGAGAGGGTGTGGAGAAAGGGGAGCCCTCCTACAGTGTTCATGGGAATGTAACTGGGAACACCCACTGTGGAGAACAGCATGGAGGCTTCTTGAAAAACTGAATATAGAGTTGCCATATGAGTCAGCAATCCCACTCCTGGTCACTTATCCAGAGAAAACCATAATTTAAAAAGATACATGCACCCCAATGTTCGTTGCAGCAATATTTACAATAGCCAATACATGGAAGCAACCTAAACATCCATCAACAGATGAATGGATAAAGATGTGGTATACACATGCATTCACACAATGGAGTATTACTCAGCGATAAAAAGAATGACATGATGCCATTTGCAGCAACATGGATGGACCTAGACATTTTCATACTAAATGAAGTAACTCAGAGAGAGAAAATCAGATACCATATGATATCACTTAACAGTGGAATCTAATAAAAATAAGCTTATTTACAAAATAGGAACCAGCTCCCAGATCTCAAAATCAAACTTACAGTTACCAAAGGGGAAACATGGGGGGAGGGATAAGTTCGGAGATTGGAATTAATATATATACACTGCTATGCATAAAATAGAAATAGAGAACTCATAAGGACCACCAATATATTACAGGGAATTTACTCAATAACCCATATGGGAGAAGAATCTGAAAAGAAAAAGAAGGGGTATACATTGTTAATCACATATATATATATTGTTAATCACTTATATATATAATGATTCACTTTGCTGTACACCTTAAACTGGCACCACACTGTCATGCACACTCCAACAGAATTTTTAACAATTATTTCCTGCTGGGACAAGGCTTTATATCCCTCAGAACAAATCTCTCCAACTCCCAATAAATATCTCAGAAGCTAAGGGCTCTTTCCTATGACTTCCTTCCATTTTCTTTGCAGTTTCATAAAGTACCTTTATTCAGTCCAAAGAGTCACGAGCATTGAGGGGCTCAGTGGCAACCAGTAACAACCCACGTGAGAGAAGAAGCCGCATTTGTTTGTTTTTTCCGTCTCTAGCACCCAGCACAGAGACTGGACTCTGGAATTGGTTGCTTTTGGGTGTGCGGCTTGTGAAGGACAGGATGTGTATTTAATATATGAGGCGGAGGAATGTGACACACAGATTATTTTAAGAAGAGAGATTTTTCTAGATGTTCCAGCCTAGGTGGGTTATGAATGAAAAACTCCTAACTGGGAACCCTCTCTCCACCTCTTAAATCATAAAAAGAAAAATTAATGGAAACCGAGTAGGACCCTGTGAGGAGCTGCCCACAGACCCTGCCTTTTGTTTGTAGAAAAGCTTTAGCCTCTGAGGCTTTGATCAAAGAGCAAATGTAATCAGAGAAGCGAGAAAATGCTGAAACAAAAACAGCTGAGCAAGACAAAATAACGATAGTTAACACCTCCAAGTCAAGGACCTTTAATTCCTCAAGGGCTCTAGATAACACTCTGAGCCATATCCTTGAATTCTTCTGCAGATACTGAAACACCCACCAGGTGGAAGAAGTCAACTGCATGCTGACTAAAGCTATGTACACCCCAGACCAGTTGAAACCTGATGGTTGATGATACTGACTCCTAGAGTCACCCAGTTACCTCACCACCAACCAATCCAAAAGGATGTACACAAGCTATCAGGCATCTCACACTCTCACCCCTAACTCTGCCATCAAAAGCCCTTCCCTGCATCTGGGGAGAATGGATACACGTACGTGTGTGGCGGAGTCACTCGCTGTGCTCCTGAAACTATCACCACATTGTTCGCTGGCCATACTCCAATACAAAACAAGTATTTTTAAAAAATTGTTTTCATCCTTAGGAAACCTAAGCCACATATATTTCTTTATTCTAGTTTACCAAAAGGTGCGTTCATTTTTTCCCAAGTATTCTAACTATTGGGAAATGTTTAAAATGTTGTTAATTCTCTCATAAACTAGCCTGTCCTCCTTGTTTAATACAAATATATGTCCTCCAGTTTAATCCAAAACTTGGGGACATATATTTCTATACCACTATCTCTATATCTACTCCTGTCTGTGTGTTTTTGTGTGTCTATATCTAGCTATTGCTCCATACTGGAAATATGCTGTGTAGTATTTGGAAGCTTGCCTTGCTTAACAATAAATCACTGACATTAAAAACAAAACAAAAACACCACCAACAATAAAACCCTTCCCCGGAAGCCATCAGAGACTTTGAGTCTTTTGAGAAGGAAACCTCTGTTCTCCTTGCCTGGCCCCAACATTGGGCACCTTGCAAGAAACACCAGTTTCCTTCATCACAACCTGGTGTCAGGAGATTAGTTTGACTGTGTATTGGGCAAGTGGACCCAAGTCTGGTTGGGTAACAAAATCAATAACCAACTCCTGCAGGAGGACAGAAAGGAATAAATAGATTGTGGTACAGGTTTTCCATAAAACCTAGCCTAGAATTGGAGAAATATTAGACAATTTCAATATTCTCCTTAAAACTGATAGCTTAAATATCTTCCCAGTGTCCTGGTTAATTTAATCTGTCGACTTGGCTAGAATATGATCCCAGCCATTTGATCAAATATCCATTTAGGTGTTTCTGTGAAGGTATATTTTAGATGTGATTAGTATTTAAATCAATAACTTTGAATACAACTGATTACCCTCCATAATGTCCAGGGGCATCATCAGTTAACAGCTGTCAGAGCAGAGACTGAGGTTCCTCAAAGTGGAAGGATGCTTTCAAATTGTGGTGCTAGAGAAGACTCTAAAGGGTCCTTTGGAGGTGGGGGTAGGGGGTGAGATACAGGACAGACAGACACACGAACACCGATGGCTGATTCATGTTGATGTATGGCAAAAACCACCACAATCCTATAAAGTAATTAGCCTCCAATTAAAATAAATAAATATTTTACAAAACAAAAATTAAAAAAAAACAAGAACTACATAGACCTTTTGAGATTTTTTAAAAGCTATGGAACATGATGAATAAATGAAGAAGGATCTTTTTCACTATGACTGCTCATGCTTTCACATTTTTCATTAGCTATGCATAAGAAAAATCATTTAACGTAGCATCTGTTGTGCAAACAATGGCCAAAGATGCCATTTACTGTTTTCAGTGTATTTCAGAAATCAATGTCTAAATTTAATCCATAAGTTTTGGCAACATACCTTTTGTTGGTTCTCTAGTCATACTCCTGGCCAATTCCTGCTGCATCTGAAATAAGTAAAATATTATTTATGTTTAAGTTAAGCAAGAGATATTGTCATAGAAATGACACAGAACTGACTAAATGTGACATTTAAATAATACTTTTAGAGACTAGATCTAACTTGAAGATTACTTAAGTAGAAAAGTAATCACATAAATAAAAGAAAATGAATTCCCACTCATTCCGCTTTTAGATAACAGAGAACGTATGTATGGAATGCTGTTTAATCTGATAAAGTGCACAATAAATACCAGTCTACTGAGAACACACAATTTCAGAGAACTAGGGAATCACGCATAGGCCTAGCAATGACCCACGAGATTACTATCTTCTCCCCTAAAAGCCTCCTGCCCTAAATACATACTTCTGAGACCTTTATTTTGATTTCTAGGTGAGGATCGAGTTCAAATGGAGGAAGTAGTTTGAAATCAAACTGTTGATAAGGAGAACACATCTGTGATTTTCTTTAAACTTTTCTATTTAACAAAAACACAGAAAGGTGAGAAAATTATACACAAGAAAACAAGGTACCAGCAGTTTTAATTCTAGAGATGTTTAGTGCGAAGGATTCTCTCATAACTGTTAGTTTCCAAACCATGTCCCACGAGAGTGGAAGGTCCCACAGGAGAGCTGAAGAACAGAGAAACCACAGCTGCGGGGGTCTCTGGTCGCTCCTTTAGCTAAAGGGCCCTATGCTTGTCTCTATTTTATATAATATGGTTCCACGGAAAAGGTTTTTTCTTTTTGTTTGTTTGGGTTTTTTTTTTTGAAAGAAAGGTTGTCTTTGGGGGGAAAAAAAAACTTTTTGTAAGGTATGAGACTCATTGATTCAGTCAAATTTCCTAATTCTACAAAAGAAGTAACAAAGCCAATGGCCTTCTTACTGAGTCCTATGCCAGCTACTTCCTCAGTTTAAGAAAAACACATAGATGTTTAACTATAACATAGAGAGAATGAATATGTAAAACCTTGTTTATAGTTCAGTGACGCTTGTGGCATGACACGATGTAGTAGCTTTCTAACTAAATCATATGCTTTAAAGGCATGAATAAGAATAAATTAATATCGAACTCCTATTTGGAGAAGATATATTTAACTTATAAAGCATGAATTTTTTTTAATGCAGGAAATGGAACTTGAAGGAGAAAATCTTTATTTGAATCAAGCAGGCCAAAACTGAAGAGATTCATCCTTAAAAGGATGTTTGCTTCCTCCAGATAAAACCTGGTTTATTAAAATGAGTCAACAACAAAAAAAAAATAAAATAAAATAAAATGAGTCAACAAATGAATTATCCACATTTGGGGTTATTTAGGACAAAATTTAAAACACACAACAGATCTCTCTTTACTGTCTAGCATACTTCTATCTGAAGCTCTCATCATTAGTTGGTATCTACAAAAAGCATGAGTGTAATTTCAATTATAATCTAAATCTGGTCAGAAATTACAGTTGAACTTCATTTCCTCAGCCTGAAGTTTCAAGGGGAGGAATTATACTCCTACCCTCCGTATGAGAAGAGAGGAGATTTATCTAACAGGTGAGTTTGGGAGAAGGAATGAAGAAGTGCTTGCTTGGCTCCAATTCTCTTCTTTGAAAAGATGTATGTGCCCGCAGCACTGTGAACGTGGGTCTGCAGTAGGCAGCCTGTGTCTGGGATGGGGGTCAAGCATTTGCTTTCTCCCCTTAGGCCTGCGTGGGGAAGTGTCTGACTTGGGATGAAGTGTTCAGAGGCCCGTTGTGACCGCACAGCTAGAGCACATCCTCCAGTTTCACAACTCACACATACTAAGACCCAACATAGCCGCAGTGCTGTCGAAGAAACCTTAGACTGCTCTTCTATGATGGCAAGAAGTCAAATGAGAAAACCGGTTGAGACTGCATTTAACAAGGGCTACTTTTATCTGCACCATAAACATCATGAAAACACTATCAAACGATAAACCCATGTGCACTGACTGAAATGGATATTTTAATCACAGTGACTATACAATGAAATCTAGTTAAAATGTAAAGACTCCCCACCATTGCTATCTCAGTCATCATTCATCCAGGTGATGTCAAGACAGAGACAAAAGTGAGCTTCATTTACAGTTTTTAAATATTTGATTTATCTACAAATTTAGAAACATTCTACAACTACTCAGCAAGATATTGTTTCAGTTCAGTTCAGTTCAGTCGCTCAGTCGTGTCCGACTCTTGGCGACCCCACGAATCGCAACACGCCAGGCCTCCCTGTCCATCACCAACTCCTGGAGTTCACTCAGACTCACGTCCATCGAGTCAGTGATGCCATCCAGCCATCTCATCCTCGGTTGTCCCCTTCTTCTCCTGCCCCTCAATCCCTCTCAGCATCAGAGTCTTTTCCAATGAGTCAATTCTTCACATGAGGTGGCCAAAGTACTGGAGTTTCAGCTTTAGCATCATCCCTTCCAAAGAAATCCCAGGGCTGATCTCCTTCAGAATGGACTGGTTGGATCTCCTTGCAGTCCAAGGGACTCTCAAGAGTCTTCTCCAACACCACAGTTCAAAAGCATGAATTCTTCGGCGCTCAGCTTTCTTCAGAGTCCAGCTCTCACATCCATACATGACCACAGGAAAAACCATAGCCTTGACTAGATGGACCTTAGTCGGCAAAGTAATGTCTCTGCTTTTCAATATGCTATCTAGGTTGGTCATAACTTTTCTTCTAAGGAGTGTCTTTTAATTTCATGGCTGCAGTCACCATCTGCAGTGATTTTGGAGCCCAAAAAAATAAAGTCTGACACTGTTTCCACTGTTTCTCCATCTATTTCCCATGGAATGATGGGGCCGGATGCCATGATCTTCGTTTTCTCAAAGTTGAGCTTTAAGCCAACTTTTTCACTCTCCTCTTTTACTTTCATCAAGAGGCTTTATAGTTCCTCTTCACTTTCAGCCATAAGGGTGGTGTCATTTGCATATCTGAGGTTACTGATATTTCTCCCAGCAATCTTGATCGCAGCTTGTGTTTCTTCCAGTCCAGCATTTCTCATGATGTACTCTGCATAGAAGTTAAATAAGCAGGGTGACAATATACAGCCTTGACGTACTCCTTTTCCTATTTGGAACCAGTCTGTTGTTCCATGTCCAGTTCTAACTGTTGCTTCCTGGCCTGCATACAGATTTCTTAAGAGACAGATTAGGTGGTCTGGTATTCCCAACTCTTTCAGATTTTCCACAGTTTATTGTGATCCACACAGTCAAAAGTCTTTGGCATAGTCAATAAAGCAGAAATAGATATTTTTCTGGAACTCTTTTGCTTTTTACATGATCCAGTGGATGTTGGCAATTTGATCTCTTAGAAATTTAAATTTAAAAAAAAGAGAGAGAGAAAGAAAACAAATACCACCAAAACTTGAGGGATGGAGCAAAAGAAGTTCTTAGAGGAAAGTTTATAACAATAAACGTATACATTACAAAAAAAAGAATGCACTCAGATAAACAATCTAATAAGGAACAAGAAAAATAAGAACATACCAAGCCCAAAGTTAATATAAGGAAGGCAAAGAACAGAATGGAAATAAATGAAATAGAAACTAAAAAAATAACCAAATCAATGAAACTAATAAGCTCTGTTTTTAAAAATATAAACAAATCTTTAGCTAGACTCATCAGGAAAAAGAAAGGACTGAAATAAAATTCTAAATGAAGGAGAAGACATTACAAATGATAAGATACAAGAACAAAGGATCATCAGAGACTTCAATGAACAATTATATACCAAAAATCTGATAATCTAACAGATATGGACAAATTACTATTTGTCCTCAAATATCCAAAATTCCTCAAATACCTAAAAAACTCTTTCTTACCATAGGGTTGAGACACTATGTAAGGTTATTATTATGTGACTTAGGTCTCTTTTACATTTCTTTCACATTAGAACATTTCTCCCCACTTTCCCATGTCATTGAGTAGCTAGAAAATACTGGGCTCAGAGTCCTGAAGGACTTGCCACACTCTGAACATGTTGCATGGCATTTCTTAAACTGTGAATCCCGTGGCCAGCTAGGATTTCCAGAGGCGTATTGCTTGATATTGTGGACACTCTGCATTGTCCCATTTGGTGAAACTGGTGCGTGTATCATCTGTGCCCACACCACCCTACTCCTCCCCTGGATCCACTTAGAACCCCAAGCAATAGCTTTCTTCTCTAGGAGGTCCCTAATGGATTTCCAAGGAGAGCTGAAAAGGAGAGTAGTGTTTCCACAGTCCAGAGAAACAGAAGCCTAGGGCTGTGTAGGCGCTCTGCTGGGAAAGAACAAAAGCTGATTGTCTCAGAAAAACAAACAGCCAACAGGATCTGTGTTCTGGGAGAGGAAGCTCCTATCACAAACACGTGTAGAGGACTTGTTGAGGCCCAGCAGCAGAGCTGCCGCATCTCTTCTTGGAAGGCAGCAGCAGGCTGGGGGGCTCAGGTGGATTTGCATGTGAACCCAAGTCGCTCCTTTCCTTGTACTTACACGCAGCCTGCATCAGCAGGTTAGAAACAATAATATGGATGAAGTGCCCGCAGCTCGGAGCACCTGGGAGCCAGCACCTTGCTCTGGATGCTAAGGCTCCTGGGCAGGGGGATTGATGAGCTGCCCAGGGGGCCTCTTCACACCAGCCCAGCAGCGCTGGCAGCTCGTCCTGGCCACATCTTGCATGGCTGCTCAAGCTTCTGAAGAAGGTTCTGAAGAAGCCAAGAACTCATGCCTTCTGAGTTCCCACTCACCTGGGATACTTTCAGGGTCCAGTTTCCTCCCAATAACCCAGGGGAGCCTGATAGGAACCCCTGGAGGAATCAGAAATGAAAAACTCTAAGATACTCCTTTGGATGAACTAAGAGAGCAGCTCAAATGCAGACAAGCACGTGCTTCAGTCTGGATGAACACACGCTGGCTGGCTGTCAGCTTTGAGCCAGGCTTGGTGCTCAACACTGGGGCGTATGGAGAATATTCCAGACTACTCCAGACTGGAATATCCCACTCCTCCCAAAGCTGTCAGTCTGGGCACAGTTGTGTTCTATCCATCCCTGATCTTTTTTTTCTTTTTTTTCAAGTATTTTCAGAATGGATTCCAACTTAAATTTTTCTTCTATAGCTTATATTCTGTTGCTACTACCTTACACTATAAACAGATATCAAATCATACTAATAAAATACCATTAGCATCTTTGAAGGCTTTTCAGGTGGCAGAGTGGTAAAGAATCTGCCTGCCAAGGCAGGAGATGCAGGAGAGCTTGGGATGATGCCCTAGAGGAGGCAATGGCAACCCACTCAAGTATTTTTGCCTGGTAACTCCCATGGACAGAGGTACCTGGCAGGCCACAGTCCATGGGGTCACAGAGAGTTGGACAAAACTTAGCGACTGAGCATGCACACAAGTATCTTTGGCGCAGGACATTACAACACTTCACAAACACTGGCCATGAATAGTAATTTAATCTGTAAATTGATTCCAAATTCACAGGTGGATAGTAGTAGGCGGGTGTTTAGAGTCAAGAGATATCAGAAAAAATTCTGTCTTACCATTAATAACTTGCATTATGATCTCAGGCAAGCCCCTCCACCTCCCTGGAGCCCTGGGTCCTCTCTGTATCCAGCACTGGCAGCTGAACATAAAATGATCCCTGGTATTTGAAACTCTGGGAGAGGTGACTTTCATTCATCGTAATAGTAGCAGAAGCATTTCTGATATGTAGACACCAGGGGTCTGGATGCTGTTTCTCCTGTACAGCAAAGTTTCACAGAAATAGATTTTCCTGCCCCAAATGCCAGGGGAGGTCATTTACACTGGTCTCTTCCACCCTTCCCTGCTGGACAATCTACGCACGTTGATCACTGACAGTGAGCCTGAGTACTCAGCAAGTTGAGCTTTGCTCAGAAGGAAACAGCTGGAGCCAATCCACGGGGACAGGTATGATAAGTCTAGGCTGCTGAACTCCTGGCCATCTGCACACTTGAACTTCCAGGTGGTCCTGGAGAGAAACCTTCGGCTGTTTATAAAGCCATAGTCCTTTCTTTAGTAAATTATGTCCTGTGTGTGCTAAGCGAACTAAAATTTCTCACTGTGTATCTGACTTACAGATCGACCCCTTTAAGTTCTAGGGAACCAATCACTCTGTCCTTCAGTTGCTGTTTAGTGGCTAAAGTTGTGTCTGAATTTTCGTGACCCTGAATCCCAACTAACTTTAAAATGTTTTAAGGGCTCAGCCTCAAATGAAATACCTCACGATGAAGAATAAAATATTATCTAGCTCCATAGTAGGAGTAATTATTTTTTAAACTGTATGTCTGAATGCACTTAAAAAAAAAAAGTATCCTCAAAAGTTTTCCAAAAAATAACACAAAAGCATAGGTGAAGTCAACTTAGCCAGAAATAACTATTAATAATTTGGGCACTTTAAGGTAAGTTGAAACAGGTTTAGTATTAGTTGGTTTCTAAAAGTCAGTGTCTTTAATTAAAAATAAAGCTGAAGTTAGATGACTGGTGTTTTGACATCTACCCAAGTTTTATTTCCGGTACAGCTATCCAGACTAAAACACCACTCATGGCAAAACTTGCCCCTTTTATGTGACCGTCTGTTTATACTCAGCTCTCTTAGCTCCACACCATCATGTCCTGTTCTAAGTAATCTTGTCCAATAGTACGTGGAAGTACACACATGTGTTCATTTCCCCGGCTGTAAGTCCTTTCCAAATGTCTGGCAGAGAACCTGGATGAAGTGTGAAGGCCCCAGACAGTGGCCATCGGACAAGTACCACATGCTAACACCCACCACTATCTCCAGGGTTACATGATCAGTAAGGTTTGAGTGGGCCACCCCAGGCTCGAAAGAGTCCAGCTGGTTTTCTTTGACCTTGGACTTGGGTTCAGTGATGTCTTGCATAAGGCAAAGAGTCTGAAGACAGGTGACCTGGTTCCAAATACTAACGCCATCATTTCTTGCTATGTCATCACAGGCAAACCATCTAAATCCTCTGAGCCCCCGTTTCTTCTTTCTACCTACCTACCTACCCATCCATCCATCCATCCATCAATCCATCTTCTACCTTCATCTATCACAGCAGGTCGTGGCACAGAGGAAAAGAGGAAGTATAAAGAGGGAGGCACTTTGAAAACTGCAAATGCACAAATTAATAGCAATCGTTCAGATGACAATAGATGGACAAGGGCTGAGGGCCTAGGCCTAAACTTGGGCTTTCTATTGTCTGAGGGTTTCTGGGATTTGAGGCAAGAGTGAGGCAGGGAGCTTGGGCCAGGGGACGATGACTCCACCATGAGGTGCTCCCAGGGCCAAGTCAACATGATTGTCATTAAGTGTGAAAGAAATGAGTGCCACACGTGGGAGGAGGAGAGCAGTGGTAACGTGGGATATTAAGCTGGGAGCTGAGGACCTGTTAGACCTGGGTCCTGCATTAGAAGGAGGGCAGTGGGAGGAAGTGTGGAAAGAGCCTGAACCCGACCACATGGAGCCCTTTCTGGACCCCTGTTTTTTCATTTTTATTATGTGTTGTTGGATATAGAGATCTTCAATTTCCTGCTTGGTTACCCTTAAAATAATTCTTTAAACTATATGTCTTTTCAAATCATTCATTTGTGCCTATTTCAAAATGCATATTAATACTATCTTAACAACAAAGCACTATATGACATTCCACACCTGTTTAAGTTAACATCTAAAACATTTCTTCATCAATCTAAATCGTTGCAAAGGATATAATCTCCGGTGAAACAGAAGTTCAGTTCAGTTCAGTCGCTCAGTCGTGTCCGACTCTTTGCGACCCCATGAATTGCAGCACGCCAGGCCTCCCTGTCCATCACCAACTCCCGGAGTTCACTCAGACTCATGTCCATCGAGTCAGTGATGTCATCCAGCCATCTCATCCTCTGTCGTCCCCTTCTCCTCCTGCCCCCAATCCCTCCCAGCACCAGAGTCTCTTCCAGGAAACAGTTAAAAGTAAAATCCTAATCTGACTTCTTCACTGTTTCCAGGACAATCTAATGACACAGCAATTTGAGATCTACCTTAATTTGTTTTAATATACACCTACAAGCTCATCTTTAGTAGGCAAAAGTTATTGCATTTACTCCTTAAAGTTGTATTTCCACTCTACTTTTTTCACATAACTTTATGTAATATGATACATTTTATGCCTAAAATCCTTTCACTGATCACTCATATTTATCTGCAGCAAATGTATGTATATAACTTGAATTTAATTTCGTACATTTTAATTTGAAGGTAACGTTTAAATCTTGTAGCCAAGTAGCTCTAGATATTAAGGAAATAATTCTAGACCGAACTATCATTATAGGTACTATTAATATGTGATTTATCACAACAGGATTTCATAAATAATTATTACATATAAAAAGTAAAATGTTATTGGAAAAACCAGTTTTCATCAGATTTGCTAAATTAAGATGCATCTATTTCTTAAAAGAGATGGCAATCCTCACCAACATTAATCTCATTTTACAATTATTGTTGTTACAGTTATTGTACACACTGTGAAACATTTTTTCATGAAAATGAAAGTAACTTTATCATAGTAATGTCCATTACCGAGCTCCCTCTGATAGGGTGATCTATCATCAAAATGATTTTTAATGACCTAACTTTGACAGAGCTCAACTCAGTCTTCCCTCAAATTTGATGAAAGCACAGTATTAGAAATCATTTGAGTTGGAAAAAGATTTAATACTAAACCAACAGACTTTCACTTTCTCAAAAAACACCATTTTGTCTGGCACTCAAAAGATTTGTGGGCCCTGGAGAAACTCATCAGAGTAAGCAGAGGGAGAGAGGCCATTCTCACCTTTATGGAGAGGTCTTTGTAGAAACCAAGACCCTCTGCCCACCTGGGACCGCTCACTGCCGCTCAGCCCTCGGCAGAGCAACCTTTGGAAAGGGTGCACAGGCAGGCTGTGGATCTTCAGTTTTTTTTTCTAATCCACATATTGATGTAACCTTAGCAAGCATTCACATACCGCCAAGCATGTGGGGGTCCAATTGTGAAGCCTACCCCTTTGGATTGCCAAGCCACTGACATGGGAGCTAAGTCTCAGCAGAGCTGGCAACCCTGGACAGCGGGAGATTCCCTGACTTCTCCAGCTGGCATTCTCCAAACTCGGTTGGGGCGGGGGTGGGGAAGCATTTGTGCACGTTGAAATGTGAGTGATTCCCAGTGAAGATGGAATCCTAGTTGAAAAACATTTAGGAAAAGCTCCGTTTTATTTCCCCCTCTTAGAGATTTGCAATCAAACCAGAATATTAAAGGCTAAAGAAAGCTGTTTAACTTTCTTTAGCATAGAATTTTTGAAATCAGTTTGCTCCCCCACCCCAATCTTTTCTCCCAAAGAACACACAGTTATATAGAAAGAGACTTTAAATCATCTGCTCTGATCCCGAGTGCCAGACTGAGTCTCCTATGAGATCTATGTGGTCTGACCTGTTCGTGACAGCTACAGGCCTCTCTAGTTTCCAGGGGACCTGAGATTGGTTGGTTTTCAAGCACTGTTAACCTGCTAGGGCAGTGTTACCCTCTGCCCCAGCCTTCCTGCTGATGTTACCCGTTTTTAGATGGACGTTCTGGTGCAATAGGAAGGTTTCTGTGCTACTGATGTAGGGGCTGCACCCACTGCAGCCATGAACTTGAAGCCTTATGATCAGCTCTCAAATAACCACCAGTGGAGGTCAGTTTGGTGCCTCCCTAGCTGTCTTTCTGGGCCCCATGGTCCATGACGATGTGGGCCTAGTCAAGAAAGGACTATAATTAGATGCAGAGTACAATTAAAATCAAACATATATGAGTGGAATGTGTAAGAAATAGACTGTGTCTCATCATATGCCTGTCTTTATTACATCCAGAGCCACGTGGATTATGATCATCTGGTTTGAATTGTCCATCTTCTCATTGCCAAGCACGAACAGTTCGCTACATTATCATGATGAAGATGAGAATACACAGTTCAAGTACCACCGCTGGGGAGAGACGTCCCCAACGCTGTTCACTACACGGGAAAGAGGGCTGGGTCACCTGACTTGGGTCACATTTGGAACTTCGCAGGCATTTGATCTAAGACACTACCACTGACAACACACAAGGACAAGTCCCTGCTATCCTTTCCTCCAGGAAGACCCCAGGACTTCCAGTTAGAAATCAGTCGATATGTGATGCACCAGTGCTGGACATTTTGGTTAGCATGGAGATCCAGTCAGACTCTCCACTCTGACAGCAGCTCAGAACTCAAACAAATCCGTCGTCCCTGCTGGGAAACAAGGTTGAAGAGTGAGCTGGTGGAGCATCTCTGTTCTTGGAACACAGGAACTGTGAAGCGTTCTGCCTGTACCTTCACTCTGCACACCGTCTTCACTTTACACAGAACAAGACAGCTGATGAGAACCAGAGGCCAACCACATGGATGACTGGTCCAGCCTCAAATGGAACTGGACTGGCCCTTGGGAAGCCTCTGCTCTCACCTGTGAAGCTGCAAAATAACCAATGCATTTTTATAAGCCTCTGCAAACCAAGGAGAAGGCAATGGCACCCCTCTCCAATACTCTTGCCTGGAAAATCCCATGGACGGAGGAGCCTGGAAAATTCCATGGACGGAGGAGCCTGGAAAGCTGTGGTTCGTGGGGTCGCTGAGGGTCAGACACGACTGAGCGACTGCACTTTCACTTTTCACTTTCATGCATTGGAGAAGGAAATGGCAACCCACTCCAGTGTTCTTGCCTGCAGAATCCCAGGGATAGGGGAGCCTGGTGGGCTGCCGTCTATGGGGTCGCACAGAGTCAGACACGACTGAAGTGACTTAGCAGCGGTGGCAGCTGCAAACCAAGGACAGAACTCACAACAGCTGGAAGAAACGAGATAAGGCATCAAAACTAGTTTTTGATCTAAAACCACTAGAAATTTCCTGGGAAATCATCCTCCCAAACTCCCTTTTATGGGAAGACAAGGGGAGCAGAAATCAAATGGTTTGCCTACAGGTGAAGGGCGAGAGCTCTCAGCTCTTCAGGTCATGGGTTCTAGATGTTAAGGTTCAGAGAAACCTGCCAGAGAAGTGCCAGGGAATAAACACCACACAGCAAGTCTGTGAGCAGGATACTCTACATGTTCAGTGAAACCTCCTGGACAAATTCGGCTTAAATATTTTCTTTTTAATGCTTTGGAGGAGGGCTGGTAAGAAGAGCTGGGTGAGGAAAACAAAGTAATGAGATTAAAATTTCTTCCATGTAATGAGATAGGCAAAAATACAACCTCAAATAATAATATGTCTAACCGTAAGTCTTAAAGAACACAGCTTTCTTTATTAAACAAGAAGTAATTTTAATTACACTAATCTTCCTCCTTTGGTTTCAAATCCTCTTGATCATCTTCTTTTAAAAAAAATGTATATATAAAATTATTTATTTTAATTGGAGGTTAATGACTTTACAATATTGGTTTTGCCATACATCAACATGAATCCTCCACAGGTATACACACTAGAGGAGAACATAGGCAAAACACTCTCCGACATGCATCACAGCAGGATCCTCTATGACCCACCTCCCAAAATATTGGAAATAAAAGCAAAAATAAACAAATGGGATCTGATCCTCTTCTTAAGATGCTCATTGTCTATGCCCTTCATGTGTCTTATGATAATAGTTTTAACTCTTTAAAGCAGCTGGATGATATAAATATGGATCTGTCAAAAGCATACAATAAATATGTCATGTCAAGCTTTCCTACCATTTACCAACTTATTATTTGTTTTTTTTTAAAAAAATATGGTGTAATTGATGCAAGAACACTGAAAAAACAAGGAGATGATGTTGCTAAATTAGGAACTTCTGGCTTCTCGTCCTTTATAACTCCTCTGAAGGTTGTTAACAAGATTATTCTTTTAATCTAATCCCTTTGCCACTCTGCCATCTTCACTGTAGGTTTATGGATGTTCACAACATTCTTGCTTAACAACTATTCTAGGAAGCGAATTCTGTTCATTCATCTCGAATATTCTGTTCATTCCCATCAGTCAGGGCCCAGGCCATGTCCCACCCTCCCGAGCTAGTCTTCTCTCCCGACCACACTAGCTCACTACCACGCAACTTCCTCCTAAATTCCTGCCACACTCTCTTTGGTATCACTGAAAATTCAAAACTTACCACCTGACATTGTCGTTCATATATAAATATATTATATATATAATACAAACATATAATATGCAAAATATAGTATGTAAGATATATGTAAAATATAATATGGAGAAATTATACAGAGTCCTTGAAATAAAGAATTCCACTGGATCGGTCCCAGGCGACCTGGTGTGTTTCTTCTTGTCCTCCACTTGTATGACAGTCACTGAAATTCAACTATTATTAGAACTGCAAGAAAGAGAGGACCAGGATCTTGCCTCCTGGAGCCCCCATGTCAGTACTTTTACCCGCCTTCCCTGGTCGCATGCCCCCTTGAGCTCTCGTTTCTCTCTTTCTCTCTCTTTCATGACCCACTTTTTTATTCTTTTTATAGGTTTTTCTACAATATTTTCTCTTTACCTTTTTTTTGAAGTATGTTTCATCACTTCCATTCTTTACTGTTTAATCTTTCTCAGAAGCACAAGTACACACACACACACACACACACACACACACACACACAAGTTCCCATACAAGCTCTGTGTTTAGGTGCTGTTTGACTGGGATGTCTCTGTGTTTGACTCACATTTTCATATTCCACAATATTACCACGTGCCAGGAGAGGCAACCATTTTCCTTTCTGCTTCTCATTTTGACCCACGTCACACTAAAATGAAGCAAAAGCAAGGGTCCCAGACAGACCACTGAATGCTTTCAGATGCTGGCCTTTTAGAATTACATTTCACGTTTTCCAAAGCATCAGAGCTCTGGGCAGTCATTTGGCGCCTTCTGCAGGACAAAAGAGCCACAGGCTGGGAAAATCAGATCTGATCTAATGAATCTGATTGAATCTGATTTAATTCACGGTGGCCACCACAAACCTAGAACCACTCTGAATAAACCATTTCCTGCTATCAAAATAACTGTACTACCCCCAGCAATCTACTGATCCAATGCAATTTGTATCAAATTACTAATGGAGTTTTCCACAGAACCAGAACAAAAATTTTTACAGTGTGTATGGAAGTAGAAAAGACACTGAATAGTCAATGCAATCAAGAAAGAAAAGCAGGAGCTGACAATATCAGGCTCCCTGACTTCAGACTACACTACAAGCTACAGTGATCAAAACACTGGTTCAGTTCAGTTCAGTTCAGTCGCTCAGTCGTGTCCGACTCTTGGCGACCCCATGAATCGCAGCACGCCAGGCCTCCCTGTCCATCACCAACTCCCGGAGTTCACTCAGACTCACGTCCATTGAGTCCGTGGTGTCATCCAACCATCTCATCCTCCGTCGTCCCCTTCTCCTCCTGCACCCAATCCCTCCCAGCATCAGAGTCTTTTCCAATGAGTCAACTCTTTGCATGAGGTGGCCAAAGTACTGGAGTTTCAGCTTTAGCATCATTCCTTCCAAAGAACACCCAGGGCTGATCTCCTTCAGAATGGACTGGTTGGATCTCCTTGCAGTCCAAGGGACTCTCAAGAGTCTTCTCCAACACCACAGTTCAAAAGTATCAATTCTTTGGCACTCGGCTTTCTTCACAGTCCAACTCTCACATCCATACATGACCACAGGAAAAACCATAGCCTTGACTAGACAGACCTTTGTTGGCAAAGTAATGTCTCTGCTTTTGAATATACTATCTATGTTGGTCATAACTTTTCTTCCAAGGAGTAAGTGTCTTTTAATTTCATGGCTGCAGTCACCATTTGTAGTGATTTTGGAGCCCCCTCAAATAAAGTCTGACACTGTTTCCACTGTTTCCCCATTTCCCATGAAGTGATGGGACTGCCACAAAAAGAGAAATATATTGCATAGATCAATGGGACAGGATAGGAAGTCCAGAGAGAAACCCATGCACCTGTGGTCAATTAATCTAGGACAAAGGAAGCAAGACTATACAAAGGAGAAAAGACAGCCTCCTCAATGAGCAGTGCTGAGAAAACTGGACAGCTACATGTATAAGAATGAAATCAGAACACTCCCTAAGAGCATCCACAAAAATAAACTCAAAATGGATTAAAGACCTAAACATAAGGACAGACATTATAAAAGTCTTAGAGGCAGAACACTCTGCCACAAATCACAGCAAGGTATCTCTTTTGAGCCACCCCTTAGAGTAATGAAACTAAAATCAAAAGTAAGCAAATGGGACCTAATTAAACTTAAAAGCCTTTGCACAGCAGAAGATATCATAAACAAGACAGAAGAAAACCCACAGAATGGGGGACAATATTTGCAAATGAGGTAACTGACAAATTAATCTCCAAAACATTCAAACAGCTCAAAGAGCTCAATATCAAAAACAAACAACCCAATCAAAAAATGAGTGTAAGATCTAAATGGACATTTCTCTAAAGAACACTTACAGATGACCAAAAAGCACAGAAAAG
The DNA here is from genome assembly GCF_016772045.2 of Ovis aries. Lineage (NCBI taxonomy): Eukaryota > Metazoa > Chordata > Mammalia > Artiodactyla > Bovidae > Ovis > Ovis aries. The sequence goes on from NC_056066.1 coordinate 16,886,479, forward strand.
GATGCTCAGAAAGGATGCTGCACATCACTAATTATTAGAGAAGTACCGAAATACTACTATGGGGTATCATTTCACACCAGTCAGAATAGCCAGCATAAAAATTCTACAAACAATACATGCTGGAGAGGGTGTGGAGAAAGGGGAGCCCTCCTACAGTGTTCATGGGAATGTAACTGGGTACACCCACTGTGGAGAACAGCATGGAGGCTTCTTGAAAAACTGAATATAGAGTTGCCATATGAGTCAGCAATCCCACTCCTGGTCACTTATCCAGAGAAAACCATAATTTAAAAAGATACATGCACCCCAATGTTCGTTGCAGCAATATTTACAATAGCCAATACATGGAAGCAACCTAAACATCCATCAACAGATGAATGGATAAAGATGTGGTATACACATGCATTCACACAATGGAGTATTACTCAGCGATAAAAAGAATGACATGATGCCATTTGCAGCAACATGGATGGACCTAGACATTTTCATACTAAATGAAGTAACTCAGAGAGAGAAAATCAGATACCATATGATATCACTTAACAGTGGAATCTAATAAAAATAAGCTTATTTACAAAATAGGAACCAGCTCCCAGATCTCAAAATCAAACTTACAGTTACCAAAGGGGAAACATGGGGGGAGGGATAAGTTCGGAGATTGGAATTAATATATATATACACTGCTATGCATAAAATAGAAATAGATAACTCATAAGGACCACCAATATATTACAGGGAATTTACCCAATAACCCATATGGGAGAAGAATCTGAAAAGAAAAAGAAGGGGTATACATTGTTAATCACATATATATATATATTGTTAATCACTTATATATATAATGATTCACTTTGCTGTACACCTTAAACTGGCACCACACTGTCATGCACACTCCAACAGAATTTTTAACAATTATTTCCTGCTGGGACAAGGCTTTATATCCCTCAGAACAAATCTCTCCAACTCCCAATAAATATCTCAGAAGCTAAGGGCTCTTTCCTATGACTTCCTTCCATTTTCTTTGCAGTTTCATAAAGTACCTTTATTCAGTCCAAAGAGTCACGAGCATTGAGGGGCTCAGTGGCAACCAGTAACAACCCACGTGAGAGAAGAAGCCACATTTGTTTGTTTTTTCTGTCTCTAGCACCCAGCACAGAGACTGGACTCTGGAATTGGTTGCTTTTGGGTGTGCGGCTTGTGAAGGACAGGATGTGTATTTAATATATGAGGCGGAGGAATGTGACACACAGATTATTTTAAGAAGAGAGATTTTTCTAGATGTTCCAGCCTAGGTGGGTTATGAATGAAAAACTCCTAACTGGGAACCCTCTCTCCACCTCTTAAATCATAAAAAGAAAAATTAATGGAAACCGAGTAGGACCCTGTGAGGAGCTGCCCACAGACCCTGCCTTTTGTTTGTAGAAAAGCTTTAGCCTCTGAGGCTTTGATCAAAGAGCAAATGTAATCAGAGAAGCGAGAAAATGCTGAAACAAAAACAGCTGAGCAAGACAAAATAACGATAGTTAACACCTCCAAGTCAAGGACCTTTAATTCCTCAAGGGCTCTAGATAACATTCTGAGCCATATCCTTGAATTCTTCTGCAGATACTGAAACACCCACCAGGTGGAAGAAGTCAACTGCATGCTGACTAAAGCTATGTACACCCCAGACCAGTTGAAACCTGATGGTTGATGATACTGACTCCTAGAGTCACCCAGTTACCTCACCACCAACCAATCCAAAAGGATGTACACAAGCTATCAGGCATCTCACACTCTCACCCCTAACTCTGCCATCAAAAGCCCTTCCCTGCATCTGGGGGAGAATGGATACACGTACGTGTGTGGCGGAGTCACTCGCTGTGCTCCTGAAACTATCACCACATTGTTCGCTGGCCATACTCCAATACAAAACAAGTATTTTTAAAAAATTGTATTCATCCTTAGGAAACCTAAGCCACATATATTTCTTTATTCTAGTTTACCAAAAGGTGCGTTCATTTTTTCCCAAGTATTCTAACTATTGGGAAATGTTTAAAATGTTGTTAATTCTCTCATAAACTAGCCTGTCCTCCTTGTTTAATACAAATATATGTCCTCCAGTTTAATCCAAAACTTGGGGACATATATTTCTATACCACTATCTCTATATCTACTCCTGTCTGTGTGTTTTTGTGTGTCTATATCTAGCTATTGCTCCATACTGGAAATATGCTGTGTAGTATTTGGAAGCTTGCCTTGCTTAACAATAAATCACTGACATTAAAAACAAAACAAAAACACCACCAACAATAAAACCCTTCCCCGGAAGCCATCAGAGACTTTGAGTCTTTTGAGAAGGAAACCTCTGTTCTCCTTGCCTGGCCCCAACATTGGGCACCTTGCAAGAAACACCAGTTTCCTTCATCACGACCTGGTGTCAGGAGATTAGTTTGACTGTGTATTGGGCAAGTGGACCCAAGTCTGGTTGGGTAACAAAATCAATAACCAACTCCTGCAGGAGGACAGAAAGGAATAAATAGATTGTGGTACAGGTTTTCCATAAAACCTAGCCTAGAATTGGAGAAATATTAGACAATTTCAATATTCTCCTTAAAACTGATAGCTTAAATATCTTCCCAGTGTCCTGGTTAATTTAATCTGTCGACTTGGCTAGAATATGATCCCAGCCATTTGATCAAATATCCATTTAGGTGTTTCTGTGAAAGTATATTTTAGATGTGATTAGTATTTAAATCAATAACTTTGAATACAACTGATTACCCTCCATAATGTCCAGGGGCATCATCAGTTAACAGCTGTCAGAGCAGAGACTGAGGTTCCTCAAAGTGGAAGGATGCTTTCAAATTGTGGTGCCAGAGAAGACTCTAAAGGGTCCTTTGGAGGTGGGGGTAGGGGGTGAGATACAGGACAGACAGACACACGAACACCGATGGCTGATTCATGTTGATGTATGGCAAAAACCACCACAATCCTATAAAGTAATTAGCCTCCAATTAAAATAAATAAATATTTTACAAAACAAAAATTAAAAAAAAACAAGAACTACATAGACCTTTTGAGATTTTTTTAAAGCTATGGAACATGATGAATAAATGAAGAAGGATCTTTTTCACTATGACTGCTCATGCTTTCACATTTTTCATTAGCTATGCATAAGAAAAATCATTTAACGTAGCATCTGTTGTGCAAACAATGGCCAAAGATGCCATTTACTGTTTTCAGTGTATTTCAGAAATCAATGTCTAAATTTAATCCATAAGTTTTGGCAACATACCTTTTGTTGGTTCTCTAGTCATACTCCTGGCCAATTCCTGCTGCATCTGAAATAAGTAAAATATTATTTATGTTTAAGTTAAGCAAGAGATATTGTCATAGAAATGACACAGAACTGACTAAATGTGACATTTAAATAATACTTTTAGAGACTAGATCTAACTTGAAGATTACTTAAGTAGAAAAGTAATCACATAAATAAAAGAAAATGAATTCCCACTCATTCCGCTTTTAGATAACAGAGAACATATGTATGGAATGCTGTTTAATCTGATAAAGTGTACAATAAATACCAGTCTACTGAGAACACACAATTTCAGAGAACTAGGGAATCACGCATAGGCCTAGAAATGACCCATGAGATTACTATCTTCTCCCCTAAAAGCCTCCTGCCCTAAATACATACTTCTGAGACCTTTATTTTGATTTCTAGGTGAGGATCGAGTTCAAATGGAGGAAGTAGTTTGAAATCAAACTGTTGATAAGGAGAACACGTCTGTGATTTTCTTTAAACTTTTCTATTTAACAAAAACACAGAAAGGTGAGAAAATTATACACAAGAAAACAAGGTACCAGCAGTTTTAATTCTAGAGATGTTTAGTGCGAAGGATTCTCTCATAACTGTTAGTTTCCAAACCATGTCCCACGAGAGTGGAAGGTCCCACAGGAGAGCTGAAGAACAGAGAAACCACAGCTGCGGGGGTCTCTGGTCGCTCCTTTAGCTAAAGGGCCCTATGCTTGTCTCTATTTTATATAATATGGTTCCACGGAAAAGGTTTTTTCTTTTTGTTTGTTTGGGTTTTTTTTTTTTGAAAGAAAGGTTGTCTTTGGGGGGAAAAAAAAACTTTTTGTAAGGTATGAGACTCATTGATTCAGTCAAATTTCCTAATTCTACAAAAGAAGTAACAAAGCCAATGGCCTTCTTACTGAGTCCTATGCCAGCTACTTCCTCAGTTTAAGAAAAACACATAGATGTTTAACTATAACATAGAGAGAATGAATATATAAAACCTTGTTTATAGTTCAATGACGCTTGTGGCATGACACGATGTAGTAGCTTTCTAACTAAATCATATGCTTTAAAGGCATGAATAAGAATAAATTAATATCAAACTCCTATTTGGAGAAGATATATTTAATTTATAAAGCATGAATTTTTTTAAATGCAGGAAATGGAACTTGAAGGAGAAAATCTTTATTTGAATCAAGCAGGCCAAAACTGAAGAGATTCATCCTTAAAAGGATGTTTGCTTCCTCCAGATAAAACCTGGTTTATTAAAATGAGTCAACAAATGAATTATCCACATTTGGGGTTATTTAGGACAAAATTTAAAACACACAACAGATCTCTCTTTACTGTCTAGCATACTTCTATCTGAAGGTCTCATCATTAGTTGGTATCTACAAAAAGCATGAGTGTAATCTCAATTATAATCTAAATCTGGTCAGAAATTACAGTTGAACTTCATTTCCTCAGGCTGAAGTTTCAAGGGGAGGAATTATACTCCTACCCTCCGTATGAGAAGAGAGGAGATTTATCTAACAGGTGAGTTTGGGAGAAGGAATGAAGAAGTGCTTGCTTGGCTCCAATTCTCTTCTTTGAAAAGATGTATGTGCCCGCAGCACTGTGAACGTGGGTCTGCAGTAGGCAGCCTGTGTCTGGGATGGGGGTCAAGCATTTGCTTTCTCCCCTTAGGCCTGCGTGGGGAAGTGTCTGACTTGGGATGAAGTGTTCAGAGGCCCGTTGTGACCGCACAGCTAGAGCACATCCTCCAGTTTCACAACTCACACATACTAAGACCCAACATAGCCGCAGTGCTGTCGAAGAAACCTTAGACTGCTCTTCTATGATGGCAAGAAGTCAAATGAGAAAACCGGTTGAGACTGCATTTAACAAGGGCTACTTTTATCTGCACCATAAACATCATGAAAACACTATCAAACGATAAACCCATGTACACTGACTGAAATGGATATTTTAATCACAGTGACTATACAATGAAATCTAGTTAAAATGTAAAGACTCCCCACCATTGCTATCTCAGTCATCATTCATCCAGGTGATGTCAAGACAGAGACAAAAGTGAGCTTCATTTACAGTTTTTAAATATTTGATTTATCTACAAATTTAGAAACATTCTACAACTACTCAGCAAGATATTGTTTCAGTTCAGTTCAGTTCAGTTCAGTCACTCAGTCGTGTCCGACTCTTGGCGACCCCATGAATCGCAGCACGCCAGGCCTCCCTGTCCATCACCAACTCCCGGAGTTCACTCAGACTCACATCCATTGAGTCAGTGATGCCATCCAGCCATCTCATCCTTGGTCATCCCCTTCTTCTCCTGCCCCTCAATCCCTCTCAGCATCAGAGTCTTTTCCAATGAGTCAATTCTTCACATGAGGTGGCCAAAGTACCGGAGTTTCAGCTTTAGCATCATCCCTTCCAAAGAAATCCCAGGGCTGATCTCCTTCAGAATGGACTGGTTGGATCTCCTTGCAGTCCAAGGGACTCTCAAGAGTCTTCTCCAACACCACAGTTCAAAAGCATGAATTCTTCGGCACTCAGCTTTCTTCAGAGTCCAGCTCTCACATCCATACATGACCACAGGAAAAACCATAGCCTTGACTAGATGGACCTTAGTCGGCAAAGTAATGTCTCTGCTTTTCAATATGCTATCTAGGTTGGTCATAACTTTTCTTCTAAGGAGTGTCTTTTAATTTCATGGCTGCAGTCACCATCTGCAGTAATTTTGGAGCCCAAAAAAATAAAGTCTGACACTGTTTCCACTGTTTCTCCATCTATTTCCCATGGAATGATGGGGCCGGATGCCATGATCTTCGTTTTCTGAAAGTTGAGCTTTAAGCCAACTTTTTCACTCTCCTCTTTTACTTTCATCAAGAGGCTTTATAGTTCCTCTTCACTTTCAGCCATAAGGGTGGTGTCATTTGCATATCTGAGGTTATTGATATTTCTCCCAGCAATCTTGATCGCAGCTTGTGTTTCTTCCAGTCCAGCATTTCTCATGATGTACTCTGCATAGAAGTTAAATAAGCAGGGTGACAATATACAGCCTTGACGTACTCCTTTTCCTATTTGGAACCAGTCTGTTGTTCCATGTCCAGTTCTAACTGTTGCTTCCTGGCCTGCATACAGATTTCTTAAGAGACAGATTAGGTGGTCTGGTATTCCCAACTCTTTCAGATTTTCCACAGTTTATTGTGATCCACACAGTCAAAAGTCTTTGGCATAGTCAATAAAGCAGAAATAGATATTTTTCTGGAACTCTTTTGCTTTTTACATGATCCAGTGGATGTTGGCAATTTGATCTCTTAGAAATTTAAATTTAAAAAAAAGAGAGAGAGAAAGAAAACAAATACCACCAAAACTTGAGGGATGGAGCAAAAGAAGTTCTTAGAGGAAAGTTTATAACAATAAACGTATACATTACAAAAAAAAGAATGCACTCAGATAAACAATCTAATAAGGAACAAGAAAAATAAGAACATACCAAGCCCAAAGTTAATATAAGGAAGGCAAAGAACAGAATGGAAATAAATGAAATAGAAACTAAAAAAATAACCAAATCAATGAAACTAATAAGCTCTGTTTTTAAAAATATAAACAAATCTTTAGCTAGACTCATCAGGAAAAAGAAAGGACTGAAATAAAATTCTAAATGAAGGAGAAGACATTACAAATGATAAGATACAAGAACAAAGGATCATCAGAGACTTCAATGAACAATTATATACCAAAAATCTGATAATCTAACAGATATGGACAAATTACTATTTGTCCTCAAATATCCAAAATTCCTCAAATACCTAAAAAACTCTTTCTTACCATAGGGTTGAGACACTATGTAAGGTTATTATTATGTGATTTAGGTCTCTTTTACATTTCTTTCACATTAGAACATTTCTCCCCACTTTCCCATGTCATTGAGTAGCTAGAAAATACTGGGCTCAGAGTCCTGAAGGACTTGCCACACTCTGAACATGTTGCATGGCATTTCTTAAACTGTGAATCCCGTGGCCAGCTAGGATTTCCAGAGGCGTATTGCTTGATATTGTGGACACTCTGCATTGTCCCATTTGGTGAAACTGGTGCGTGTATCATCTGTGCCCACACCACCCTACTCCTCCCCTGGATCCACTTAGAACCCCAAGCAATAGCTTTCCTCTCTAGGAGGTCCCTAATGGATTTCCAAGGAGAGCTGAAAAGGAGAGTAGTGTTTCCACAGTCCAGAGAAACAGAAGCCTAGGGCTGTGTAGGCGCTCTGCTGGGAAGGAACAAGTTGATTGTCTCAGGAAAACAAACAGCCAACAGGATCTGTGTTCTGGGAGAGGAAGCTCCTATCACAAACACGTGTAGAGGACTTGTTGAGGCCCAGCAGCAGAGCTGCCGCATCTCTTCTTGGAAGGCAGCAGCAGGCTGGGGGGCTCAGGTGGATTTGCATGTGAACCCAAGTCGCTCCTTTCCTTGTACTTACACGCAGCCTGCATCAGCAGGTTAGAAACAATAATATGGATGAAGTGCCCGCAGCTCGGAGCACCTGGGAGCCAGCACCTTGCTCTGGATGCTAAGGCTCCTGGGCAGGGGGATTGATGAGCTGCCCAGGGGGCCTCTTCACACCAGCCCAGCAGCGCTGGCAGCTCGTCCTGGCCACATCTTGCATGGCTGCTCAAGCTTCTCATGCCTTCTGAGTTCCCACTCACCTGGGATACTTTCAGGGTCCAGTTTCCTCCCAATAACCCAGGGGAGCCTGATAGGAACCCCTGGAGGAATCAGAAATGAAAAACCCTAAGATACTCCTTTGGATGAACTAAGAGAGCAGCTCAAATGCAGACAAGCACGTGCTTCAGTCTGGATGAACACACGCTGGCTGGCTGTCAGCTTTGAGCCAGGCTTGGTGCTCAACACTGGGGCGTATGGAGAATATTCCAGACTACTCCAGACTGGAATATCCCACTCCTCCCAAAGCTGTCAGTCTGGGCACAGTTGTGTTCTATCCATCCCTGATCTTTTTTTTCTTTTTTTTCAAGTATTTTCAGAATGGATTCCAACTTAAATTTTTCTTCTATAGCTTATATTCTGTTGCTACTACCTTACACTATAAACAGATATCAAATCATACTAATAAAATACCATTAGCATCTTTGAAGGCTTTTCAGGTGGCAGAGTGGTAAAGAATCTGCCTGCCAAGGCAGGAGATGCAGGAGAGCTTGGGATGATGCCCTAGAGGAGGCAATGGCAACCCACTCAAGTATTTTTGCCTGGTAACTCCCATGGACAGAGGTACCTGGCAGGCCACAGTCCATGGGGTCACAGAGAGTTGGACAAAACTTAGCGACTGAGCATGCACACAATCTTTGGCGCAGGACATTACAACACTTCACAAACACTGGCCATGAATAGTAATTTAATCTGTAAATTGATTCCAAATTCACAGGTGGATAGTAGTAGGCGGGTGTTTAGAGTCAAGAGATATCAGAAAAAATTCTGTCTTACCATTAATAACTTGCATTATGATCTCAGGCAAGCCCCTCCACCTCCCTGGAGCCCTGGGTCCTCCCTGTATCCAGCACTGGCAGCTGAACATAAAATGATCCCTGGTATTTGAAACTCTGGGAGAGGTGACTTTCATTCATCGTAATAGTAGCAGAAGCATTTCTGATATGTAGACACCAGGGGTCTGGATGCTGTTTCTCCTGTACAGCAAAGTTTCACAGAAATAGATTTTCCTGCCCCAAATGCCAGGGGAGGTCATTTACACTGGTCTCTTCCACCCTTCCCTGCTGGACAATCTACTCACGTTGATCACTGACAGTGAGCCTGAGTACTCAGCAAGTTGAGCTTTGCTCAGAAGGAAACAGCTGGAGCCAATCCACGGGGACAGGTATGATAAGTCTAGGCTGCTGAACTCCTGGCCATCTGCACACTTGAACTTCCAGGTGGTCCTGGAGAGAAACCTTCGGCTGTTTATAAAGCCATAGTCCTTTCTTTAGTAAATTATGTCCTGTGTGTGCTAAGCGAACTAAAATTTCTCACTGTGTATCTGACTTACAGATCGACCCCTTTAAGTTCTAGGGAACCAATCACTCTGTCCTTCAGTTGCTGTTTAGTGGCTAAAGTTGTGTCTGAATTTTTCGTGACCCTGAATCCCAACTAACTTTAAAATGTTTTAAGGGCTCAGCCTCAAATGAAATACCTCACGATGAAGAATAAAATATTATCTAGCTCCATAGTAGGAGTAATTATTTTTTAAACTGTATGTCTGAATGCACTTAAAAAAAAAAAAGTATCCTCAAAAGTTTTCCAAAAAATAACACAAAAGCATAGGTGAAGTCAACTTAGCCAGAAATAACTATTAATAATTTGGGCACTTTAAGGTAAGTTGAAACAGGTTTAGTATTAGTTGGTTTCTAAAAGTCAGTGTCTTTAATTAAAAATAAAGCTGAAGTTAGATGACTGGTGTTTTGACATCTACCCAAGTTTTATTTCCGGTACAGCTATCCAGACTAAAACACCACTCATGGCAAAACTTGCCCCTTTTTATGTGACCGTCTGTTTATACTCAGCTCTCTTAGCTCCACACCATCATGTCCTGTTCTAAGTAATCTTGTCCAATAGTACGTGGAAGTACACACATGTGTTCATTTCCCCGGCTGTAAGTCCTTTCCAAATGTCTGGCAGAGAACCTGGATGAAGTGTGAAGGCCCCAGACAGTGGCCATCGGACAAGTACCACATGCTAACACCCACCACTATCTCCAGGGTTACATGATCAGTAAGGTTTGAGTGGGCCACCCCAGGCTCGAAAGAGTCCAGCTGGTTTTCTTTGACCTTGGACTTGGGTTCAGTGATGTCTTGCATAAGGCAAAGAGTCTGAAGACAGGTGACCTGGTTCCAAATACTAACGCCATCATTTCTTGCTATGTCATCACAGGCAAACCATCTAAATCCTCTGAGCCCCCGTTTCTTCTTTCTACCTACCTACCTACCCATCCATCCATCCATCCATCAATCCATCTTCTACCTTCATCTATCACAGCAGGTCGTGGCACAGAGGAAAAGAGGAAGTATAAAGAGGGAGGCACTTTGAAAACTGCAAATGCACAAATTAATAGCAATCGTTCAGATGACAATAGATGGACAAGGGCTGAGGGCCTAGGCCTAAACTTGGGCTTTCTATTGTCTGAGGGTTTCTGGGATTTGAGGCAAGAGTGAGGCAGGGAGCGTGGGCCAGGGGACGATGACTCCACCATGAGGTGCTCCCAGGGCCAAGTCAACATGATTGTCATTAAGTGTGAAAGAAATGAGTGCCACACGTGGGAGGAGGAGAGCAGTGGTAACGTGGGATATTAAGCTGGGAGCTGAGGACCTGTTAGACCTGGGTCCTGCATTAGAAGGAGGGCAGTGGGAGGAAGTGTGGAAAGAGCCTGAACCCGACCACATGGAGCCCTTTCTGGACCCCCTGTTTTTTCATTTTTATTATGTGTTGTTGGATATAGAGATCTTCAATTTCCTGCTTGGTTACCCTTAAAATAATTCTTTAAACTATATGTCTTTTCAAATCATTCATTTGTGCCTATTTCAAAATGCATATTAATACTATCTTAACAACAAAGCACTATATGACATTTCACACCTGTTTAAGTTAACATCTAAAACATTTCTTCATCAATCTAAATCGTTGCAAAGGATATAATCTCCGGTGAAACAGAAGTTCAGTTCAGTTCAGTCGCTCAGTCGTGTCCGACTCTTTGCGACCCCATGAATTGCAGCACGCCAGGCCTCCCTGTCCATCACCAACTCCCGGAGTTCACTCAGACTCATGTCCATCGAGTCAGTGATGTCATCCAGCCATCTCATCCTCTGTCGTCCCCTTCTCCTCCTGCCCCCAATCCCTCCCAGCACCAGAGTCTCTTCCAGGAAACAGTTAAAAGTAAAATCCTAATCTGACTTCTTCACTGTTTCCAGGACAATCTAATGACACAGCAATTTGAGATCTACCTTAATTTGTTTTAATATACACCTACAAGCTCATCTTTAGTAGGCAAAAGTTATTGCATTTACTCCTTAAAGTTGTATTTCCACTCTACTTTTTTCACATAACTTTATGTAATGTGATACATTTTATGCCTAAAATCCTTTCACTGATCACTCATATTTATCTGCAGCAAATGTATGTATATAACTTGAATTTAATTTCGTACATTTTAATTTGAAGGTAACGTTTAAATCTTGTAGCCAAGTAGCTCTAGATATTAAGGAAATAATTCTAGACCGAACTATCATTATAGGTACTATTAATATGTGATTTATCACAACAGGATTTCATAAATAATTATTACATATAAAAAGTAAAATGTTATTGGAAAAACCAGTTTTCATCAGATTTGCTAAATTAAGATGCATCTATTTCTTAAAAGAGATGGCAATCCTCACCAACATTAATCTCATTTTACAATTATTGTTGTTACAGTTATTGTACACACTGTGAAACATTTTTTCATGAAAATGAAAGTAACTTTATCATAGTAATGTCCATTACCGAGCTCCCTCTGATAGGGTGATCTATCATCAAAATGATTTTTAATGATCTAACTTTGACAGAGCTCAACTCAGTCTTCCCTCAAATTTCATGAAAGCACAGTATTAGAAATCATTTGAGTTGGAAAAAGATTTAATACTAAACCAACAGACTTTCACTTTCTCAAAAAACACCATTTTGTCTGGCACTCAAAAGATTTGTGGGCCCTGGAGAAACTCATCAGAGTAAGCAGAGGGAGAGAGGCCATTCTCACCTTTATGGAGAGGTCTTTGTAGAAACCAAGACCCTCTGCCCACCTGGGACCGCTCACTGCCGCTCAGCCCTCGGCAGAGCAACCTTTGGAAAGGGTGCACAGGCAGGCTGTGGATCTTCAGTTTTTTTTTCTAATCCACATATTGATGTAACCTTAGCAAGCATTCACATACCGCCAAGCATGTGGGGGTCCAATTGTGAAGCCTACCCCTTTGGATTGCCAAGCCACTGACATGGGAGCTAAGTCTCAGCAGAGCTGGCAACCCTGGACAGCGGGAGATTCCCTGACTTCTCCAGCTGGCATTCTCCAAACTCGGTTGGGGCGGGGGTGGGGAAGCATTTGTGCACGTTGAAATGTGAGTGATTCCCAGTGAAGATGGAATCCTAGTTGAAAAACATTTAGGAAAAGCTCCGTTTTATTTCCCCCTCTTAGAGATTTGCAATCAAACCAGAATATTAAAGGCTAAAGAAAGCTGTTTAACTTTCTTTAGCATAGAATTTTTGAAATCAGTTTGCTCCCCCACCCCAATCTTTTCTCCCAAAGAACACACAGTTATATAGAAAGAGACTTTAAATCATCTGCTCTGATCCCGAGTGCCAGACTGAGTCTCCTATGAGATCTATGTGGTCTGACCTGTTCCTGACAGCTACAGGCCTCTCTAGTTTCCAGGGGACCTGAGATTGGTTGGTTTTCAAGCACTGTTAACCTGCTAGGGCAGTGTTACCCTCTGCCCCAGCCTTCCTGCTGATGTTACCCGTTTTTAGATGGACGTTCTGGTGCAATAGGAAGGTTTCTGTGCTACTGATGTAGGGGCTGCACCCACTGCAGCCATGAACTTGAAGCCTTATGATCAGCTCTCAAATAACCACCAGTGGAGGTCAGTTTGGTGCCTCCCTAGCTGTCTTTCTGGGCCCCATGGTCCATGACGATGTGGGCCTAGTCAAGAAAGGACTATAATTAGATGCAGAGTACAATTAAAATCAAACATATATGAGTGGAATGTGTAAGAAATAGACTGTGTCTCATCATATGCCTGTCTTTATTACATCCAGAGCCACGTGGATTTTGATCATCTGGTTTGAATTGTCCATCTTCTCATTGCCAAGCACGAACAGTTCACTACATTATCATGATGAAGATGAGAATACACAGTTCAAGTACCACCGCTGGGGAGAGACGTCCCCAACGCTGTTCACTACACGGGAAAGAGGGCTGGGTCACCTGACTTGGGTCACATTTGGAACTTCGCAGGCATTTGATCTAAGACACTACCACTGACAACACACAAGGACAAGTCCCTGCTATCCTTTCCTCCAGGAAGACCCCAGGACTTCCAGTTAGAAATCAGTCGATATGTGATGCACCAGTGCTGGACATTTTGGTTAGCACGGAGATCCAGTCAGACTCTCCACTCCGACAGCAGCTCAGAACTCAAACAAATCCGTCGTCCCTGCTGGGAAACAAGGTTGAAGAGTGAGCTGGTGGAGCATCTCTGTTCTTGGAACACAGGAACTGTGAAGCGTTCTGCCTGTACCTTCACTCTGCACACCGTCTTCACTCTACACAGAACAAGACAGCTGATGAGAACCAGAGGCCAACCACATGGATGACTGGTCCAGCCTCAAATGGAACTGGATTGGCCCTTGGGAAGCCTCTGCTCTCACCTGTGAAGCTGCAAAATAACCAATGCACTTTTATAAGCCTCTGGTAACCGAAAAGAACAGAACTCAAACAGCTGGAAGGAATGAGATAAGGCATCAAAACCAGTCTTTGGTCTTAAAACCACTGGAGATTTCCCGGGAAATTATCCTCCAAAACTCCCTTTTATGGGAAGACAAGGGGAGCAGAAATAAAATGTTTTGCCTACAGGGAAAGGAGTACATCGAGGCTGTATATTGTCACCCTGATTATTTAACTTATATGACGAGTATATCATGAGAAATGCTGGGTTGGATGAAGCACAAGCAGGAATCAAGATTGCTGGGAGAAATATTAAGAACCTCAGATATGCAGATGACACCACCCTTATGGCAGAAAGCAAAAAAGAACTAGAGTGTCTTGAGGAAACTGAAAAGAGGAGAGTGAAAAAGTTGGCTTAAAACTCAACATTCAGAAAACTAAGATCATGGCATCTGGTCCCATCACTTCATGGCAAATAGATGGGGAGACAGTGAAAACAGTGGCTGACTTTATTTTTGGGGGCTCCATAATCACTGCAGATGGTGACTGCAGCCATGAAATCAAAAGACACTTGTTCCTTGGAAGAAAAGTTATTACCAACCTAGAGAGCCTATTAAAAAGCAGAGACATTACTTTGCCAACAAGGTCTGTCTAGTCAAAGCTATGGTATTTCCAGTGGTCATGTATGGATGTGAGAGTTGGACTATAAAGAATGCTGAGTGCCGAAGAACTGATGCTTTTGAACTGTGGTGTTGGAGAAGACTCTTGAGAGTCCCTTGGACTGCAAGGAGATCAAACCAGTATGTCCTAAAGGAAATCAGCCCCAAATATTCATTGGAAGGACTGATAGTAAAACTGAAACTCCAATACTTTGGCCACCTGATGTGAAGAAGTGACTCATTGGAAAAGACCCTGATGCTGAGAAAGATTGAAGGTGGGAGGAGAAGAGGATGACAGAGGATGTGATGGTTGGATGGCATCACCGACTCAATGGACATGAGTTTGAGTAAACTCCAGGAGTTGGTGATGGACAGGGAGGCCTGGCGTGCTGCAGTCCATGGGGCTGCAAAGAGCTGGACACAGCTGAGCAACTGAACTGAACAGGGAGATCTCTCAGCACTTCAGGTCATGGGTTCTAGATGTTAAGGTTCAGAGAAACCTGCCAGTAAAGTACCAGGGAATAAACACCACACAGCGAGGCCACGAGCAGGATACTCTACATGCACGGTGAAAATTCCTGGACAAAATCAGCTTAAATATTTTGTTTTTAATGGTTTGAAAGAGGGCTGGGGAAGAAGAGCTGGGTAAAGAAAACAAAGTAACTAGATTAAAATTTCTTTCATGTAATGAGATAGGCAAAATATAGCTAAAAATAATAATATGTCTAAGCGTAAGTCTTGAGGAATATAGCTCTCTTTATTAAACAAGAAGTAACTTTTAATTAGACTAATCTAACTCCTTTGGTTTCAAATAGTCCTGATACTGGTCTTAAGATGCTAATTGTCTACACCCTTCATGTATCTTATGATCATAATTTAAATTTTTTAAAGCATCAAGCAGGATATATATACAATATGACATACATATATTATATATATATAATAAATGTCATGTCAAGCTTTCCTATCATTTATCAACTTATTAAACTTTTCTTTAAAAAATGGGACTACTGGCACCAGAACACTGAAAAAGCACTGAGATGATGTTGCTGAATCAGGAACTTCTGGCTTCTCATCCATCATAGCTCCTCTGAAGGTAGCTAGCAAGATTATTCTTTTAATCTCTGGCCATGCTTTGCCACTCTATCTTTACTGTAGATTTATGGATGTTCATAACGTCCTTGCTTAACAACTGTCATAGGAAGCGAATTCTGTTCATTCATCTCAAATATCCTGTTCACTTCCCATCAGTCAGGGCCCATGCCAAGCCCTAGCCCCTCCCAGAGCTGCTGTCCTTCTCTCCCAACCACAGTAGTGCATATCCACGCAACATCCTCCTAAATTCCGGCAACACTCTCTTTGGTATCACTGAAAATCTGAAACTTACCACCTGACACTGTCATTTATATATATATATAGACATATGTATGTGGAGAAGGCCATGGCACCCCACTCCAGTACTCTTGCCTGGAAAATCCCTTGGACGGAGGAGCCTGGTGGGCTGCAGTCCATGGGGTCGCAAAGAGTTGGACACGACTGAACGACTTCACTTTCACTCTTCACTTTCATGCATTGGAGAAGGCAATGGCAACCCACTCCAGTGTTCTTGCCTGGAGAATCCCAGGGACGGGGGAGCCTGGTGGGCTGCCGTCTATGGGGTCGCACAGAGTCGGACACGACTGAAATGACTTAGCAGCAGCGGCAGCATATATATATATACATATATATATGTATATATATATGTATATATATATATACACACACACACACATAATGCAGTCTGTAAGATGTATGTAAAATATAACATAAAAACTCTACAAAGTCCCTTGAAATAAGGAATTCCATTGGTTTCGGATCACCTGGTGTATTTTCTCTTGTCCTCTACTATGCTATTCATCTGAAATTCAATTACTATTATTATAACTGCAAGAACTAGAGGACTAGGCTCTCGCCTCCTGGGGCTCCCATGTCAGTACTTTTATCCACCTTCCTTGGTCTCTTGCTCCTTTGAGCTCTCCTCTCTCTTTCATCTCCAACTTTTTATTCTTTTTATAGGTGTTTTGTAAAATATTTTCTCTTTACCTTTTTTTCTGAATATGTTTCATAACTTCCATTCTTTACTGTATAATCTTTTTCAGAAAACCAAGTACACACTCACATCCTGTGTGTTTAGGTGCTGTTTGACTGGGCTGTCTCTGTGCTTGACTCACATTTTCATATTCCACAATATTACCACATGGCAGGAGAGGCAACCATTTTCCTTTCTGCTTCTCATTTTGACCCACGTCACACTAAAATGAAGCAAAAGCAAGGGTCGCAGACAGACCACTGAATGCTTTAAGATGCTGGCCTTTTAGAATTACATCTCACATTTTCCAAAGAGGAGCCCGTGCATCAGAGCTCTGGGCAGTCATTTGGCGCCTCTGCAGGACACAAAGAGCCACAGGCTGGGAAAATCAGATCTGATCTAATGAATCGGACTGAATCTGATTTAATTCAAGGTGGCCACCTCATACCTAGAACCACTCTGAATAAACCGTTTCCTGCTGTCAAAATAACTGTATTAACCAAAGCAATCTACAGATTTGATGCAATTTGTATCAAATTACAAATGGTGTTTCTCATAGAACTAGAACAAAAAATTTTACAGTGTGTATGGAAATACAAAACACCCTGAAGAGCCAAAACAATCTTGAGAAGGAAGAGCAGGAGCTGACAGTATCAGGCTCCCTGACTTTAGAGTATACTAAGCTATAGTAATCAAAACACTGGCACAAAAAGAGAAATATATTGCATAGATCAATAGGACAGGATAGGAAGTCCAGAGAGAAACCCATGCACCTGTGGTCAATTAATCTAGGACAAAGGAAGCAGGACTATACAATGGAGAAAAGACAGCCTCCTTAATAAGCAGTGCTGAGAAAACTGGACAGCTACATGTATAAGAATGGAATCAGAACACTCTCGAACACCATCCACAAAAATAAACTCAAAATGGATTAAAGACCAAAATGTAAGGATAGACATTATAAAGGAGAACATACGCAGAACACTCTCTCCCACAAATTATAGCAATATCTTTTTTGACCCATCTTTTAAACGTAATGAAAATAAAAACAAAAATAAGCACATGGGACCTCATTAAACTCACAAGCTTTTGTACAGCACAGGATATCATAAACAAGAGAAAAGAAAACCCACAGAATGGGGAACAATATTTGCAAATGATGCAACTGACAGGAGATTAATCTCTAAAATATTCAAGCTTTCCAGGAGTCATGTACACATGTGAGAATTGGACCATAAAGAAGACTGAGTGCTGAAGAACTGATGCTTTCAAACTGTGGTGCTGGAGAAGACTCTTGAGAGTCCCCTGGACTGCAAGGAGAACGAAGCAGTCAATCTTAAAAGAAATCAACCCTGAATATTCATTGGAAAGACTGATGCTGAAACTCCAATACTCTGGCCACTTGATGTGAAGAATCAACTTATTGTAAAAGACCCTGATGCTGTGAAAGACTGAGGGCCAGAGAGAAGGGGGTGACAGAAGATGAGATGATTAGATGGCATGTTTGATTCAATGGACGTAAGTTTAGGCAAACTCTGGGAGATGGTGAAGGACAGGGAAGCAAGGTGTGTTGCAGACCATGGGGTACAAAGAATTGGACAACGAAACAATAACATGCAGAGGTTCACAAAGAAATGTGACTGTAAGGGGTGACTACAACTGGGAGCTGATATCAGTCAGTTCAGTTCAGTAGCTCAGTCGTGTCTGACTCTTTGAGACCCCATGGACTGCAGCACGCCAGGCTTCCCTGTCCATCACCAACTCCCAGAACTTATTCAAACTCATGTGCATCGAGTCAGTGATGCCATCTAACCATCTCATCTCTGGCATCCCCTTTTCCTTCCATCTTCAATCTTTCCCAGCATCAGTCTTTTCCAGTTAGTCAGTTCTTCAAATCAGATGGCCAAAGTATTGGAGTTTCAGCTTCAGCATCAGTCCTTCCAATGAATATTCAGGACTGATTTCCTTTAGGATTGGTTTGTTAGATCTCTTTGCAGTCCAAGGAACTCTCAAGAGTCTTCTCCAACACCACAGTTCAAAACATCAATACTTCGGTGCTCAGCTTTCTTTTCAGTCCAACTCTCACGTACATACATGCTCACTGGAGAAACCATAGCTTTGACCAGACGGACCTTTGTCGGCAAAGTAATGTCTGCTTTCTAATATGCTGTCGAGGTTGGTCATATATTTTCTTCCAAGGAGTAAGCATCTTTTAATTTTGTGGCTGCAGTTACCATCTGCAGAGATTTTGGAGCCCAAAAAGATAAAGTCTCTTACTGTTTCCATTGTTTCTCCATCTATTTGCAGTGAAGTGATGGGACCAGATGCTCTCTTAGTTTATTGAATGTTGAGCTTTAAGCCAACTTTTTCACTCTCCTCTTTCACTTTCATCAAGATGCTCTTTAGTTTTTCTTCACTTTCTGCCATAAGGGCGGTATCATATGCATATCTGAGATTATTGATATTTTCCCAGCAATCTTGATTCCAGCTTGTGCTTCATCCAGCCCAGCATTTAGCATGATGTACTCTGCATATAAGTTAAATAAGCAGGGTGACAATAAACAGCCTTGATGTACTCCTTTCCCGATTTGGAACCAGGCTGTTGTTCATGTCCAGTTATTGTTTCTTGACCTGCATACAGATTTCTTAGATGCAGGTCAGGTGATCTGGTATTTCCATCTCTTTAAGAATTTTCCAGAGTTTGCTGTGATCCACACAGTCAAATGCTTTGGTGTAGTCAATAAAGCAGAAGTAGATGTCTTTCTGGAACTCTCTTGATTTTTCGATGATCCACTGAATCTTGGCAATTTGTTGCTCTGCTTTTTCTAAATCCAGCTTGAACATCTGGAAGTTCAAGGTTCACATACTGTTGAAACAACCTAGCTTGGAGAATTTTGAGCATTACTTTGCTAGCGCATGAGTGCAATTGTGCAGTAGTTCAAACATGCTTTGGCATTGCCTTTCTTTGGGACTGGAATGAAAACTGACCTTTTCCAGTCCTGTGGCCACTGCTGAGTTTTCCAGATTTGCTGACATATTGAGTGCAGCACTGTAATAGCATCATCTTTTAGGATTTGAAATAGCTCAACTGGAATTCCATCACCTCCACTAGCTTTGTTCATAGTGATGCTTCCTAAGGCCATGATTTCACATTCCAGGATGTCTGGCTCTAGATGAGTGATCACACCTTTGTGGTTATCTGGGTCATGAAGATCTTTTTTGTACAGTTCTTCTGTGTATTTTTGCCACCTCTTCTTAATATCTTCTGCTTCTGTTAGGTCCATACAATTTCTGTCCTTTATTGTTCCCATCTTTGCATGAAATGTTCCCTTGGTATCTCTAACTTTCTTGGAGAGATCTCTAGTCTTTCCTATTCTATTGTTTTCCTCTATTTCTTTGCATTGATCACTGAGGAAGACTTTCCTATCTCTCCTTATTATTCTTTGGAACTTGGAATTGAGGAAGGTATATCTTCCCTTTTTTCCTTTGCCTTTAGCTTCTCTTCTTTTCTCAGCTATTTGTAAGCCCTCCTCAGACAACCATTTTGCCTTTTTGCATTTCTTTCTCTTGGGGATGGTCTTGATCACTGCCTCCTGTACAATGTCATGAACCTCTGTCCATCGTTCTTTAGGCACTCTATCGGATCTAATCACTTAAATCTATCTGTCACTTCTACTGTATAATCATAAAGGATTTGATTTTGATCATACCTGAATGGCTGCAAAGAATGTAATCAATCTGATTTCAGTATTGACCATCTGGTGATGTCCATGTGTAGAGTCCTTTCTCGTGTAGGTGGAAGAGGGTGTTTGCTATGACCAGTGCGCTCCCTTGGCAAAACTCTGTTAGCCTTTGCCCTGCTTCATTTTGGACTCCCAGGCCAAATTTGCTTGTTACTCCAGGTATCTCGTGACTTCCTACTTTTTCATTCCAGTACCCTACAATGAAAAGGACATCTTTTTTCGGTGTTAGTTCCAGAAGGTCTTGTAGGTCTTCAAAGAACATTCAACGTCAGCTTCTTCAGCATTATGGAATTACTGGGAGTTGATATACTACTTAATAAATGATAGGGAGTAGGAGAAAAAGGCATCTTCTGAATAACAGGTGACTTGAGTGAGGCACTTATGGGAAACAAAAAACATTTAGGAAGGATGTTACCTTAAGAGGATATATGGGAATTAGGGGAGTTTTGTGATAATGTCTGTTTGCTGGTGCTTTTTCCAAAAAAAAGTCTTCCAAGACTTTTTCCAAAAAGCAAAGCAAAAAATAGATAGATTGGTAGACAGGTAAAGATAAGGTGAAAAGTCTTAGGCAAATCTTATTTATCCAGAGGAACTTTCTCTAATTTTAACACTGTCTCCAAAAGTAAATCAAAAGTCAATTAAAACTGACTCAAATGTATTCCTTTCTATAGTTGAATAATATACAGCTTCTTTATCCATTCATCAGGTTGATGGACATCTAGGTTACTTCCATGTCCTAGCTATTGTAAGTAGTGCTGCAATGAACACTGGGGTACATGTGTCTTTTTGGAATTTGCTGTATGATGGAGGGAACCCAAAGTTGGTGCTTTGTGACAACCTAGAGGGGTGAAATGGGGAGGGAGGTGGGAGGGAGGTTCAAGAAGGAGGGGCCATACACATACCTATGGCCAATTCAAGTCAATGTTTGGCAGAAACCATCACAATATTGTAAAGTAATTAACCTCTAATTAAAAATAAAAATTATAAAAAGTTAATTCATTTAGAAGGCAAAAAACTCAGGCAAATCTTATTTCTCCATGAGGAAAGGCCTATGAATCTGTGTTTAAAGTTACATATAGTAAGTTTTATGCCACTATTAACAACTGTAATACATCAAAACATTGACGGAAGCCTAACAGCAGTATCTAAATCTTTAGCTCTATACATAGTGATAAAAACTGGAAAATACAAAAAAGCTATCAGTCAACACCACTAAATATTAATGAGAAGTCTGGCTCTTTGGGTGCTGTTTAAACAGCTGGTATTAGGGCTCAATGTGAGTTTGTAAAGGGTGTCCCTGGTGGCACAAATGGTAAAGAATCCACCTGCAATGCACGTGACCCGAGTTTGATCCCAGGGTCTGGAAGATCCCCTGGAGAAGGGAATGGCTCCCCACTCCAATATTCTTGCCTGGAGAATTACATGGACAGAGGAATCTGGTGGGCTATATAGTCCATGGGGTTGCACAGAGTCCGACACAATTGAGTGACTAACACTGTCACTTAGAATATGGAAAACTCAACAGTGCTGATGTTTAAATCTGCTAAAAAGTAAGTTAGATGCAGAGAAACATCATTTAAAATGCTATATAAATTTTCATCATACACACATAATACAAAAATATTTTCCTTTAATAAAGATTTTCTCATCATGTTTAATGGGAAACAACGAAATGTCATGGAAATGGTCCAGCAGAGAAGCTTTTACTATTTATCTTTATAAATCATGTATTTTTCCTTCCAAATCTGTATTATCTTGTTCTTCTGTTTACAAAAGTAGGTCATCACACACTTTTGACCCATCTGTAGATCTTCGAGAAGACACTCTAAAGGCATCAGATGCAAACTGAGCATCAGCTGAAAGAAAAGGAAAGAATTACATCCTTTACCTGAAATACTTGGGTTCACTAAGATTAGCAAAAAAACAAACAAACAAAAAACCTGAGACCTTTCCTAGTATTCTGAAAAATGAAATATATCTATAGATGACACAACACAAAATACTGATCAAGATTACAATTTTACAGTCTGCTTCTGGTCGCAGGTGGGGCTGAGTGTCAGAGCTCCTGGTTTTCTCATTCTTTATTCATGTACTCAAGCAATTGAGTGAACTGATGAATACTCATGTATTCATGCAAAGGTTCTGTGACAAGCACTGGAATTACAAGATGAAGGTGACCCAGTCCACCCTGAAAAATGATATGCCCTAAACTGGAAAAACAGACAAACAGGCAATTTCCATTCAGAGTCACAAATACTAAGATATAAAAGACGGCACAAGGAACACTCAGGAGGGGAAGCCAGCTTTGTGTCAATACTGCCAGCTTTTTGGTGGAGGTGATATGTATGTAGCTACCTGAAGGACAGGAAAAAGTACAAGACACAGAGGGGAGAAGCACGTACAAAGATGGGAGGTGAGCAAGCGAATCTGTGGGATCCTACACAGTCTGGCTGGTTAGATGCAGAGCTAAGCGGCAGAGTAAGGTGGTAAAGAGATAAGGCCAACTACTTTGGCAGGACCCAAATTGATGTGGGTGTTTGGAGCATTTCCTGAGGGTAAAACATAAACTGGTGACGTATCTAGTGACAGAGAAATTTTAAAGTCACCCACCAAGTGACAGCTACACAAACGTGACTGCTTGAGTCTGGGTTTCCTAGCCTTAACCACTACCAGACGCTTGAGAAGTTGATGAACGCCACGTTCTCTGAGAATAGTGTCAGGGGGTAGGAAGACAGCTCCACAGGGATGGAGGGAGTAGAAGAAGGATACAGCTAGAAGTAAAAAGAAATACACAGACCTTCAGAGACTGTTTTTCAAGCTATGCTACATGATGAGTAAACACAGAAGGATATTTTTCACTATGACTGCTCATGCTTTCACATTTTTCATTAGCTATGTATATAAAAAAATATTTACCATAGCATCTGTTATCCAAACGATGGAAAGAGATGCCATTTACTGTTTACAGTGTGTTTCACAAATCAATGTCTAAATTTAATTCACACATTTTGGCAACATACCTTCTCTTAGTTCTCTAGCTATACTCCTGTCCAACTCCCGCCGCATCTGAAATAAGTCAAGTATTTATCTTTAAGACAAACAAGTTATATGTTTATAACTTATTAAATGTGACTTTTAAATGATACTTTTATAGGCTAGACCTAACCTGAAGATTACCTCAGTAGGAAAAAAAAATCACATAAATAAAAAAATTAATTCTTATTCTGTTTATAGATAACAGAGAACATATATATGGAATGCTATTTAGATTAATCTGATAAAAAGTACAATAATATCAGTCTATCAAGTACACATGATTTCAGAGAATTAGGGAATGACCCATAATCCTCGGAATGACCCACAAGATTACTATCTTCTCCCCTAAAAGCTCCTGGCCTAAATATGTACTTCCGAGACTTTATTTTGATTTCTAGGTGAGGATCCTGTTCAAATGGAGGAAGTAGTTTGAGTCGAATGGTAATAAGGAGAACACATCTGTGATTTTCTTTAAACTTTTCCATTTAACGAAAACACAGAAAGGTGAGAAAATTATATACAAGAAAACAATGTGCCAGCAAGATTTAATTCTGAAGATGTTTAGCGAGAAGGATTTTCTCATAAGTGTTAGTTTCCGAACTACGTCCCATAGAAGGGCAAGGTCCTGCAGGGGTCACTGCAGGGGTGAGGAACGGAGAAGTCACAGCTGCAGGGGCCCTGGCCACCCTAGCTAAACGGTTCCATGCTGGTCTCCATTTTTAACATGGTTCCACACAGAAGTTTATTTAGAAGAAAGGTTGTTTTCTTTGAAGAAAAAACTTTTATAAGGTATGAGACTCATTGATTTAATCAAAGCTCCTAATTCTACAAAAGAAGTAACAAAGCCAATGGCATTCTTACTGAGTCCTGTGCCAGCTACTTCCTCAGGTTAAGAAAAAACACATAGATTTTTAACTATAACATAGACAAAATGAATATATAAATCCTTCTATATAATTAAACAATGCTTGTGGCATGACATTACTTTCTAACTAAATTATGTGCTTGAAATGCATAAATAAGAATAAATCAATATCAAACTCCTATTTGCAGCAGTTGATATAGTTAATTTAGAAAGGATAAATATTTTTTAAAAACAGGACAGGGAACTTGAAGGAAAAAAATCTTTATTTGAATCAAGCAGGCCAAAACTGAAGAGATTCATCCTTAAAAGGATGTTCATTTACTCCAGATAAAACCTGGTTAACTAAAATCAGTCAACAATGAATTATCCATATTTGGGGTTATTTAGAACAAAATTTAAAACACGCAACAGATCTCTATCGTCTGCTGCTGCTGCTACTGCTAAGTCGCTCAGCCGTGTCCGATTCTGTGCAACCCCATAGATAGTAGCCCACCAGGCTCCCCCGTCCCTGGCATTCTCCAGGCAAGAACACTGGAGTGGGTTGTCATTTCCTTCTCCAATGCATGAAAGTGAAAAGTGAAAGTGAAGTTGCTCAGTCGTGCCCGACTCTTAGCGACCCCATGGACTGCAGCCCACCAGGCTCCTCCATCCATGGGATTTTCCAGGCAAGAGTACTGGAGTGGGGTGCCATCTCCTTCTCACTTAGGCTTAGGGGTAGATAAACCGCGGTGGGTGCAGCAAAGCTTGGAAATGATTATGAACCACTGCCAAAGTGAAATCAATTAGAAAGTAAGTCAAACATCTTCAAGTATACTTTCAGTTACTAGGCAATAAGATTTCATTTCTAAAGTAGAATTTCAATGCAGCTTTTCAAGAAATTTAAAAAGTATCTCTTAAAAACGAGAGATCTAGGACAAAAAAATCATGAAATGTCTCCTTGACTAGAACAGTTAATGACAGTTTTTACTTACTGTGCCTAAGTCAAATAAATAACTCAGAAGTTCACCAAATTAAAAACAAGGATCATTCATATGAGAAATCTGAAACCCAATGAACAAAAGATAATAGAACTAACCTCGGTCAAGTAAGTCTCCATGTTGTTATTCGAAGGGCATGAAATTGAGGTAGAAAACCCTACTCTTGGAGTAAGATTTGTGTTGAGCACTAAAGGATTATTGAAATTTCCAACACAAGGGGGCTCCAGGACTGGCCTCGTGCTAACAGTGTTGAATAAAGATCTGTTCTGCTGCTTCTCCACCTCAAGTTTGGTGCTGATCACTGCCAGCCTCTTATGAGTCCTGGGGAAGATGGAAAACACCAATTTCATTCATGCTTCCCTAAATTATCTGCATTTGTTAAGTTGCCATATAGTAAATGGAATGTCCCATGAAACTGAAAGCACAGAGCAGACCTCCTGTAAACAATGACAGCTGTCACCTTGCTCTAAAGAAGCACACACGTGTCTGGGGCTCCTCAAGTAACAAGCCACAGTTGGGAGAGGAGAGAAAGGGCATCAGAGAGAAAGGGAGGTGGCCTCACAGTGACACCTGCTGCCTCTGGGACACACCTGCCTCCAGGAAACAGTTCAGGGATGAAGAAACACCGCATCCCACAAAGCCACTTTCAAGCATTTGCTTTCACCACCCTTGTATACACGTTTCACTCATGACTTCAGAGAAATTAAGTTTTTGGCTCTGAGGTATCACCTAGAGCCACAATCTCAAGGGAGGACGAGAAAGTCAAAGGGTGAGGCTGAAAAGAGCTAAAACAGCCCCAGAAAGAATTACAAGCATCCCCTGCTTTTCCAAAGTTCACTTTATGTTACTTCACTTCTACGAAGGGCCTATGTCAGTACCTGTTTTTGATGATTCAAAAAAAAAAAAAAAATCTGAAGACAATTTCTGGTCTCATTTAAAAAGCCAAAACTCTAAACAGTGTTCAGTATATGTTTTACAGCAAGAGGCATCGCGCTCCCCAAGCAGGGAGACTGGCCCCACTGAACTCCTTCCCCGGAAGCCACTCCTACATCTCAGCATCAAGTCGCCACAGCCCTGAACCCTGACTGGGAACACCTTCCCTTGTGCATATTCATTTGATGTATCGACCAGCAGAATGTGTCCTCTGGGTTCCTGCTGCCTTGGCTTATGGAAGGCTTCCTAGGAGTGCTCTGCTTTCAGATGGCGGGGAAACCCGGACTAGGCACTGCAGGGGGGATCTGCCCTTTCCATCCTCCACACCCCTCAGTCAGGTCGTTATATTACTTTCAGCCACTTTGTGATTTCTCCTGCCTTTAACCCATGTGTTAATTTCCCCTATTTCATAAGTATGCCTTTACATAGTGTGGAAAAACTTGATATAGTACCAATAGTTTGTCTTAAGGTGACCTCAGCAGTGACTATCTAGTTAGCTTTCACTTCCTACTAATCCCATGTACCCCACTCTATAAAAACTATTCTTTAGAGTCAAATTAATGAACTAAATTTAGTTTCTGTGATTCTGTGTTTTTACTTACTTGTCTAATTTATCTTCCAATGACTTTCTAACTTCACATTCTACTAGGTAGAGTTGCTTATATTTTTCCAACTCTGCTTTATTAGAATCTTCTTGCAAAGTTTTCATTTTGGAGAGTTCAGATTCCAAGTGTTTAATTCTGAGTTCCATCTGTTGAGATCCAGTTTGCGTCTAAGGCAAATTGAAAAAGATAACATTTTTAAAATAATCATTAACGTGGAAAATTTTACTTGTTCCCTTTAGTTTTGAGTCAGTGATTCAGAGAGCGATTTCAAAGGTGAAAAAAAAATGCGGAAGTTTGTGAAATGAATTAAATCTGAATTATAAAATTAAAGTGGAATCACTGTTAGAGTAGTACTTATATAATCTGATAATTCAAAGAATAAGAGGATCAACTTAAAATTTTAAAAATTGAACAAGACAGCTTAAAGAATAATTCAAGAGGATGGTACTAGTTCTAAACCACAATATTTTCTTTTCTTCCTAATGGTCTTGTTTTTTTACCAATTGGTCTTATAAGTAAAAGGATTCTCTAGTGAGAATCATTCTGAAAGGTCAATTTAGTGATAACTGTGATGGAGACTGAAATATTTAAAGGGAAAACAAGTGTCCCCGCTTCCTTCCAGAAATCTACAAAACTAACTGCTCTAAGGGAGGTAGAGGAAACACCTAAGTTATATACATCCAAAATGTAATGTGCAGTGAAAGTGAATTCAAGCACATGACAGATGGACAAATTAACCTGCAGAAATAGGTTGCCTTCCTTTAATTTCTCTACAAGACCCTGTCTCACCCTTTCTTCAGTCTCCCGTTTATACTGCTCTACTCGACTGTGTTCTGCCATATCCATTTCTATATGACCTCCGAGGGTCACTACTTCCTGCTCCAACTTCTTTTTCTTCTCTAGTTTCTTACATTTCTTTTGCATTAGTTTCATAGACAGGAGTTAAACTTGATTTTTTTCCATCCAGGTGTAGACATTTTGAAGATGCAGGTTCCAGCTCTGCGGGGAAAATCATCAGTCTTCAAGAATAAAATGATATTGTCTGCTAATGAAGAAGTGGACGGAGCACAGCCTAACTCAAACCCAGGATGAAATAAATACGATGGTATCTGTATTGTAGAATGTAGGACCAGGGATTACTCAGAGAATCAGCAAAGATGTTCACACCACCCAGAGTCGAACATATATTGTTCACTGTCATCTCTGTCACACAGCAATTGCACTTGATTTTACACTCTTTTATTGTTCTACAATATTTTTCTATCTTTCCTCATAAAATGATTACAAGTCACCTCTTAGTAGAATGTCTCTTACTCCTCCCCCCATCTTAATGTCCCAGGATTTTAAAGAAGTTTGAGGGATACTGTATTGAGTATCTAGGGCTAAGTTAATAAATCCCTCCCAGAAGAAGACTCTAATTAATAAATCTTGTAAACATGGATTCTAATCCCATAAGCCTTTTTCTGAAGTACAAAGACTTTTTGCTAATTTGAATTGCATTCCAAACAGAATTATTTGCAAAGTTAAAGAAATCCCATTTCTTAACAGTTTACAGAGATGACCCACACATTTTTCTGAACAGCAACAACAAAAAATGCCTCATTCTTGTAATCCTTTGTTACTGTCCATTTATGCAAGACAAGTGCTGTGCACATCAATAAATATTCCGTTACACCAATGTATACTTAGCCAAGATTCCCCCTCATGGAAGAAATGTCAACAGTGTAAAATTAGGGGCTAAACTGTTCCTCAGAGACTAGGTAGCAAGCGCTGATGTGAAAAGGCTCCAAGAGCTGGACAGTCACGAAAGCTCCATGAAGGAGGAGAGACTGGGCGCCAGGTCTGAAATGATGAAGGACCACCCAAGAGGAAAAGAGACTGTAAAGACAGAAAGGACAGTCTGAGCAAGGCCAAGAAAAGGAGAAATCTGAGGATAAGATCCAACCACAGGGAAATAAAAACATGTGCACACAGAATCATGGAAATCAGTGTTTACAACAGCATTATTATTAGTCCCAAAGCGGAAACAACCCAGAGCTCCATCTAGTGAGGATGGATACATGGCTTAGCTTACCGTTGACAACCCACAGAAACGGAAGAACTGATACTTGTTATCACATGGATGAACCGTGAAAACATGACGTCAAATGAGAAAAGCTAATCCCAAAGGAGCATACTGCATGATTCCATTTATATAAAATACTGAGGACAGGCATGTCTACAGAGACGGATATTAGACTGGGGGCTGCCTGGGGCGGAGGGAGACGGGAGGCCATGGGTGGTGGCTAAGGGATGCAGGGTTTCTTTTAGGGGGTGATGGAAATGCTCTAAAATTGACTGTAGTCACTGGTTATACCTCTCTAGACTAAGAGATACTGAACTACACATGTTGAGTGGGTGAATTCTATGATACGTCAATTATATCTCAATAGCTTTTTAAAAAAATCCAATGGCAGGATCCAGATAATCTTCTTAATTCTCTAGTTTGGATGTACCTATTCTACACCATCTGAGTACCTCCATGCTTTTACTATATACTTAAAATGAAAAGGAAAGAAGGCAATGCTTAAACTTCAACTGGTTTGTATAATACCCTTTCTGCACAAGTTATTCTGAAATCCATGAAATAAATACACACAGAACTCTACAGCCATTAACAAAAGGAAAGATGAGAAATGATAATATTCTGAACATTCCATTAATATTACTTCTGGTTTTAATCTGGCTTGCCTCATCATGGTAATACAGTTATCACTTAAAAAAGGATTGTTTCAAAGAAAAAAAAGGCTCTCAACTTGTGTGTATAATGAGGCACAATTCTCAACTTTCCTAAGAGTAAATAATAAGAAAAAATAATTTAAAAAAATAAGAAAAAATAATAGAACGCAAATGGCAGGATGAAAGTCAGAGTTTAAGGAAACGAGCGCACTATAAAGATAAGAAAATTGTAGTAAGTTACTTGTAACAAAAATACAGAAGAAAGCTGACTGTGAAAATGAGTGTCCTAAAACACTTTATCCTACACATTAACTGTTAAACGTTCAGTTTCATACATACCTGACTTGTGAGTCGACGTAGTTGTAGTAGCTTACAACTGTTCTTCAAATCCTGTGCCTCAGCTTCTAACTTGGCACAACAACATGACGTGACCCTCAGTGAAGCCTCTGACATAGCCTGCTTTCTTACAATGTCAGCCAGTTCTTGCTGAAGTTGTCTCACAGCTGCCTAATAAGATGCTCTGTCACTGAGTTTATCAAATCACTTTACTATTATGTTACGTTAATAACAGATAACTCCAACACATGGACTTTGAAAACTATCGCCACATACAGCAACTCACCTTCTTTTTCCTCCTCACTGAATCTGGTTACAGACACAGAAGGGGCCACCCTCCAGCCTTCCTGATATTCAGTTACTCAAAGGATTCGGCGGAACTGTCCACGCCCTGCCCCTCCTAATAAATCTGCAGAGCTTCACCATCTCACGTCCAGAAAGAAACGAGTGTGTAGGTGGCACAAGTGGTGGAAAATTCCACACTGTGGAAACATTTTCCTTTCCTTTTTTATTAGAAGCTTTGATTAACTCAGAGATCTTCACATATTCCAACCAGTGCTCAGATCTTTCCAACAGATTCCTACCTCAGCAGAAAAATGGGGCCATTCCCTTGTTGCTTATCTCTTTTATATCTAGTAGTATGTCTATGTTAATCCCAAACTCCTAATTTATCTCTCCTCCCCACCTTTGCCCTTGGCTAACTATGAGGACCTACTGAAGAGCCCAAAGAACTCTACTCAATACTCTGTAGTCACCTACCTGGGAAAAGGAACTGAAAAAGAATGGATATGTGTATAACTGAAGCAATTTCCTGTACATCTGAAACTAACACAAAATTGTAAATCAACCATATTCCAATATAAAAGAAAAATGCAACTTAAAACATGAGGTTGCTCCCATGGCCTTCGAGGAGCCTCAATAACCTGGCCTCCACCTGCCTCCAGACCGCAGCTCCTACAAGCCTCTCCCTGACTCACTCCATTCCTGCTGCTTACAAATCCTGCCATCTTTCATTTTTAGAGGACAAGCTTGTATTCAAATGATAGTAATTGATACTTAAAATGAGAATTATGAGCAAATTGCTTGTAAAAATGTTAAAGTGGGTGAGTGAAGTCGCTCAGTCGTGTCCAATTCTTTGCAACCTCATGGACTGTAGCCCACCGGGCTCCTCCATCCATGGGATTCTCCAGGCAAGAATACTGGAGTGGGTTGCCATTTCCTTCTCCAAAAGTAAATCATAAATAGCAGTGGGAAGATTAAATCAAGAATAGTTTTGCTAAAGCTCACCACCTGAGTCCCAAATTATGATTTAATGATAAGTAGATGCATTTGAAGAGTTGAGAGGCTTTAAGAATAAATGATTCAAGGCTAAAATGTTTCCCATATTAACTCAAATTGACATGAATAAAAATAAAATTGTACCAACAAATATAACAAAAAGCTATGACAAGCTACTGAAGCCAAAGTACGATATATAAAATACAGGCTCTGGGAAACCTGGAATTGACTATCAAGATAATCCAGGTAACTGAAGCTTCATTTCGAAATATTCATTTCAGGTTTGAGCATTTCATTTATCTGTTTCACCATGATACTGAAATGTGGTAACATAAAGATTAAAATTATTACCTTAATAAAGAGTAAATTACTAGTACCTGTCTATGTTAACAATTTAGAACTAAATCTCTTAACATTTCATAAATAACATGATGTCCCTACTCAAAGTAAAGGATTTCTTTGGTCTAATTTTTATTTGCTGGATACAAGGTATACTTTTAGGCTGGTTTAGAGACCATAGATTCACAGCCTGTGTATTTTTTATATTCAACTAGATTCAACATTTAGCCAGAATCAAGAATCACTTTGAACTTTCTTTCAGGAAGTCTGAGATACTTCTCCTGGATACTCACTTCTCCTTCTGCTTTCTCATGTTCGTACTGATACATTCTCTCTTTTAAATGATTACATTCCTTGACCAACTCCTTGTTTCGTTCCTCCAGCATCAGACCTTGTTTCTCACGTTCGGCCTGAAGTTTTCTCACGATCTGCTGAAACTGGTCTTGGATGCTAATGACCGTCTTCTCTTTACTGTCGACTCTGTTCCGTGCATCGTCCAGTTGCTGTCGGAGCAACATGTTTTCACTCTGGAGTTGAGATAATCTCTCCTCTAAGGATTCCTGCTTTCCAAGGTATGTATTCACTTTGCCTTGTTCGTTCTGATACTTGTGTGCAATTTCCTGCGTTTGACACTCTACTTGGCTTAGGTCTCTCTGGACATGTTCTAACATCAAAGTCTTTTCTCTCAGAGCATCGCTCGCGTGCTGCAGCTTGATTTTCAGCTTATTGGATTTACTTTCCACTGCAGATAGCTGCTGGGAAAGCGTCTCACTGTTCTCTCTTAGATTAGCCACGTCGGACTTCATTTTGTCCTGCAAGCGTAACCACTCGTCTCTCGCTCTCTGGAAGGCAAGTTCCGGGTCTCTTCTTGATGTCTGACCTTGATCATGACCGTGTAAGGCAGCAGCCAGTCTAGAACGGCAGGATTCCACTTCCGTTTCCAGTCTTCGTTTGCTTTCTTTTTCATTCTCCAGCTCAGAGTTTAGCGTTGTATTCTCAGCTGTCAGAGCACTAAGCTGGCCTGTATAGTGGGATATAGTCTTTGTTAATGTTTCCTCACTCAGTTTTACTGCCTTTCGAAGATCATCATTCTTTACTGTGAGAATTTCAATGTCCTCAAAATAGTTCTCTTCCTTTTCCTGGTGCTGATTTTTCAGGGCATCTCTTTCCAATCTCAGTGTGGCAAGTTCATCCTGCAGCATGTGGTTTTTGCACAACAGGGCTTTTGCTTCTTCACAACTAACAGAAACCTGAGTGAAACAAAGGAGACTTTTAGCTAGTACTCAATAAAGTGACATTCCATGATTTCCTCTGAAATGAAAGACTAACCTCTATGTTTATTCAATGAAAAGACTGCACCAAGTGTGTCTCCAACAGGAAAAAAATAAGGTTCGATACAATCCTCAGACTTTATACAAGCAGAAATTCCCACAGGTTCAAAAATTTAATGGAGGACAATGAATTTAATGGAGGACAAAAAGAAATCCCAACAGACTTTTCAAAAAGCTCAGAACTGGAAAGGCTTCTCTCTGAACTACAACAAACCCAGAAGGCTTAAAATAAACAATTCATAGATCTGATTACACTTAAAAATTGCATCTGATGTGGAATATTTATATAATGGAAAACTAGTAAGCCATAAAAAAGAATGAAATAATGTTATTTGCAGCAACAGGGATGGACCTAGACCCTAAGTGATATAAGTCAGACAAAGACAAGTATTATATCATACTGCTTATATGTAGAATCTAAAATGAACTTATTCACACAACAGAAAGAGACTCATAGGCACAGAAAACAAACTTGTGGTGACCACAGGGGAAAGCAGGATAGGGGAAGGGATAAATTAGGATGTTGGGATTAACTTATACACGCTAGTAGATGTAAAATAGCCAACAGAGAGCTACTGTACAACATAAGGAACTACACTTAATATTCTGCAAGAATAGTCTGAAACGGAATGCGTGTATGTGTGAGCGTGTGTGTGAGTGCGTATGTGTATTAGTCACTCAGTCATGTCCGACCCTTTGCGACCCCATAGACTATAGCCTGCCAGGCTCCTCTGTCCATGGAATTTCCCAGATGAGAATACTGCGGTGGGTAGCCATTTCCTTCTCCAGGCTGCTGCTGCTGCTGCTGCTAAGTCACTTCAGTCGTGCCCGACTCCGTGTGACCCCATAGACTATAGCCTGCCAGGCTCCCCTGTCCCTGGGATTCTCCAGGCAAGAACACTGGAGTGGGTTGCCATTTCCTTCTCCAATGCATGAAAGTGAAAAGTGAAAGGGAAGTCGCTCAGTCGTGTCTGCAGCCTACCACGGTCTGCAGCCTACCAGGCTCCTCCGCCCATGGGATTTTCCAGGCAAAAGTACTGGAGTGGGGTGCCATTGCCTTCTCCACCTTCTCCAGGGGATCTTCCCAACCCAAAGATTGAACCCAGGTCTCCTGCATTGCAGGCATATTCTTTACAGTCTGAGCCAGCAGGGAAGCCCTATTTATATAATATACATGCACACATACACATATATATATATATCTGAATCACTGTGCTGTATACCTGAAACTAACAAAATATTGTTAATCAACTATAATTCAATAAACAACACCACTTGCTAGGTTTATAAACACTGCATCTGATACCGCCTATACATCTACTTCACAGTAAGAGCCTTAACTCTGTATAGACTAATTTTATACAAAAAGTTTTCCTTGAGAATATGCTACCTTCTAACATTTTAATAGGCAATTACAAGAATTACACCTATTGACAACTGTATTAAGCACTTCTACAAACATTAATTAACTCATTAGCTATAGTGATTCTGGAAAGGAAAAAGTTATAAAAATACGAGTAAGCTGCAGCCTTTTCGCCAGGTCTTTGGACTCTACTAGTCTTCTTACATCAAACCACATGTCTCTAATACAAACATATCAGTACAAAATAAGATTCCTATTTCATTCATGGTACATACACTAATGGTTAAATAAGGTAAAATTTAGAAAGCTCTTAGAAAACTATGAGATTATTTGCTGCTGCAATAACTTTCATGATCTCTCTATAATGTTTAAAATAGTAAGATGGGGAAAATACAATGAAAAACACTTAATAACTATCACTAAACATATATTATGGCATATCTACCACTGTTTTCAAAAGTTCCTTGTACTGAAACAGGACACTCACAGAGCAGAGTGCTCAATTTCTCACAAGCAGAAGAATGACATCCAAAATGTGGCCTCTGAACTGCCTGTAGTCTCCTCCTTACCATCAGGGAAGTGATAACTAACCTAGTGATCAATCGAGGAAGTGACATCATTACCAAAAGCCAGAATATCTACTGTTAGTAGCAAGAGTTTTTTCCCCCTAATCTTGGTGTTGGTGGGGAGGCAAAGTTGTTCTAAAGAAACAACTTTTCAAAGTGTTCAAAAGTGTTTTTACAACTGATGTTGCAGTTTTTACAAACTGAAAAACAGCAAGTGATGTGAAAAGGCCGTTGATAGGGCATTGGTTAAAGAAATGACAGTGGAGCCAAGAACGGGCTCTGACTCAGACACTGAAGGTGACGACGTGCATGGAGTGACCGACACGCTCACTCCAGAGCAGAGGGACCTGGTCGGTAGCGCAGTCGATGGGGTACCACACACGGTCTTCCTTGCCTAAACCGCAATCAGGGTGCTGGCTCCTCCGAGACAGTCACAAAAGATCTGAGATCGGTTCCTATGGAAAATACTAAAGGCCTCTCCCGGGATGAAGCCATCATATGTCACTACCTGACTGCTCTAGACAAATGGATTTGAATTACAAATACTACTTTCCCGAGCTCTTCCTGAGGGCTTTTCGTTGTGGGAGATCTGCTAGGACCTCGGGGATGGGACCCGGTCCATGGTTGAGAGGGACATCCGGTGTGGGAGCAAATTCCTCTGCTCTGAGATGCCACTCGAAACTCTTCAGAATGAAGGACAACCAACTTCAAGAGTGTCTGGTTTCTACCAACTGCTGGAAAAAAATTCCTGCACCTCTCGAGGGTACCAGTTAACTGTCCTTGAGGACTCTGCTTGAGGGAGAATGCAGCTGGGAAAGCTGGAGCCAGCTCTGAGCTGTTCATGGGGCAGGGGGCCTGGAGGGCTGACGGGCACAGAGGGAGGGGGCCCACGACCCTCAGCCACACGTCAGATTGAAGGCCAGAGGCAACCTGATGTAAAATTAGGCATGATGGTCCCTCCCAGCGCCCCTTCTCTTCTAGACTTATTCACTCACCAGTGGTCCGTCAAGGCTAAAGGATCGGTTGCCTGAGGTGGGCTGAGAGCTTAACACCAGTTTCTACACCATTCTCAACCCTGTGGTTTTCTCAGGATCTATTGTGTGAGCTACTGACGTGACCTCTTCCTCCCTCTGCTCAAAAAAGTGCACCCAGCATGTCAGGATCATACAATTCTTATTTCTGGCCTTATTACCTTGGGAATTTTGAATTTCTTTTCTTTTGTTTTTAACAATTAACCTAAAATTTCCTATAACACTAAACAAAATGACACTAAATAAAGTGGTGTTTTTTTACAAAGGGGATATTATAAGTAATACTGATGAAATCATGTTAGAAATTTGAAATTTTCACCAGAGATCACTCTACCTGATTCAGATCATTTCTCTCAGTCTTCAGTTTCATCTCTACTGCTCGGAAAGTGAATTCTAGTTGCTGTTTCACTTCAGCTTCTTTACTATATTCATCTTCTTTTCGTCTTAAATGCTCCCTCATTTTCTCATGTAACATCTCGGCATTTCTTCTATTCTCTTCTTCTTGCTTTAAGGTGAATCTGCAAAATTTAAAGCTCTTCTTAGAAAATCATGAGATTGTTCAGTGCTGCAATAACTTTCGTTCCCTCTTCACAATGTTTACAATAGTAAACGTGAGGGGAATACAATGAAAAGCACTTAATAATGGTCACTGTTTTCCGACAGAGGGTTAAGAATAAAACTGCATAAAATTGTTTTCATTTTCTCTTGAGAAAAATGGCTACTTTATACATCTGCAGGTGGGAATGTAAAGTAATATAAACTTTCCTAAAAATACTTTAGAAATTTAGATCACAGACCTTTTTTAAGTTCTCATATTTTAACCAAATAATACGACATTATTAAAGAAAATGTATTCAAACTAATTAGAAAGGTAGAAATGAATTTATAGAAAAGGTGTTCCTTGCAGTATTAAACAGAATACAGAAAAGTGAAAAACAACTGAAAGTCAATTTGGTAAATATTTAATGGGATTTCCATTATGGGGGACTCCTGTATGGTCATGAAAATGATGATTGGAAAAATATGCCTTAAGTTATTAGAAGCATTCACTGTTAAGAACCTGCTATATTATTTCCAAGAATTTCACACTCCATAATACTAGTAACACTTTCTCCCCTGTAAAATCCTAGAGGATAAGTTAGTCCTTATAACATGTCTACATCCCTGCAGTATTAAAGGAAACAATAGTTCACATATTTCTTTAAAAGCGAGATGTACAGTACCTCAAGCTGCCGAGCTCTCGTTCCCACTCCACTTTCTGATGCTCTAACTGTGATGTCACTTCTTTGGTTTCTGACAGCTCTTTCTGTAGCCCACGAACCTTACTTTTCATTCTGAAAAATTCTCTTCTAAGTAGTTCACAGTGGCTTCTTTGAAAATCTACTAATCTTTCATGAGAAAGAATTGTATCTTGAATTTTCAACAAGCTATCAGAATCTGCATGATGAAGAAAACAAAGATATAACAAAAAAAAAAATTCTGTGAGTAATTTTTGAGTATAAAGGACTGTGCCTTTCACGTTCACTCATCCACACACTGAACAAATATTAAGTGTCTATAATGTGGAAGACTTTATTCTAAGCTCTGCAGATAAAACAGACCTCCCCTGGCTCTTGTTTAGCTTGAAGTCTAGTAGAAGAGAAAGACAAATAAAATAATTATGAACTCAGAAGGATACTCTAAGAAAAGAGAGTTCTATGATCACATAACAGAACTTGACACAGACTGGGTCCAGGAAAGATTTCCCTGGGGAAGAGATGTCACCCTGAGAAATGAAAGATGAGCAGGAAGGAGGAAGCAGAGCAGGAGGAACAGCCCTGTGGACAGTCTCCAGCTGCCATGTGTTTCTAAACAAGACAGAGTGAACAGCTACTGATTTACCTTCCTGAGTGGAGCAGCAAAAACAACACCAACAAAATACATTAAACAATGATTCTCATGACAAAGGACTTCAGGGAGTGAAGGACATTGATCCTGGAAACACAGGAGGTTAGCCTAAGGAACGCCCCAGCTCACTGCCTGGAGAGAATTTCCAGGCCCTGACGCGGGGAGAAGGAACAGAAGCTGAGTCAGCCAGACTCCCTGACAGGAGGTGATGAAGCTGACAGTCTGGTGAAACCAAAGTGGGCAGAGATCATAGATCAGAACCATGGAGAGGAGAGAGTGGGACAGAGAGAAAAAGGACCCTGCAGATCTGAGGAGGAGCCCCTCGGGTATTCAGCAGAGGAATGAAGAGCGCCCATCTGGGAGAAACCACCTGAGACCAGAGAGAAACCATCTGAAAAGACTGTTGGAACCTGTGACTGGTGCTCACTCAGTCCCGGGAATTCTATCTATTCTCATGGGCCAGGCTGGAAAAACTCCTTACAGTAGAATGAACGGGGTAGTCAGTAAGGTCTTGCCTCCAAGGCAGGAAATAATCAGCCCTAGCCCCAGGGCCCCTCTGGATGCACCTAACAAATCATGAGAAGCAAGAGCACAGAAGGATCTCTGGAAAACTCTCAACATTTGGAAACTAAATCACATGGATCTAAATAACCCTTGGATCAAAGAGGTAATGAAAAGAAGAATTACAAAGTATTTTGAACTGAATGAAAATGAAAACGTTAAGACCAGCAGACATTTTAGGAAACTGGCACGCAGATTCTAAAATTCTTGTGGAAAGAAGGGTAAAAAATAAAACCAGATGAAGCTAGACAATTGTGACCTTTAACCATGCAGCAAGGAGAAGCAACACTTGGGTTACATGATGAGATCTAAATTTTTAAAAATAGTTAATAATTAAAGTTGGTGTGCAGACTGAGGTTCCTCAAGGTGGAGCGGCAGGGAAAGAAGTTCTGAGATTATTTCAGTTATTCTAGGAAGAAAATGATGCTAACATGACCTTCAGTGAAGGCACAGGAAAGAAGAGTCAACAGAAGGTTCAGTGAGTGAGAAGGATCATAGGCCTGTGGCTAGCGTATACATTCACTTTCATGTTCTTTTAATACAGAACCTTCTGAGATGCACAGCACTGTAACATATCCCTGGCTCTAGAGCAGTACTAGACAAGGTGTGCATATATCACTACTCTATACACAAACAGGCTTTCTGTTAATATTTACACTGTGGTCCTACCTTTATGCCCCAAGCCAAGTGGTTCTACTTGCAACATGGAATTTGTAGAGTAAAGCACGTCGTCATCCTCAGAAACAGTCTCAGAAGACTGAGTTAAGTCATCCAGGTGGTTCACATAATTAATTTGTTCTTTGACCTATACATAAATAATACTGTCTCACAATGTCCTTAAAATACGTATAAAATATATTAAGTGTACAGAGGTGATAAATCTCTTTATCAAAACAAAAACAGACACTTCTTAAAAGAACAGATTTTTATCAAAAGGATAACTTTATCAGTAGTGTTTCTAAATGATGTGTTTAAAGTAAAGTTCTCTACAACAAAGGAAGATTTTCTATTTTGCAACTATTCCTTTTAAAAAATATTTTTTACTAGGAAAATATTTTTTAAAGTTCTTTTTTTTTTTTTTTTTTTTTTACTATACCTTCTTCTTTTCATATGGTGTTTTTCTCGCAGGCCTAAAAAAACAAATGATTATTTTCAGGCTAATAGTAAATACTCAAAAATACAAACAATACCTAAACTTTTCTTTTTTAGAGAAATTCTGCACTGGTAAGTAATTTTCTATAAAAGGATACAACAATCAGTAAGAGAAGCATTAAAGGACAAAGAAAATATATCAGTAATATGAATAAAGCATTAAATTTAGATCCAAGGCAAAGGAAAAACATAACGTTACTTGCGTTATGTGATAGAACGCACCATACCAGAGTTTTTTGCACCTGTCATTTTCAATAAGAACTAATTTTTATGGCAATAAAACCTATCTGGGAGATATTCCTTAAGTCCTTCTAAGAAAGAAACCCATTTTGAATAACCATGATATTAGCTTTTGGAGGACTTCCTAAGCAATTGCTATGCATTATTATAAGCACTTGACATGTCTTAAAGGCATTTTAATCCTCACAGTCATTCTGGGAGATAGGTATAAGAAGAAATGGAGCACAGAAAGGCTGAGGAACTCGCCCAAGCCCACACAGCACATCACCAACAGACTCAGAATTTAAACCCAGGAGATCTGGCTTCAAAACTGCTCTTCCAAAATATGCTGAGAAAGTAATATTGAAAAGTGTTTTTAAGTAATATGATGGCGAACGAATCTATAGCATTATTCCATGTCTAGCTATAACAATAAATAATAATTTCTGAATCTTAAAACATATTTCTCAAAAAATAAAAAGACCAGATGTAGGCAAATCTGGAAATCTACTTTCAATAAAGATTTGTTTTTCGTAAAGAAATTCATCAATAGGCAT
Organism: Ovis aries; assembly: GCF_016772045.2. Taxonomy (NCBI): domain Eukaryota; kingdom Metazoa; phylum Chordata; class Mammalia; order Artiodactyla; family Bovidae; genus Ovis; species Ovis aries. Next base: position 16,926,469 of record NC_056066.1, read on the forward strand.
TCATTCACCCATTCTGCTGTTTCTTCATGCACCTGACATCCACTTATTGAGCACACAATGTGTGTTAATGACACTCTTAATACAGGAAGCATGGTTTTTGTCATTTAGACCTTTATCATCCAAAAGGAATAATCTGTGAAAGATTGTTAATATTTTTATTCTATTTTATATAAACAAAATCTTCCCCTTTTCCCTGGAATCTATTAACAACTATGAAGTTAATACGATGTGATGTTTCAGAGTACTTTACAAAATTATAGCTACTCACAAAGTTACTATCAACCAGAATCATCAAGGAATTATCAAATCCTATCCAGTATAGCCTAAGTGTTTGTAAATTCACAATTATGTAATTTTTGAAAATCTACGTGTGATCGAATTAACTTGAGTAGTCATCTGCATATTCAATTATATAGGAATATTACACCTCAGAACCAATGAACAAGCCCTTACCATAAAACTATATATGAGCAGAAGTATTATGTACAATTAGTTCACTGTAATAAAGATAATGTCATACAATCAATAAGCTTTCTAATACTGAAAATGCAAACAAGACTAAATAAACACATCCTCTGCTGGCTCATTTCCAACAGCATACACACTCTAAAAGCTCCCCTCTTAACATAAAACAAGAAACTCCTTTGAACTCCACATTCCTCTTCAATTACCATCCAGTTCTCCATTGCCTGTCCCAATAATATTCCCTACGGAGCTGTTTACGTGCGTTCACTACAGTCCAGCTTGCAAGGGGACTCGGAAGACTTCCAGCTAAAGTCACTGGTCCTCACCGTAACCTTTCAGCAACTTTCAACTATGGTTCGTCCACTAGAGTTGAGGAATGTCTTGTTTTAGCCTGTACAGTGTATTACGCTGCTCTATTTCCAGAAGTACTCAGAGCTAATATTACTTACCCTACAAACAAAGAATTTGTAGAATGTACCTGTCATCATCTTGATTCACTCTGTTGTCATCATTCACGCGCAGCAGACCACCAGTCAGTGAATCGGTGTTTTCAAATATCGGTGCCATCACACAGTCTTCTGGTGTCCGTCTGGCATTGTTCTTTTTCTTTACTTTCTTTCTGTGCACACCAGGGTCACTACTTTTAAAAAATTCACAAAAAAAGCCAATGTTTTCTAATAATTCAATTGATAAAGAACAAAAAAAACAATTCTTGTAAAATTCCAACTCTTATCCATCTTAAGTCATTGAGTAACTCTCAAAACAGTTATGAAGTACCAACCATATGCAAGAAAACAAATTCTTCCTTCAAACACAGATATACAATTATGATACAATATGATATGTAAGAGTTGACATATGAAAGTCATAAGTGGAATAAGGAAGGATTCACAGAAGTGAAGAAAGCAGGTCATGAGAAAGAGAAAAGGGAGAAAATCATTCTACTTGGAGATTCGAATGTGAGCACATACATCAGGCACAGGGCATCTGGGTTGTTTCCAAGGAACCTAGAAGGAAAAGTACAAAATACATGGAAGAAAGTAGAGAGATGCATCTGGAAAGACATTGGGAAGAACCTCAAGGGCCCCACTGAAAACCTGGAGTCCACTGCCTAAGCGCCTTGACTCTTCAACATGGGAGTCATAATTAGAGTTATACTATATTTTTTGTTTTGCTTCTAAATATAATAATGGAGAATTTAGGGACTTCCCTGGTGGTCCAGTGCTTTGGAGTCCACCTGCCAATACAGGGGGCACTGGTTCAATTCCTTGTCGGGGAAGATCCCACATGCCACGGGCAACTAAACTCGTGCTGCACGGCTACTGCAGCCAGCACCCCAGAGCCCACGCTCAGCATCCAGAGAAGCCCCCACACTGAGAAGCCTGGGCACTGCGGCGGCAGAGAACCAGCGCAGCCAGAAATGAAGGAAAAAGAGAATTTACAGAAAAAAGCCACACTTAAGTGGTATTTTAAATGACGTGAGGCACATATACCATGAAAGAAGAAACCAAGGAAATATTTGGCCAGAGTGGGGGGGAGCTTAATTTTAAACCACCCACATGATGGGGTGACAAGAGCATCTTGGATGAAAAGCAGGTGCCTCGTCAGCTCTCCTACCACCAACAGCAATTTGGCCTCCATCCATGGACATACTCAAAGCGCTAGGAGAAAAAAAACTGCCAACCAAGAGTACTCTATCCAGAAAAGTTGTCTTTCAGAAATGAAGGAGAAATAAAAACTTTCCCAGACAAAGCAAACCTGAGGGAGTTCCTCACCACTAGTCCCGCCTCATAAGAAATGCTGAAAGAAGTCCTCAAACTGAAACGAAAGGATGTTCATTAGTGACATAAAATAAATTTAAATATACAACACACTGGTTAAGTCAAGTATGCATTCAAATCCAGAATACTCTAATACTGTAACATGGTGGTATGTTAACAAAGTAACTCTAGTATTAAGGCTAAAGGACAAGAGTATTAAAAATAACTATATCCCTAGTAAAATGTAAAATGTGTAAATCACAAACATCAGTTCAAGTTAGAAGTTACTTTATAGGAAAATAACAAATGGCCTGATGTTAAATATTGATACAGGATCACCTATCAAGATCTTCATTCTCCGCAGCAGGAAACTCCCGGCTGCTGTTTCGTCCACTCTTTCTCTGCTGAATCAATCCACTCTCATCAGCAGCATCACATTCGTTGTCTGACACTTCCACTTCACTACTTTCGTGCTTCTTTTCTTCTTGAACCTTTAGTGAAAGTTTGACACTAAGAATAATTGCTACTTCTTTATTTTAAACATCTTCATTTTCAATTTTATTTTTTGCCTCAGCATTTGCCCTGAACTTAAGTGATAAAAACATTTTTGTGTTTATTTTACCACTTACAAGTCACTGAAATTTTTGTAAAATCTGCTCCTTTCTGTCTGAGGAAAAGAAACAAAATTCCCAAAATTTCAAAAATGGCTTTCTTCATAAGATGCAATTATTCACATTCAGTCTTCCCCATCTGACTGGCGGAGACAGAGAAATAAAAAGACAAAGACACAAAATCTGGCCACTTCGGTCTTTACCACCTGGATTTTCCTTAAACAGCCAGATGGAGAGGATGTGACACCTTCGTGCCTCAGAGACAGAAAGGAAACATTCTTCTTTCTGCACTAAAGCTATTCTTTTCCCTCTGCCTTTTACAATTCTTTTTTTCACTTGGATCCAGGAGATAGCAAAAAAGTGATGGTGTTCACTAAAATATATGAACCAAAGTTTACCAAAACACAAGGAGCAGAATGAAACTGAGGAGTTGTTAGTTAGTGTGGAATTCTGGAATATAAGTAATGCTTCCCAATTCCACAAGCAATAACCGTCAAACCTTACAGACAGAGGGTATAGAAATAATTGCCTACTGTCGCCCCACTACTTACCAAAAACAGCAATAAAATTCAAAAAAGTTCAAGGTTTTGTTCAAAGCCCCTAAAGTGGCACTCCCTAGCATTTTATGGCACCAAAAGAAATGATACAATTCTGTAACCTTGAATGTGATAAATTACCAAATTCATCAGATTAATCAGATAAGTTAAAGTGTGACTTTGGCACAGTATTTTTAAATGCCTTAGTTGGGGATAGGGCTCATCTTTTTTTTAAACAGGAGAATACACAAAGTTTTTTTGTTTTTTTTTCCTTGTCTATTGTTCAAATTCAGTCAAAGCACCTCTTACACAAAAGAGCAAACAAACAATTTTTAAAACCTATTACTGAAGAAAGAAAAATCTCACAGCGTCTCAAAGCTCAGTTTTCTCCTTTGGAAATAAAGACTTAATTTTTTTTTCTTTTTAGCTGAGGGTTTATACTACCTATGGGCTTCCCTGGTGGCTCAAATATTAAAGAATCCACCTTCAATGAGGGAGATGTGGGTAGAGAAGATCCCCTGGAGAAGGGAACGGCTACCCACTCTGGTATTCCAAGGACAGAGGAGACTGGCAGGCTACAGTCCAAGGGCTCGCCAAGAGTCAGACACGACTGAGCAACTTTCACACACACACACACAACCTATGTGACAAAATCACATATGTCAAAACTTACTACATTTTAGTAAAAACCATAATGGAAAGGTCTGTCTCAAAAGAAACATCTGAGAGTGGTGATTAAAACATATGTGGGAGTACATGCATTTGTTATTAAAAAGATCCTGAAGCAGCCATGCTGGAAATCTAAGTGCCCAGTGACTGTGGAAAGCAGAGAAGATCACACATATTCAACCACAATGAAGAGATTAGAGGGAACACGTGTTTATGTCCCTTCTCTCAGTCACTGCTTTCTTCCCATTCTATGGAAATACAACATATTTAATCCAACAGAGTTAAAGAAAAAAAAACAAAACGGCAAACACCTATCTGATTATACTTCTTAAGCAATTTCCTTGGTGCTTATTCTGGCTCACAAGATCACATGGTACATAGCTAGATTAGTTTCCCAGTCCACATCAAAGACTGACAGAGACAGAATTAGATATTAGATTGATTGAAGGACAAAAGCCATGAAAATTGTTTCCCGAATTCCTATTATTGTGATGGCAGAAATAATCTATTTCTACACAATTACCTATTTAGATGACCCCACTTTATTCATAAGAGGAAAATCAAATGGACCAGATCATTAAGAGAAAAACTAAAGCAAGAGCAAATGAACCTCTACCTCTTTCGAAAGTTGAATTTTACTTTTCCAAAGCCAGCAACTCTACTTGGAACATGTCTATTTCATTCTTAAATCTCTGCATATCCTTCTGTAATTCTTTCTTTACATACACTTTGGATGCTCTGTGCCTTTTGGTGAAGAATCCCCATTTTCTAATTCGAGTTCCATGCTTTCATCCTTACTAGCACTACAATTATCCGCATGCAGTGGCTTCTGGAACCAGTCCTGTATTGGTTTGCTTTTCTAATCAGTATTCGTAACAACAACAGGAGTACCGTGACTTTTTATCTGAATAATGTGTTTCATCTTCCTGGAGCGGACAAGCCACAGACTACACTGATGTGTCTGTCGGATGTCTAATTTCCGATTAGTAGGATTTTGCCTCATGTTCTGTGACATCTGCATATCAAACTCTTGGTCTTCTTTCACTTCAAATGTAACTACTGGGTCTGCTACTTTTTTATTTTCTGTATCGTTATAAAAACTCTCCTCAATTTTGATAAACACATGTTCAATGTCTAGTTGATCATTTTCAATGTCTACTTTATTTTCAGTGAAGCAAAGCTTTGAAGATGACCGACAAGCATATCCCAGGGACCCAGAGTTTACAGACAATTTTCAAGACTGGGTTCTTTTTGTTCAGGAAATGCTTGGAATACTAGAGACATAGATACGCCAAATGCACCTTTTCCCTCACAATCAAGTATATTATTCGTCATATTAGGAGATATTTCCTTTTTGCTTACTCCTTCTTTAGGGTTATCACGTAGTGAATCTCCTCAGGACAAATGGTAATTTTGTATTTCTCACAAATTTCACCAAACTTCTGCTTTAACTCATTTGTGATGGGTTTTAACTTACCTTTCCATTCTAATTTGCCTTGTTTGATACACATTTTCTCATATAGTATTAAACCAGAAATTGAAATTTAAAGTTTTACATACCCGTGAATGGTTATTTTCATCTCCATCAAGTTTTTCTTGTGCTTCCTCTGATATCATTTCCAAGTCTAGTTCTGCTGACAAATCTGTATGGTTAGTTAAAATTACTTAGAATGTTTAGATAAAAGATATAATCTTCATTTAAAACATAGATCTAAAACATTGTATCAAATGACAGATTAAGTCAATCTTAATCTTCAGCTGAATATCTACTTCTTTAAGAAATACTTCCAATGATCTAAAACTTTCAACCAAATCCTTTGGGAAATACCACATGTCACCAGGTTACAGGCACACAAACAGCTCAAAGATTCAGTCATATATTCAACAAACATCAGTGAACAAAACAATCAGAAACCAAACAAAATTTCAAAATACAGGACAGACATATAAAGTCACAATACATTCTCTTCTCTCCTTCATAACAGTACCTTTTTAACAACATGCCAAGCTTCAACTGCAACCTTACTCATGGGTTACAAAATTCCTCTTACTTTTTATGCTTTTATCAGTTCCTTAATCTGAAATGCTACCCTGTACTCTTTTGACAAGTTACTTTTCATCTTTTAAGACTCAACCTGCTTTGTGAAATTGTCTTTGACTACAGCTATCTTTCCCCAGATAAAAACGTGTCTCTTTCCTTGTAGCTACCTTAGTACTTTAAAGATTTTTCTAGTGTTATCTTTCTAGATTTTCCTAGTGATGGACACACTTCTGAACTGTAAATTATTTCCTCACTCGTCAATCCTCTTGGCTTCTAAACTGCACAGGACAAGCTCTTAAAAATCACCTTGGTATAGACAGCCAACGGGAATTTGCTGTATGGCTCAGGAAATTCAAACAGGGGCTCTGTATCAACCTAGAGCGGTGGGATGGTGAGGGAGATGGGAGGGAGGTTCAAAAGGGAGGGATATATGTATACCTATGGCTGATTATGCTGATGTTTGACAGAAAACAACAAAACTCTGTAAAGCAATTATCCTTCAATAAAGAATTAAATTTTTAAAAATCACCTTGGTATAAATAGTCTTTATTTCTTTTATTCAATAACTATTTCTTGGGTTTCTGCTCAGTACTAGATACCGTAGTTTAAAGAAAAATGTAGATAAAAGGTGTCAGGGATGGCTTTTCTCGAGATAATGCCTGAGCGGAGACTTCAAGGGAACAAAGGGCAGGAAAGGGAGAGAGCACTTAAGGCTGCAGCAAGACGGGGAGAGAAGCACACGCACGACAGGGTAGATATCTGTCAAAGTACAGGGACAGGGACTACCGGAGATCATGGCATCTGGCTCCACGACTTCGTGGGAAAGAGATGGGCAAACAATGGAAATGGTGACAGACTGTATTTTCTTGGGCTCCCAAATCACTGCAGATGGTGACTGCAGCCATGAAATTAAAAGACGCTTGCTCCTTGGAAGAGAAGACACGACAAACTTTGACGGCATATTCAAAAGCAGAGATGTTACTTTGCCAACAAAGGTCTGTCGAGTCAAAGCTGTGGTTTTTCCAGTGGTCATGTGTGGATGTGAGAGTTGGACCATAAAGAAGACTGAGCGCCAAAGAACTGATGCTTTTCAGCTGTGGTGTGGGAGAAGACTCTTGAGAGTCCCTTGGACTGCAAGGAGACCCAACCAGTCAATCCTAAAGGAAATCAGTTCTGAATATTCATTGGAAGGACTGACGCTGACGCTAAAGCTCCACTACTTTGGCCACCTGATGTGAAGAACTGACTCACTGGGTCCAAAGACCCTGATGGTTGGAAAGACTGAAGTCAGGAGGAGAAGGCGACAACAGAGGATGAGATGGTTAGATGGCATCACCAGCTCCATAAACATGAGTTTGAGCAAGCTCCGGGAGATGGTGAAGGACAGGGAAGCCTGGTGTGCTGCAGTCCATGGGGTCACAGAGAGTCAGACACGACTGAGCGATTGTACAACAACAACAGAACAGGTGATGGGGGCCTCAACAGCAGTTCAGAATTCCAGGGCAAAGGACAGAAAGAGAGAGATGGAGAGTCGCGCAGAAGTCAGATTATGAAAGCACCAATGGCGCTTTAAGAGGTCTAGACATTAATGTGATTTAGAGTGCTTCATGGTCACGTGTGCTTTGAGATTGGTGACTAAACGCTCAGGGAGGGATGAAACTGAAGAGCACAGAAATAAAACGAGGAAGATCAACCTGAAGGCATTAACAGTGGGGAAAAAAAGGTGATGCAGACCTGAACTGAGGGAGTGTTTCCAGAAATATTTAGGATATAAAACTTTCAGGGTCTAATATAGAATAAATCTTTAAGAAACCAATATGTACAAATCCTGGGACTCTGATGGGGGAACAGTGGAAACTGTCAGACTTTATTTTTGGGGGCTCCAAAATCACTGCAGATGGTGACTGCAGCCATGAAATTAAAAGATGCTTACTTCTTGGAAGAAAAGTTATGACCAACCTAGACAGCATATTCAAAAGCAGAGACATTACTTTGCCAACAAAGGTCCGACTAGTCAAGGCTATGGTTTTTTCAGTGGTCATGTATGGATGTGAGAGTTGGACTGTGAAGAAAGCTGAGCACCGAAGAATTGATGCTTTTGAACTGTGGTGTTGGAGAAGACTCTTGAGAGTCCCTTTGACTGCAAGGAGATCCAACCAGTCCATTCTGAAAGAGATCAGCCCTGGGATTTCTTTGGAAGGAATGATGCTAAAGCTGAAACTCCAGTACTTTGGTCACCTCATGCGAAGAGTTGACTCATTGGAAAAGACTTTGATGCTGGGAGGGATTGGGGGCAGGAAGAGAAGGGGACGACAGAGGATGAGATGGCTGGATGGCATCCCTGACTCGATGGACATGAATCTGAGTGAACTCCGGAAGTTGGTGATGGACAGGGAGGCCTGGCGTTCTGAGATTCATGGGGTCACAAAGGGTCGGACACAACTGAGTGACTGAACTGAACTGAACTGGGACTCTGCTTGTTATTTTATAAAAGGTATCGACTGAGAAGAGAAACAACACTAACTGACTTAAGTTGCTTCTATTTATTTTGTAGTTTTCCAATTTCACACCGTCCAGTGTTGGAGGGACTCGTGTAGCCGTTTTATCTGAATCTGTGTTTCCTGGACTTACCAAGCTCACGGAGAAACAAGAGCAAATGACTCAGTTGCATAGATTTAAAAAAAAAAGACAAACACTTTGAGTTTAGAACTTGAAGTCACTATTCTAGGAGATAACTGAGAATCTTTTGTAAATGCAAAGGTGAGGATAGAAACAAAAAAACTACAGGAGTGTAAAAAGAAACAGTGTATGATTTCTTACTATAGCCCTGACCACACGACTGATTAAAGGCACTAAGTTAATTAGTATTTATGAACAACATGTTATTAGATGTGGTTACTTAATAGACTGGGCATCCTAGTAGAAGCAGAATTGATCTTCTGTACACTGCTTTTAAATGATACAGCACTCCTTCAAACCAACATCCCTTGTGAGCTCTTAATTCATTACAAATAATAAAACAAGTTGATATTATATGGACAGAGCTGAGAAGGAGGTACTATTTGGCAAATTCCCCATGAATCCCATTACCACTGGGAAAGCCAATTCTAAAATATATGAAGTCATAGAAAACACAAGAAATATTTTAATATTTGGTTTCAGAGCTGCTTTTGCTGTTATACTGAATATAATAACTAATACAAATTTAGAGCTATATAAAAATATCGCTACAAAGTCACATTTTGAGAAGGCAATCTCTGTCTACCTAGGTCTCCCAACTAGTCCCAGAGTTCTAAACATAATCCTGCCACTCACTCTCAGGTGTATGCTAAATACTAGCCAAAATGAACTTACTTTCTCCTAACTCTCTTTATTATTTATTGTATTACTATGGTCAGAGGGAGAATGCAAACGTCTTGCCAAGAGGTATTTATTGGTATTGGCTGTAGGCTCCATGGAAGGAGTCAGCACAAGGTAGATTTTGCCACAAAATCTCTAATTTGGAACCGTCAGGATGATGGGAAGGCCGTGCCCAGGTGGCGCACGGCTGAGTGCCCTGGGCTCCTGCTTACCTTGTTTGCTTTCTCTGTTTTCCGGCAGCTGAGACTGGCACAGGTCATGGAGCGTGGAATTCCCTACCAGAAACACCGCCGCAATATTCCTCTTTACTTTATCTGTGATGGCCATCTGCCCAAATTCTGTGCATGTTGACTGATTTTTGGTCATTGACTGTGACATCAATGGACATTGATCATCAGCTTTCAAATGCCCAGCTCTCTGACAAGCCTCAACCCTGAGGCTCAAAGCAGTAGAAGCCAAATCTGAAAAATGTGAGAACAAAGTCTCCATTTATTAGAATGTGAGTAGGAATACAACCCTGACTAACTTGTGCAAAGTCTTTCTTCAGAGAATCAGTTCCAAGTCCTCTGCTCCCCTCAGACTCACTAGTCCTTCCCAGCTTATTGTATCTTACATGTCACTGTCATGAAGAGACGTTAACTAGTGTATCTCGTTTCTTCTGTTTTTTTAATTTTCTAGTATTACTTACTTTGATTCACTCAATTTCTATTACATAGTCTGTATTCCATAAGAACTTTACTAATAATTATTTGTTTTCAACATATAAATATTTTATTAACAAAATATACATCTAACTTATTTTACATTTAATTATGCCTTACAATACTGTATGCTCTAGAGACCATGGTTTTTAAAAACACTTTTAATGAATGGTACTACTTTTATAAATGGTACAAACCCAGACAACATCAAAAAGCAAAGACATCACTTTGTCAACAAAGGTCCATACAGCCAAAGCCATGGTTTTTTCAGTATCATGTACGGATGTGAGAGTTGGACCATAAAGAAGGCTGAGCACCGAAGAGTTGATTCTTTCAAACTGTGGTGCTAGAGAAGACTCTTGAGAGTTCCTTGGACAGCAAAGAGATCAAACCAGTCAATCCTAAGAGAAATCAACACCGAATGCTCACTGGATGAACTGATGCTGAAACTGAAGCTCCAAAACCTTGGGCACCTGATGCGAAGAGCCGATTCACTGGAAAAGACCCTGATGCTGGGAAAGATTGACAGCAGGAGGAGAAGGGGGAAGCAGAGGATGAGATGGTTGTATAGCATCGCTGATTCAATAGATGCGAACTTGGGCAAACTCCGGGAGATGGTGAGGCACAGGGAGGCCTAGCGTGCTGCAGTCAATGGGGTCACAAAGAGTTGGACACGATTAGCGACTGAACACCACCAACAACTGCTTTAATTACAATGAGACGGTCTTCTTCAAATTGTATCTTCAGAACTGATTTTTTTAAGCCTTGAATAAACATCATAAACTTATACAGGAAATCATAGCTTTGTGGGTCACTAATTGTTTCCACGTGAAAATAGGATAAGTTTAGGACCACACTGGATCCAAAGAGCACAGAGCACCATGAGGCAAAAATGAATGCAACACGGAAATATTTGCTTTTAAAAAAAAGGAACTGTCAGGTCTTAATTTCTTGAGAGACGTCAAAGAAACAAGCAAGAAATGTAAAAGTGAAGCTTTAAATCCTGTGTCAGCACAAGGGCCCCTTTATCATTTCACATCCAACCACGTCAATGGTTTCAAATGATGGTTCCCAAGTGTGCCCTGAGAACCCCTGAAGTCCAGAGACCCATTGGGTCGGGGGTCTAAGAGGTCAAAACTATTTTCACAGTAACAGTAAACGTCACTTCCATTCTCATTCTGTTCTGAGTGCACAGTGGAGTTCTTCAGAGACAGCATATGTGATAGCAAAAGTCTAATGACTAATGGAATCAGCCGTTAGGATTGTGTGTGTCGTGCTTCATGGGTTTAGTTTCATCTTCCAGGAGTGTCTGGTGGAGGCCAGTGGCCTGCTGCAGTGATCATGGGGACACTGAGAGCAACAGTGCAAGCACGGGACCTTTTGAAAGACCATTATCTTCACTATCTCCATAGGTTGGCCTCTAGGCCAAAAAACAGGGAGGGGACACAGCCCCACCCACCAACAGAAAATTGGATGAAAGATTGACTGAGTGTGGCCCCGCCCATCAGAACAAGATCCTTAGTCAGTCTTTCCCATCTGGAAGCATCCATAAGCCTCTTATCCTTCTCTATCAGAGGGCAGATAGAATGAAAACCACAATCACAGAAAACTAACCAAACTGGTCACAAGGACCGTAGCCTTGTCTAACTCAATGAGACTCTGAGCCAACCAGTGTATGGCCACTCAAGATGGATGGGTCATGGTGGAGCGTTCTGACAGAATGTGGTCCACTGGAGAAGGGAATGGCAAGCCACTTCAGCATTCTTGCCTTGAGAGCCCCATGAACAGTATGAAAAGGCAAAAAGACAGGACACTGAAAGATGAACTCCCCAGGTCGGTGGGTGCCCAATATGCTACTGGAGATCAGTGGAGAAATAACTCCAGAAAGAATGAAGAGACAGAGCCAAAGCAAAAACAATACCCAGTTGTGGATGGGACTGGTGATGGAAGTAACGTCTGATGCTGTAAAGAGCAATATTGCATAGGAACCTGGAAAGTTACGTCCATGAATCAAGGCAAATGGGAAGTAGTCAAACAGGAGATGGCAAGAATGAACATCAGCATTTTAGGAATCAGTGAATAAAATGGACTAGAATGGGTGAATTTAACTCAGATGACCATTATATCTACTACAGTGGGCAAGAATCCCTTAAAAGAAATGAAGTAGTCATCACACTCAGCAAAAGAGTCTGAAATGCAGTACTTGGATGCAATCTCAAAAACAGAATGATCTCTGTTCGTTTCCAAGGCAAACCATTCAATATCACAGTAATCCAAGTCTATGCCCTTGGATTAATTAATTAACTACTAATGCTAGAAGAAGCTGAAGTTGAACAGTTCTATGAAGACCTACAAAACCTTCTAGAACTAACACCTAAAAATGATGTCCTTTTCACTGTAGGGGACTGGAACTCAAAAGTAGGAAGTCAAGAGATACCTGGAGTAACAGGCAAATTTGGCCTTGCAGTACAAAATGAAGCAGGGCAAAGACTAACAGAGCTTTGCCAAGAGAAACCACTAGCCATAGCAAAGACCCTCTTCTAACAGCACAAAAGAAGACTCTATACATGGACATCACCAGATGGTCAATACCTAAATCAGATTGATTATATTCTTTGCAGCCAAAGACAGAGAAGCTCTATATAGTTAGCAAAAAGAAGATGGGAGCTGATTGTGGCTCAGATCATGAAATCCTTATTGCCAAATTCAGACTAAAATTGAAGAAACTAGAGAAAACCACTAGACCATTCAGGTATGACCTAAATCAAATCCCTTAGGATTATACAACAGAAGTGACAAATAGACTCCAAGGGATTAGATCTGATAGACAGAGTGCCTGAAGAACTATAGATGGAGGTTCGTGACATTGTACAGGAGGCAGTAACTAAGACCATCCCCAAGAAGAAATGCAAAAAGGCAAAATGGTTGCCTGAGGAGTCCTTACAAATAGCTGAGAAAAGAAGAGAAGCTAAAGGCAAAGGAGAAAAGGAAAGATATACCCATTTGAATGCAGAGTTCCAAAGAATATCAGGAGAGAAAAGTAAGCCTTCCTCAGTGATCAATGCAAAGAAATAGAGGAAAACAATAGAATGGGAAAGACTAGAGATCTCTTCAAGAAAATCAGAGATACTAAGGGACCATTTCATGTAAAGGTGAGCACAATAAAGGATAGAAATGGTATGGACCTAACAGAAGCAGAAAATATTAAGAAGAGGTGGCAAGAATACACAGAAGAACTATACAAAAAAAGATCTTCATGACCCAGAGAAGCACCATGGCGTGATCACTCTCCTAGGGCAAGACATAATGGAATGCAAAGTCAAGTGGGCCTTAGGAAGCATCACTACAAAAAAAGCTAGTGGAGGTCATGGAATTCCTGTTGAGCTATTTCAAATCCTAAAAGATGATGCTGTGAAAATTTGGAAAACTCAGCAGTGGCCACAGGACTGGAAAAGGTCAGTTTTCAATCCAATCCCAAAGAAAGGCAATGCCAAAGAATGCTCAAACTATCGCACAGTTGCACTCATCTCACACGCCAGTAAAGTAATGCTCAAAATTCTCCAGGCCAGGCTTCAGCAATACGTGAACCATGAACTTCCAGATGTTCACGCTGGATTTAGAAAAGGCAGAGGAATCAGAGATCAAATTGCCAACATCCATTGGATCATCAAAAAAGCAAGAGTGTTCCAGAAAAACATCTACTTCTGCTTTATTGACTATGCCAAAGCTTTCAACTGTGTGGATCACAACAAACTGGAAAATTCTTAAAGAGATGGAAACACCAGACTGCCTGACCTGCCTCCTGAGACCTCTGTATACAGGTCAAGGAGCAACAATTAGAACTGGACATGGAACCACAGACTGATTCCAAATAGGGAAAGGAGTACGTCAAGGCTGTATATTGTCACCCTGCTTATTTAACTTGTATACAAAGTACATCATGCGAAATGCTGGGCTGGATGAAGCACAAGCTGGAATTAAGATTGCCGGGAGAAATATCAATAACCTCAGATATGCAGATGACACCATCCTTATGGTAAAAAGCGAAGAACTAAAGGGCCTCTTGATGAAAGTGAAAGTGGAGAGTGAAAAAGTTGGCTTCAAACTCAACATTCAGAAAACTAAGATCATGGCATCTGGTCCCATCACTTCACGGCAAAAAGATGAGGAAACAATGGAGACAGTGACAAGCTATATTTTCTTGGGCTCCAAAATCACTACAGATGGTAACTGCAGCCATGAAATTAAAAGATGCTTGTTCCTTGGAAGAAAAGTTATGACCAACCTAGACAGCATATTAAAAAGCAGAGACATTTTTTTGCCAGTATCAGTCCATCTAGTTAAAGCTCTGGTTTTTCCAGTAGTCATGTATGGATGTGAGAGCTGGACTATAAAGAAAACTGAGCACCAAAGAATTGATGCTTTTGAACTGTGGTGTTGGAGAAGACTCTTGAGAGTCCCTTGGACTGCAAGGAGATCAAACCAGTCAATTCTAAAGGAAATCAGTCCTGAATATTCATTGGAAAGACTGATGCTGAAGCTGAAACTCCAATACTTTGGCCATCTGATGTGAAGAACCAATTCATTTGAAAAGACCCTGATGCTGGGAAAGATTGAAGGCTGGAGGAGAAGGGGAAGACAGAGGATGAGATGGTTGGATGGCATCACCAACTCGACGGACACGAGTTTGTGTAAGCTCCAGGTGTTGCTGATGGACAGGGAAGCCTGGTGTGCTGCAGTCCACAGGGTCGCAAAGAGCCGGACATGACTGAGCGACTGAACTGAACTCCAGTAGAGTGAACATCAATAGACAAAAACAGAAGCTCCTTGGAATTCTCAATAATTTTTAATTATTAAAAGTATAAAAGCATCCTAAAGCCAAAAACTTTCAGAATCACTGTTTTAAAATATGTCATCAAATAGTCATTAAAATATGATTACTTCCCCTACTTTCAATAATCAAAGACACCATAAACTCACATACACAAACACACACACACACTGTCTGCTAACCAAAACATCTGATAACAACACTAAAATGAAAGTGAAGCTTTACTCTAGGTAAAGGTCATAGCTCAAGTAAGCATTTTTGGGCAATGGAAAAATCTTAGAGTCTAATAATTAATCTCTGAGAATTCCTGAGAAGCACAGAGGTTCCAAACTGAGAACTTCAGGGTACCAAAACATATACGGAAACATACTGAGTTCAAGCTTACACTTCAAAAACTTCTTGTTTTTATGCTTGTACCTATCTTTTTTTTCGAAACATGGATACCAACAATAACATTTGGATTATGTATGTCAAATCCTTCAACTAAATTTGCAAAAAGAAGTTAGGACTATGAAGACTTAGCATTTCAAATATTTCAGTGTCCCTCTTTCCAGAGTTAAGTGTGTACTGCAAAATTTACCTGAACTGGATGTCTGTAAATCCTTCATTCCGACTGTTTTACTAGGAACAGAATCTTTCACTAAGACTGCAGGCTGAATGGGTTTGGAAACAAGTTGATTTATAAATAATGTACATATGATACAATCCACAGTTCATAATTCAAGATAAAAACATAAACATTTTTACCTTCACATTAGGATATTTCCCAGGAGAATCTAAAAGGCAAAAGGGACACAGAGTTAATTTCATATAAACATGAAAGCTGTACATCCAGGCAGAGTTAGGACTCAGCAGAATCCTCGCACTCAGCCTTGGCAGTGAATACATTCGGTTTTAGTGTCTTGATTTTAGGGGTATGTTAGGATACCAGCAAAACAGACATAGGAATCCACAATGGATAGTGAAGAAAAAATAGAAATACAGGTTTAACAAAACATGCAGTTAAGATTTCAAAAGTAACATTACGTTTGCAACAATGTGAAACTGCCGACTGATGAGGAGAAAAGTGATCTTAATCAGAGGAGCAAACCATGACCCCAAGAAGATAAACATGAAAGCTGATGGTAAAATGCACCAGTATATCTTGAATGCAATATAGCAGCTATCATTTACACCATTACACTACAAGTATTTACCATGTTCTTCGATCTGCCCAGTCATTTAAGAAGTACACAGTGGGATGACAGTTCACCGGAAGGTATAGTTCATTTCTCATCGGAGAAATAGTAATGAACTGATTACCCTGGATATACACTTGTAGATAAATGGCTCATAAAATATTATTATTTTTCCATATCCATGTGGGCTACCGGTATGTCTACATGTCTTGGCTCCTCTAGTTGGGCCATCTTAAAGTTTCTCAATCCACTCACGGAAGAAGGTATACAAAACACATCTAGGAAATAATGTATAATAAATTCTCAATATTGAAATACAATTATCAAAAAGGAAATAATAAATTTAATTGCCACAGAATGATTAGATATTGAAAATCTTACATGTTTTAAAATCAGTATAGTACTTATTAAAAATATTTCTAGCATTTAGGGAATGAACCCTATTAACCTGTTTTGTTTCAAAACTTAGTTTGGTTTGATACATCAAGCTAATGTTTCAAAGGATTTCTATAAAACAACTTTCAAAAAATCAGCTATCTTAAAAAGAAAAAAGTCAGGGTCTCCATATTCAAATTAATCTAATTTGAATAACAAATACCAATACAACACATATCTTTGATGCCTGAGAGTTACTTGGAGTGGCTGGAGTTTCCCCCACTTCTAGCACCCCCTCCTACCTCCAGTATTCTCTGGAGCAACAATGATCTTATCTCTTTTCAGCGCAAATACACTGAAGCCATTTAGAAGGAGTTCTCTCAAGTTTCCTCATCAACTCCAAACTCACCTCCCTAAGGCCCACTTTCCTCCCTTCATCCTTTCACTAGATTCTCTCCTATCCAAAGGGTAGTAATCTCTGGATCTGTGGTCTTAATTCTTCCCCCTTTACATTCTTTCTATGGATCATCCCCACCACTTCTTTTTCCCTCTTTGTTTAGCAACGGTATTTTACACCTATAATCGCGACTACGACTTTTTGCTTCCCTCTGGCTATGGACACACTTAGGAAGAAAAACATAATAATGCTTTCCCTTGATCCTGTTATGTCCTGTACTATCCAATGTTCTTCCAGATTTCTCTAAATGCAAGGCTACACCCTTGCTACTCGGAGAGCTTGTCAGAAACACAGATTCTCAGACCTCCTGCTCAGCATGTGCACTTCATACAAGGTCCAAAGGCGACTAATTATACTTTGAGAAACTCTGGTCTATACGGAGTCTGCTTCTACATTAAAAGTGAAAGTGAAAGTCACTCAGTCATGTCCAATTCTCTAGGCTAGAATACTGGAATGGGTAGCCTTTCCCTTTTCCGGGGGATCTTCCCAACCCAGGGATTGAACTCAGGTCTCCTCCATTGCAGGCGGATTCTTTACCAGCTGAGCCACAAGGGAAGCCAGAGAATACTGGAGTGGGTAACCTATCCCTTTTCCAGAGGATCTTCCTGACCTAGGAATCAAACCAGGGTCTCCTGCATTGCAGGCGGATTCTTTACCAACTGAGCTAACAGAGACGTCAACTTAATTTATTCTCCTGAAATCTTAGCCTCAACTTCCTCACTCTAACACTTCCCCCCAAAGTGAAACTGCATTACAAATGGGAAACTTTCCAGTGGACTATCAGGCTGTAGGTTACTTGATCTCCGTATCACGGCCCCTGCTCACTCCTTCTTTCTAGTTCTCTTTTGTTGGCCTATGTGATACCATCCTATAAAGCAGCAACATTTCATATGACTCCAATTTGCAAACATTTCCAGCTGAGCACCTATGCTGGTGAACACACAGCTCCGCACGCCCAGGGACCGCAATCCTGAATGCCTCCCTAACAATGAGGAAAACAGGAAGAGGGGGAAAACTTTGCTGTCCTTCTCTGACAAGTTTTGGCGCTGGAAGCTCACTTCAAATGCATCGTCCATGTCAAATACTCTCCCTTTATCTGGAGACCGTCACTACTTATTGCCCCCTCCCCCACAGGCCTGTGCTTCCTTTCCTTCATTTCCTCCCTGTACCCTCTGCCTCACTCATCCCTCGTTCCCTCTTGCCTCTTATTTCTTGACCTTCCTTAGGCTGCACAGTATCTTGAAACAGAACTAATAATTTTGGGGGGGTCATGTGTCACATGGAATCTTAGTTCCCTTACCAGGGATCGAACCTGCACCCCCTGCATTGGAGAGTCTTAACCAGAGTCTTAAACACTGGATTGTGAAGGAAGTCTAGGAACTAATAACTGAGTCCTTAAACTGGATTCTCAATGTAATCTGTGGCTGAAACCTGACAAAATACATAATTTCCCTCCTCCTCTTTTTCCTCACTATGTCTCTGACAGGTGATTTTCTTTGGTGATTAGAACATATCAGCAATCCCATTTTAATTCAACGTTTTGTCAAATGACTTTTCTATGAAATACAGTTCTTACCTTCTACTTGTCCATGTACTGTGTTTTTTCCTCTTAGACCAGCAGCTCCAGATAAACAACCCACATACTTCTCTGGAAGGCTCTCAGAAATACTCTGCTAAAATTAATGTTAATAATGAGTTGCATGAAGATTTCCTAATCCCTTTTGAAGAAAATACCCTACTTTTAAAAACTGCCTACTTTGAACCCAGTTAAGACAGGTTTTGCCAAGATCCCATAGCTGCTAAGTGACAGAACTGGTTTCAGAATTCTGAGGAGAATGTATGGCTTGAAAAGAAATATTTAATAGAATACAAGATGGGGCTAAAAAGGTCAACAACTTTTAATCTAAAATTCTCAGCTCACAATTGGAGGACACTGAAAAATATAGTGTAATCTTTTTTTTTTTTAATCACATATTTCTTATTTATTTCCATGCTATGCAGGACCTCATTCCTCAACATAACTCAAGTGAACTTCTACATCCTAAATATTAAAAAGGGAATATTAAAAATAAGTCATATTTTCAGAATTCGGATTTAACAGATATATTATGTATATATTACCTGTAACATTCTATACAATTCCATTTGTCTCTTCACTAATTCACATTCAAAAACTATTAAAATGGCTCTTACATTCACGACCTATGCTACACGCTCCAGGAGGTGCACAACTGTTTCCTGAACTTCACTCATTTATACGGATACAGGGTCTATAAGATGAATATTTAAATGAGAATAATACAAAATCTCTGAATTCTGAAGTTTCAGAATATGACACAAGGACTTTGAGTAGGTTTTTTAAAAACTAAAATAGAAAAATAAATCTGACGTTGTAAGTTTTATCCTTCAGTTATTAAAAGTCTCTGCTCCTACAGCTGGTTATTATTTTAGGCAAAACATGTGTTCTTCAATGAGATGAAGAGTTGGGAATATCCTCTTAATGGAATGCTTTAGAAAACACAGTGGAATCCCTTTATAATATGGATTTTGAGAAACAGAATTTTAATTTCTAAATCTCATCATATCAACAATTATTTTAGTCTTAATGCAGAGCCAAAACAAAACAGAGAAAAAAAAATTTTTTTAACTACCCTCTTAACAACTCTAAAAAACCAAAATAAAGTGTCTGGGGGTGGGGGGTCGGAAACTAGGTGATATAGGCTATATAGTTTTGGAACTGAAAGGCTCCAGGAAGATTCCACGGTCATTACAATGTCCACTAAAGATATCATTATGAGTATTACATAAGTCATGTCCTTATGGTTTAAAATTCACAGTAAGACTCTCTATCCTTGACCAAATTTCTTATTTCCTCCACTGTGGGAAAGCTTTTCCCGATACAATTTTTCTGTCACTATGTATTTTTCAGCCCATTTTTTCCTTCACTCCACCTTCCGTATTTACCAAAGTAAAAAAAAAAAAAAAAAAATCAACTAGTCATATGTTTATAAAATAGTTTGCTCTGACCAATTTTCCACTGCAAACATAAAACAGTGAGAGGGACACCACTGCTGAATTTTAAAGAGTAAATGCTACATGAAACTAAATTCAGAGCACAAAAACTAATTTCACAACAGAACACTTTACCTTGGTTTCAAAATCTAAGCCTTCATCATTTGATATAAGCCATAAATCATCACCAGGTTTGCTGGAAAACCTTTTCAGCAAAAACAGACAACAACAATGAGTGAGAACATTTTAAAAAAAAACATATTTTGATGTGGGCCATTTTTAAAGTCTTTATTGAATTTGTTGCCATGTTGGTTCTGTTTTGTATTTTGGCTTTTTGGCCCCAAGGCATGTGGGATCTTAGCTCCCCCAACCAGTGATTGAACCCACACCCCCTGCATTGGAGGGAGAAGTCTTACTAACCGTCTTAACCACTGCACCAAAGGGAAGTCTCCAAAACAGTCTTTGGTTACACCTGTTTCTGCTTCTATCTTTCCCAATCTATGAAATATCTAGTTAAGGCTCATTCTTAGTTTCCTTAACAAAGAGTGATAGCCGATATACTGGCAGAGCCTGAAAATAATTTGATTTCACCAAGTCCTAATCGGTGACCTTAAAATCCAATTGATGGACTGACATAACTTTTGTTTCCCCAAACTGGAATAAACCTGATGACTTAAAGTGGAAGGATATGCTGCTCCGTCTCCATTGTCTGTCCCTGGTTCAGAGACTAACCTGTATCCATCAAAAATGGCAGTCTTGGTTCTTCAGTAGGGGAAACACTTATTGAGAAGGCCCCACTTCTCCCCTTTACTCTAAAGGGAGTACAGGAGTTCCCCACAATGTCTAAAACTTAAAATGGACACAAGTCAAAGAACTACATTATATCTTTAGTTTATATGCTACGTGGGTACTTCTCAATCTTTGCTGAGGGACACAAGAGTGGGCATGGGAAACAGGCAGGCCAGCTGTCAAATCACAGGTCAACTCATTTTAACCATGGAATCACGGGTCAATTAATCAACCTCTGAACCACAGGTGGCTAATTAAGTAAAAGTAGGACACAGCTACTTTACAAAGCTGCTGTGATGACTCAGTGAGGTCACAAATGTTAAGCACGTAATGCAGTGTCTAACCCAGAGGAGAACGTTCAACAAACATTAGTTTCTCTTCCCCGTGTTCCCTTACTTAAACATGCAATTTTAAAACATCCATAAAATCCTACCTGCTTAAAGAGTCTTCTTCAGAATTCTCATCCACTATTAAAGAAAAAAGTAAGACATTTAAATTAACAAAAGAAAAGTATAGAATATTAAAACCTCAAGACTGATGCTCTGCTTAAAAGTATTCCTTTGGGAGCACACCTGGAGCCCACACTAGAGGGAACAGTGATTGTACTATACTCGCAGGCCATTAATGCCTAAGACTCACTCCTCTCCTTTATATCATCAAATGCAAAACAAAAAAAAGAAGAAAGAAGGGCTGTTTACAGTGACCATAATCCTAACCAAACTCTAGAAGACTGACACAAAGTTATACCATACCATTAATAGAATCAGTACTATAAACTGACAATAGCACGCTTAAACAGCACAGTATTTCTGGACTCCCATTGCCTGGAGCAGTGAACAGAGCCTACAGGTGTCTTGCTGGGACACAACACAACTTCTCTGGCTCTTCAGTTCAAGATGAAAACGCCCTCTCACAGGGAAGCTTGGTCTACAGGCACTGAACTTCAGAGCGTGGTAAAACATAGGAAACAAAGTCTTCCTGGCCCTCTTTCCAGATGCAAGAGAAGTATGAAAGATGTAGCAATTCCAGATTTAGAAAGAATAATCTCTTGAAAGGAAGGTGGGGGAGGGCAAATGGGTAAAGGGGGTCAACTGGGTGGTGAGGATGGGGACTAGACTTGTAGTGCTGAGCAGGCAGTAGGGCACACATAAGCTGAACTTTTAAAAAAAGTTTTAAATATATATATGTGTATATATATATATACACGCACATACACTAATATATTTAAAAAGAATCTCTTGAGACTATGTCCTTCCACTGCTCAAGAGTATCTGAACCACACAGAGCAGGATGGTCCAAACAGTCCTGTGTACTAGTTCGGGGTATCATTATATCAATCCTCCCCATTATATGGCAAATGTTGACAGAAACCATGCTTCTTCAGGTTGGAAGGCATACATCATCAGATCCGAAGCTGATGAACAAGGGGAGGGATGGAAGGAAGGAGGCGGTGATGGACTCTGGTGCTCTTGGACAACATTTCACCCGTGTCGTCTTGATCTGATGCTGGAGGGATGACTCACATGCAGTGACTTCACGGGGAGAGGAGTCCTGGTAGCTCGTGCCTGGAGGGCAGGGGCAGTGATTTTTAAATGTTTGCACTCTGTGACATCAAAACAATGCTTAGTACATAAAAGACATTTGACAGTTATCTGTTTAGTGAACAAATGAACAAATAAATAAGCATGTTTTCTTTGAAAATTTTGTTTAGAAAAATACAGAAAGTAGCCAGGGACAACTCTATTCTATTCTGAGCATATTGAAAACCAAGACTCTATGTCATTTCTGTATCTCCTCTGACATATTAAACCAGCCTACAGTTCTTTGATG
Organism: Ovis aries; assembly: GCF_016772045.2. Lineage (NCBI taxonomy): Eukaryota > Metazoa > Chordata > Mammalia > Artiodactyla > Bovidae > Ovis > Ovis aries. The sequence continues at coordinate 16,949,084 of NC_056066.1, forward strand.
GAACTGTATGTTTCGTCACCAAGCCGCACCCAACTCTTGTGACCCCCATGGACTACAGCTCACCAAGCTCTTCTGTCCATGGGATTTCCCAGGCAAGGATACTGCATTGGGTTGCCATTTCCTTTTCCAGGGGATATTCCCGACCCACAGATCGAATCTATAACTCCTGCACTGGCAGGCAGATTCGTTACTAACCACTGAGCCACCCTTCGATTAGATAGAGGTTTACTAAGGTAAAGGTGTCCTCAGACAGCTTGTTCAATGTGCTAAGCGCCACCAGGAGGGGACCTAACACTGTTTTTGTTAATGTGAAGCATTCTTAGTGCTTTTATTAGAAACTGCAGGGTCCCAAGTTCATCTATTTGAATATCTATTATGATAATCTTTTAACTGATGGCAAGAGAACATCTTGTTCTATCAAAACTATACTGTCATGACAATTATCCAACACAGAAGTAAACATTTGGTCCTAATAAAGTCAACCTATCTCACTCTTTCTGGATCTATAAGGAATGAAGTTGGTAACAGAAACCTTGTTGGTACAACAATAGGCAAAATAACTGGTTTTCAACCAGGCATTGCTTTTCTGCCTTCTGTACTATTGGTAAGTATCTTTCAAAAATAATCTCTCACTGCCATGCTGCACACTGGCTCAGCTTTGCAGTTCTTATTGTTTATCATTTCTTAGCCTACCAGGAAGGGATTATTGAGGTTCCCAGTTTTAATGATGGGAACTTTTTTAGTGAGACTAATCACTACACAGTAACTAATAACTTCATTCACTAAATGTAAACCATTTGTAAAAGTTAAAGTTCACTTTTATAAGAAGTCTAATTTGCTATAATATGATTATAGATGAAATATACATCATACTAACTTAAAATTTTTTTTTCTTATTTATACAAAGATCTAATGTAGGGCCATATTAAATACATGAATTTCTTTTCAGACAATACTGTCTCTGATTTTAAATTACCAACAATTAACTTCTTAAACAATTCTGAATACCAGACTATTAAGAAATTAATTAAAAAAATAACATACACATGCTGCTGCTGCTGCTCAGTTGCTGCTCAGCTGCTTCAGTTGTGTCCAACTCTGTGCGACCCCATACACGGCAGCCCACCAGGCTCCCTTGTCCCTGGGATCCTGCAGGCAAGAACCCTGGAGTGGGTTGCCATTTCCTTCTCCAATGCATAAAAGTGAAAAGGGAAAGTGAAGTTGCTCAGTCGTGTCCGACTCCTAGCGACCCCATGGACTGCAGCCTACCAGGCTCCTCCATCCATGGGATTTTCCAGGCAAAAGTACTGGAGTGGGGTGCCATTGCCTTCTCCGGAATACACATGCAATTTACACTAACTTTTTCATAGTTCTTGCATTATTGAAACTTCCTCACTCCTACCTTTTCTATGGTAGAATCACCAAGAGTAACTCTTTAGCAGATGACATACCTGGCTTGCTATTTTCAAGAGGAGTTTTAGGTCTCTCTTCTTTATATTCAGAAATCATTTGGCGAATGCTATGCATTAAAAATGTAATAAATAATATTTTAACACTAATATGAAAAACAACTATCAAATTCTTAATCATATCAGACAAGGTCAGAGATAGTATCAAAACTTCAATTGTCCCATACATTTCAAGTTTCTAGGTTTTACAAACTTTTACTTAGCATGTATTTAAAGGAGAAAGAAAAGGAAGATGAAGTAGTCATGAACTGAGGGCAGTATAGCTCCGTTAATTAACTAGATTTAGCCTGGCATATGAAAACTCTCTTGAACTTGGAAATCCTAGCTCTGTAACCAGCTGCTCTTTGCTCCTAGTTAAGTTGCTTCTCTTCACTTCAAAGTCTTCCTCTACACAACCGGGATCTTACTGCCTTATTTCACAAGGGGATTAAGAAGATTTAATGAGCTAATATGCCCCCCAAATGCTTGGAGAAACAGTCAAAGATTGGAATAATTTGTTCTTGAACTTTATTGCTGGAACTACTTTGGAATTCCAAGTAAAACCCAATGTGTGTTTTTTTCATACGTTTAACATTCAAGGGTTGCACGAAACTGTTATTAATTCTGGTGATCAGCTATTCTTTGTGGTCTGTAATTTAGGGACTCTCAGCTCTTATATAATGTGTACCTTAATTTATTTATAAAATATGAACTCACTACATTAGATAACATAATTAGCCCCCATCATTGCAGCTAATCACACCAAGAGCTAATCATAATCCAGACCTGGCCTGGACCACTACCCTTCCTTCTCTACCTACTCAAACTCTGCACCAGCAGATCTTTCTGACAATGATGCTTAATCTCCATGATTGTCTCCAATTCACTTGGAAGATATATTCCTACTCCTACAGTAGACACTGGCAAGTCCTAGACAGGGCTTACCTCTCTGAATTCAACTATCTTACTTGAGATTTAGGGATTTCTGGTGAATGGGTTCCTTATGAGACAGACTCTGAAAACATTTAAGGTGGAGGCAGATATAAATCCTTTGGAAGATTTTCATTATTACAGGAAACTGATCCCACGAAGGGCCAACCGTAATTTAGGAATCTCAGGCAAGCCAGCACCCACTACCCTAGGAAGGATGACGGGAAGCCTATGACCTAAGAAAAGGTGCCCCCACAGGACAGAAAGCTGCCTTGAGGTTCAGGTCTAGAAACCAAGGAGAAAAGGAAGTCTGCTCAATCCCTGCAGGAGGACCTGAACCTCTCTGACAGCCTAAAATGGTCCCCACTGAAATCTGCTAGCAGAAAAGATAAATAAGAGCCTCAACCGCACCTCATCATGAAGATCTAGGCTTATACGTGGGCTCCACATAAGGCTTCTGAGTGTGGGGGGGAAGCTAGGAGGCCCAGCTGCCAGAACTGGGAGCTGGTGCTTTGCAACAGTGACTTGAGCTACAAGCATACACATGAGAACAAAGAAGCTGTGACTCTGAAGTTGATGTGTGCATCACATGAAGACTGGGGAACCTGGACCCGCAGGGGCAGCCTGGGAGTAAAGGTCAACTGTAAGCCAACTGAAGGACGAGTTTCTTTTTTTTTTTTTTTCTTTTAAAATGATTTTATTAAAGGTCTTTATAGAGCCACATCCAGACTCCAGATCCAGCTGCCAAGGAGACCCTGTCAAGACTAGTTGTAGTAGCAGTGCTACAGCAGTAGAATCAATACAAGCAACAGAATGATGAGAATGAATTATTTTTTTCCCTCCAAATGACGTGTGGAAGAGGACTGTCTCATTGATCTTAGGGAATCCGGGGGTTCTTGGAAAATTCAAACAGGAGCAGCATATAGAGAGGCAAGTCCTCAAGGGAAAACAGAGGATTTGCTGCTGAACCGAATATTTCAAGACCCAAATAACTAGTTAGAAATATCACAACTGTGACACTATTTGTACCCCATACAGAGAGGTTACGCTGGGAATGAAATGGCTAATGTTAGGCTCTCTAAGAATCAAGGTCTACATGTCCTGAGATAAAGAATCCCGAACCAACGGCCACATGTAGCTAATCGGCCTTTGCTTGGCTTTCAGCTGATGAGGGGGAACATCTCACCCCCATTCCCACACTGCCTGCACCAAACTGGAGCTCTCACTGGTCAGGTATTATAACAGTTAAAATTATTTTTGGCTGCAGTTTAGTGATAACTGGAGTTTTAATGGGAATACTTACATATTAAAGCCACTAATACTAGCATAGTCTTCTGCAGTCCATCCAAAAACATCTTGAGAAAAGATGTCAACACCTTGCTGAAGAAGAAGACCAACTACATTTGCTAATCCATAACTGACAGCAAGCATGAGGGCTGTTCTGAAACAACAGAGAGATGACTTCAGCCTCAGGAAGTTGAGCTTAACTTACTTAAACAACTAATTTGATACGCTTTACCAAGTTAACATCTTGCCTTTCCATGGAGAACTGACAATTTACAGGCTCGTGTTCATCTTTGTAAATTACCTCCAAGGTTAAAATGAAGAGATGGAAAAGAGGCCTCCTGTCCCACTGGGATGGCACGCAGCAGCAGTTACTATTTCAAAAGTCCTTGATGGGGCTTCCCTCGTGTGCCGGTGGCTAAGACTCCATGTTCCCAATGCAGGGGGCCCAGGTTACACCTCTGGTCAGGGAACTTGATCCCACATGCTGCGACTAAGAGTCCCCACAATTAGGACCCCACACAACCAAATAAATAAATAAATAAATAAAAATTTTTTTAAATAATAAAGTCCTTGATGGACAAAAAACAATGTTGAAGTCACTTATCTGAGCCAGGTGACTATTTAAGGGATGAATTCCCCATTTCCTCCTTAGTCTGATATATTAGGCTGCAAAGTCAGCTGGAGGTTGGGTTAAGGAAAGGCTACTTGCAGGTTTAAAACAAAAATATTAACAATAATGGGAATAAAAACAGTTATGGGGGCAGTTAATGATACTGACAAGCATGTGCTAGGCACTAAATGAAAAAGCTATATATAAAATCTTTCTTACACATAGCCAACTTTGAAAGATGCATTACTATTCACTTTTTGTATCAGGAAACTTATTTGCTGATGATAAGTAACGTGCCCAATGATAAGTAATGTTAGGGTCATACCCCTAACAGGCAGGAAAGCTAGGAATTGAACCCAGTCTGAATCCAAAGCCCATCATTTTCATCTGTACCATCTACCTCTGACTTGTCTGTTAAAGGAACTGTTTATCCAATTAAAGCTGTCTTTCTTCCTTCTAGTTGCATTAAAAATGAAAACATCAAAATGTACTAGAAATGAAAAAGGATAAAAACTGATGAGCCCACAGGATCTGGTGACAGTGATTAATAATGACTTTTTCGTTGCTGTTGTTGTTTAGTTGTTAAGTTGTATCTGACTCTTTTGCAAACTAATAACATCAGCATTCTCCAAAAAAAGTAATTTAATGCAAAGAGTTATCCAAAAGACAAAATCATGTCCTTTATGTGCAGTATGCATCTTTAAAAATATATATATACAAAGTAGAGGTTAAAGAATTATTTAAAAGAATTAAGAAATTCAATACTGTCATAAGGTAAACTAAAAAGCAGAATCAATATTTTATAAAGCTAATAAAACTAATATGAAATCCCTCAGCTACTATAAGATGGACCAAAAAACAAAAAAGACAGGTTGCATATGACATTAGTCAATATTATAAAGGTATAGGAATCCTGCTATATATTCCTGCTATATACTGTTCTTCGTAATTCCCAGTCAGAAAAATTGATTTTCTACCTAATTGATGATGTGTTGATCACAAACAAATCCTCTTATTCATTTAATCTTGGTATTACCACCCTAGAACAGCACTAAGGTTTTTAAAAAGAAAAAGAACAACGGTACCTTTTCAAGTTACCAACCGCATGTGTATTTGCTCCTTTTTTAACTAAAAACTCCACCATTTGCTCTCTCTTTTCAATTATAGCAAGTAACAGCGGTGTGAGGTTATTCTGTAAAACAGGGAAAACCATTTCTAATGTACACAGTTAACCTATTTTTAAACTGAAATTAAAATCGTGCAATAGATTCTCTGAACTGAAACATATAACTCAGAAGGTAAATAAAAGGGAGCCCCCTCCTCATCCCCCTGTCCACCTTCTTTCTCTTTAATATGCTCCTCCTCTGGGCCTTCGCTAGTGGTCCAGTGGCTAAGTCTTGAGCTCCCAATGCAGGGGGTCTGGGTTTCATTTAGCTACTAAATCACCTGCATATTTTAGGAACAATGCTGAGGCAGAAATATATATTATCTGTAGCACGCATAGGGGCTTCCCTGGTGGCTCAGAGGTGAAAGCGTCTGCTTCCAATGAGGGAGACCTGGGTTCGATCCCTAGGTTGGGAAGATTCCCTGGAGAAGGAAATGGCAACCCATTCCAGTATTCTTGCCTGGAGAATCAAATCCCTTATGATTATACAGTGGAGAAATAGAGAAATAGATTTAAGGGCCTAGATCTGATAGATAGAGTGCCTGATAAACTATGGAAGGAGGTTCGTGACATTGTACAGGAGACAGGGATCAAGACCATCCCCATGGAAAAGAAATGCAAACAAGCAAAATGGCTGTCTGAGGAAGCCTTACAAGAGCTGTGAAAAGAAGAGAGGTGAAAAGCAAAGGAGAAAAGGAAAGACATAAGCATCTGAATGCAGAGTTCCAGAGAATAGCAAGGAGAGATAAGAAAGCCTTCTTCAGGGATCAATGCAAAGAAATAGAGGAAAAGAACAGAATGGGAAAGACTAGAGATCTCTTCAAGAAAATTAGAGATACCCAGGGAACATTTCATGCAAAGATGGGCTCGATAAAGGACAGAAATGGTATGGACCTAACAGAGGCAGAAGATTTTAAGAAGAGGTGGCAAGAATACACAGAAGAACTGTACAAAAAAGATCTTCACGACCCAGATCATCATGATGATGTGATCACTAATCTAGAGTCAGAAGTCCTGGAATGTGAAGTCAAGTGGGCCTTGGAAAGCATCGCTACGAACAAAGCTAGTGGAGGTGATGGAATTCCAGCTGAGCTTTTTCAAATCCTGAAAGATGATGCTGTGAAAGTGCTGCACTCAATATGCCAGCAAATTTGGAAAACTCAGCAGTGGCCATAGGACTGGAAAAGGTCAGTTTTCATTCCAATTCCAAAGAAAGGCAATGCCAAAGAATGCTCAAACTACCGCACAATTGCACTCATCTCACACGCTAGCAAAGTAATGCTCAAAATTCTCCAAGCCAGATTTCAGCAATATGTGAACCGTGAATTTCCCGATGTTCAAGCTGGTTTTAGAAAAGGCAGAGGAACCAGAGATCAAATTGCCAACATCCGCTGGATCATGGAAAAGCAAGAGAGTTCCAGAAAAACATCTACTTCTGCTTTATTGACTATGCCAAAGCCTTTGACTGTGGATCACAATAAACTGTGGAAAATTCTGAAAGAGATGCGAATACCAGATCACCTGACCTGCCTCTTGAGAAACCGATATGCAGGTCAAGAAGCAACAGTTAGAACTGGACATGGGACGACAGACTGGTTCCAAATAGGAAAAGGAGTACATCAAGGCTGTATATTGTCACATTGCTCATTTAACTTATATGCAGAGTACATCATGAGAAACGTTGGACTGGAAGAAGCACAAGCTGGAATCAAGATTGCCGGGAGAAATATCAATAACCTCAGATATGCAGATGACACCACCCTTATGGCAGACAGTGAAGAGGAACTAAAAAGCCTCTTGATGAAAGTGAAAGAGGAGAGTGAAAAAGTTGGCCTAAAGCTCAACATTCAGAAAACGAAGATCATGGCATCCAGTCCCATCACTTCATGGGAAATAAATGGGGAAACAGTGGAAACAGTGGCTGACTTTATTTTTGGGGGCTCGAAAATCACTGCAGATGGTGATTGCAGCCATGAAATTAAAAGACGCTTACTCCCTGAAAGAAAAGTTATGACCAACCTAGATAGCATATTTAAAAGCAGAGACATTACTTTGCCGACTAAGGTCCGTCTAGTCAAGGCTATGGTTTTTCCTGTGGTCATGTATGGATGTGAGAGTTGGACTGTGAAGAAGGCCGAGCGCCGAAGAATTGATGCTTTTGAACTGTGGTGTTAGAGAAGACTCTTGAGAGTCCCTTGGACTGCAAGGAGAGCCAACCAGTCCATTCTGAAGGAGATCAGCCCTGGGATTTCTTTGGAAGGAATGATGCTAAAGCTGAAATTCCAGTACTTTGGCCACCTCATGCGAAGAGTTGACTCATTGGAAAAGACTCTGATGTTGGGAGGGATGACTCAATGGACGTGAATCTGAGTGAACTCTGGGAGTTGGTGATGGACAGGGAGGCCTGGCGTGCTGTGATTCATGGGCTCGCAAAGAGGCAGACACGACTGAGCAACTGAACTGAACTGAACTGTAGCATGCATAACCTATCCAAGGATGACCATGAGTAAACTCATAAGGTTTACAGACAGTCCAGTGGGAATATTATTGTCTATATGAACATGCGGACAGAAAACTTTTTTTTTTTTTTTTTTCCCAAAAAACCAAATGTGGGAACCATGTTTTACTGCTTTCTCAGAAATGTCTCCTGAAATTTAATCTTACTCATTCTCTCCTCCTTGCTTGCTCTTCCCGGACTCACCCCCCTCAAGACAGGTCAGCATTAGCCAGATGCTATCTGTATGCAAAATGACCCCACCCCACCTTATCTTCAAAGACTTTTCTTGATGACTCTCATGTGACTACCTCCAGACCTCCAGGAGGAAGCTTCCACAATCCCCAAATTCTGGTCTCTGTCTTGCTTTACTGCTCTTAGTTAAAGATTACAAGATAAATTACCAATAAAAATACGCTCAGCATTTCCTTGGGCAGTTGCTCTTCTGTAAGCTCTCCCTGCTCTCTCTCTCATAATCTTGTGTGTTTCTGAGAATTATTCGGTGCAAAACCACCACAATCAACTTAAAAATTCTAATTCGAAAAATTCAATCCCATTCTTAAGAGATCCTTTCAAAATATGAAACCGATGACTACTTAGATTGTCTTTAAAACCCTGAAATGTTTATCAAAATAAACTATAAAACAAAACTTGGAAACTCAAATGCTTATGGAGGAAAAGCTGGTGAACTGAGTAAGTGAAAAAGCCAGGTGAGGCCAGTAAACCCAAGAACACATCCCCCATATCGAAGGGGTGGCCCTGCACGCTGACCAAAGAGTAGGATGGGCAAGGGGGACCAGATTTGGTTTTTGGAGAAGCCTGAACTGCAGACTTCTGCATGAGTCTCCTAAATTTTTAATGCTGACTCAGTGTGTCAACTAAACGAAACATACCCAAGGGCCACGTCTGGTCTACGGCCCACTTGTGGTTTCACGTTGACTGTTTCCAAACAGGTGGATGTAAAGCAAATACTTGTATGTGAAACCTTTCCTTTCTTTAGTATCATATGTTTCACAAAAAACATGGGTCCCAATATGTAATAAATATGGCTATTAAGACCCATAACTCAATTAAAAATAAATTCTTTTAAAAAGACTCATAACTCACACATCAAGAATGTTTCCACTGCCTGCTGAAACTACAATCTGTCTCCAGAATTCCTCTAGATTGTTAATCAAATGGATAATGAGGTCCTAAGACTACTGAAACTAAATTATTAAAACAATTCCCATCTGTACTGTTACTAACTTCATGGATTTTAAAGCTCTCATCTGCTTATGCCAGGGGTCAGCAAATCTAACAGACACACTGCAAGAGTCTGTCCTGCAGATGACACCAAAAAAGGCTCATGAGTTATTATTACCGCAGTCAGGAAAACCCTGTTGCTAACAAACATCCGTTGACCTAATGACCTAATGATCATAAGAGAAGGTGCAAAATCCTTAAAGGCTCAGACTCTACAGATGAAGTGACTTCGCCATGAGCAAATCTCTAAAGACTTCTGGAGTGCCACTGAATGATTAGTGGTTGGAAGGAAAAGGAGTTATTGTTCAAGCCAACAGATATTTCCAATAATATTTTTTTAACTTCTCAATCACGGGGCAGAGAAAAAGTCAAGGCTAATATTGTTGGAAAGGAGGGAGCTGATGGAAGTACCTAGCATTTATCAACCTCCAACTCTTTAGAGATTACTTTTCTTTCAGATAGGTGCATTTAGAAATTACACTTATTCACTCCATAGTTTTTCATCAAGGACTGTATCAGAATCTCAAGGAAATAATTCTAAATATACACGTCCAAGCCTTCCTTGATCTATTCAGCCAAAATCTTCAGAGAACAGCCTAGGCTTATAAATTTTTTTAAATACGTTTTCCCAAGTGATTGCAGTTCACTAGCACAATCTAGCAAGAATAAGTGCAGTAACCACACCAGTCTCATCTCTCTTACCCACAAGGCCAATTCCTTCTATTACTTGAGGATTTGAAAAAAAAGAAAAGTGTAAGAGGTAAGAGTCATCAAAACTGGAAATTCTTTCATTTTCCTCAGTAAACAGGGTTAGAACAGGGACTGGTAAACTCAAAAGGCAACCTGATCTCATTATTTATAGACCCCTTACTTTTCATCAAGACATTCTAGATTGGAGAGCAGACTCTAGACTCTTATCTAAATGGCTGTTTCTGCCAGAATAGGATAAGATGTTAGTTAATTATTTGTTCTTCTCTCTTATTTCCCACTTAATTGCCACCTGTTCACTGCCAGTCTGATTTCCTCAGAGTCTTCCTAAAACTGGTATCTAGGCAAATTTACAATTCACTCCCTCTCTTTCTTAAAATAACAGCTATTATCCCTGGAAACTGAAAAGCACCTTACAGAAATATATAAACTGAAGGGAATAAAAAGCAAAAACTAAAACCTCGGGATTCCGTGGTGGTGCAGTGGCTGGGTCTCAGTGCTCCCAGGAAAGGGGGCCTGGGTTCGAGCCCTGGTCAGGAAACTAGATCCTGCATGCTGAAACTAAGCCCAGCACAGCCAAATAAATAAATATTAAAATAAATAAATCCTCTTCTTGGTATTTCCCAATTGCCAAAGTTCCAACTTCACTTGCATTTTTCACTTGCTTGCTTCTTTTCCTTTCCTTTTACCCTCTTAAGACTTGTGCTATGAGAGAGAAATCATGTTTTATATAAGTCATTTTTCATAAAATGGGAATTTGTTAACAGCAGCAAGATTTCTATTATGTTGTAAAACGCTTTTGTTATGTTTTAATTTTAAGACAAAGTCTACTTCAGAGGGAAATTTTGTTTCACTGTGTTACTTTAGACTAATTGGGGAAAAAAACCCAACTTGAGTGGGGGAATATATTTGGAAAAAGTTCTGCCTTTAACAAGTGCAGTGTTACCACAAATATCTGCCATAAACACATGAATGAACGCTTTGCTCTCTAATACTTCTTCAGAAATATGTGTAAAGTGAAATCTTAGACAATTTGGTTCTTTCAAAATACTTTCTCTCAGGGAAGGCTGCAGCTTCCAAACACAGGAAACTGAGCCCACCTGTGAGAGTGGAAGGAGTTCCTGGTGGGGCTGCAGCTGCAGGACGTCACGTGGGTCCTGGAGAAAGAGCAGGAGGGGCGGCTTCGCCATCACCAGCTCCACACACACAGATGCAGCCCCACCAAGCAGCTCCCCAGGGCTGAGCGCGGGAGACCCCGAGGTGTACATCGCGAACCAAGTGGTCACCAGCACAAGTGAACGCCCTTGCTGGGAGTCAAACATGACCTGACCCTCTTGGCCAGATCTCAGAACCGGGGTCCTGGAGGGCTCAGGGCTCCAGGCCTGCTGCCTCCCAGGCCCACTTGCACTCACCCTGCTCCCCCTCATGGGCACTGGGTCTCCTTCCTCCTTCCACCCATCCAAAGGGGCACCCACACATTCCCTGAGCCCCTGGAAGCAGCTACTCCTCACATCGCTTCACTCCCCCCAGGCCTTCACCATTTGTGGTCTCTGCGCCTACCACCCACTCCCGGGCACGTTCTGATGGGAAATCTTCCTTCTGGCTGGGAGACAGAGCTTTGCCCTCTCTGTGGGCTCCAACATCTTTCCCCACCCCCTGCAGCAGCTTTGGAATTGTTCCCATGATGACAGCGCTTGATGGACACTATTCAGTTTACCTATTTACATAGTTAGAAATAAAACACTTCTAGTTTAAAAAAATGCTTTGCAAATATTTTGTAAATAAAGTTGGTTGAGATATACCTTGTTCCTGGCTTCTATATTGGCATCGCAGGAAAGCAGCTTTGCTGCGAGTGATATATTCTGGCAAAAGACAGCATAGTGAAGAGCGGTGTTCCCACTGACATCCATGACATTTGGGTCGGCACCATGCTCCAGCAGAAGAGTCGCACACTCCTCTTCTTGGCATTCTATGGCCTGTCAGTGTTGTGCCAAGAAACAGAGTGTAAATTCTAGGAATTCCAAGTAAACGGTCCATAAGCTTCACCGGTCTGCTATATCTAAATGAGATGAATTCACTTTAGTCTCAGTAGTTAAATCACATCCACCTCGTGTGGACACGGTTCACTGCCCCATACCTTCATCAGCGCGGTCCTGTTTTCATTATCACAAAGGTTAAGCAGGCATTTTCTCTCCAGGAGGAGAGTGACCACCGCTGAATGGCCATTGGCACAGGCCAAGTGGAGCGCAGTCCTATGAAAGCAAGAGAAGTTTTCAGGAAACTGTAGTGTTACTGTTTCAAAACAAACAATTGTTCCTGTGATTGAGACATTCAGTAGCATGCTATTCCTATCGCTCTAAAACAAATATTTCATTTCCTTCTGGAGAAAGCATTAGCTAATGTTAGCATTAGCTCTTCTTAACACAGTAATGAAAGAACAATTTACTTGAATTGAATGACCATGACCTTGAGATTCAGCTCAACTTGGGTTTGAATTTGACTTTCACTCTGTCACTTGGCTGTCGCTCAGCCTCTCTGTGTCTCAATTTCCTCGTCGACAAAATGGAGAGAGAGAAGTAGTTCTCTCACAGGACAGCACTGCGATGCTTCAGTGAGATCCGTGCAAAGGGTTTAGAACCGTTCCTGGCACAGGTAACAGCTCAGTAACTGTTAGGTGATATAATCATAATTATTACTATTACTACTATTTTACAAGGACAACATCTCAGTGAAGTCAAAGGATATCACACCTCCTCTGCAGACACATTTTGAGGATTAGAGACAATACTGTACTTCAACGATTCTAATACGTTCATTTTCTGACATTTTAACGTCTCTGACATTGGAATGAAACGTATAATTCATAACGTCTGTGCAACTATAATTGGTAGCATTTTTGTTTGCACATTTCTCAGTTTTTCTGTTGATCTAATTACCATAAGGTCTTTCTCTCTAAGGTTGCTTCTTTTTAATTAAAGTACAGATGATGCATATTACATATTATTATATATTACAGGTACCCAACATAGTGATTCACAATTTTCATAGGTCATACTCCATTTAAAGTTATTATACGATATTTGCTATATTCCCCATGTTGTACAATACATCCCAGTAGCTGGCAGGATTTTAGTTCCCCCACCAGGTATCGAACCCTGGGCCCACAGCAGTGAGTCTTAACCACTGGACGACCAAGGAACTCCCTAGATTCCCTTGACTTCTGAAAAGGCTGAAAGTTGTCAGAAAATATCAATCCTCAAAAAAAATTCTAAAAAAAATTGAAAGTGAGAAATCATTTTTATCTGTGCCACATTCCTATTAGTGCCAAAAAGACAAGCCCTGTCTGCTATCCAACTTGCCTATAGACAGCTTGATCTACAGAGAATTTTTTGTGTTGTTAAAATGTTAAATCAATATCCAGATTTCTTTTCTTTTTCTTTTTCTTTTTTTTTTTTTGTGCCGAAATCCAGGAAACTCCAGAATTCTTACTTTTGAAATCATTCTTAGAAAGGTCTTTGGGGTGGGAGGGATGCTCACAAGGAGGGGGATATATGTAACTGATTTATGATGTTTTACAGCAGTAAACAACACAACATTGTAAAGCAATTATTCTCCAATTAAAAAAAATTAAGGTTAAGAAACAGTAGAAATAGAAAAAACAGAAGGTCTCTGTCAGCAGATAAAAAATGTATAAATAGGAATCTGAGTTTTATTCTGGTACTTTTCTCACTGTGCATGTTTGAAATGTTTGATCCATACTCTATCTGAAACTTTTTGGTGAGATAAAAATCGAGTTACTTTTCTCTTTTACCAAGTTATTTCTCCAGCATCTATACACAGTTTATCATTTCTCACAGGAAAGGTCATCATTTTCAAGTTCTAAAGTTTTACATGCATTTGGGTGTTTGGGCATTCTGTTCCATTCATTTATCCATCTTTTCAGTTGTTAATAAATGAACACTTTGTGGGCACTTATAGCACATTTTGATATCTAGAAAGGCAAATCTTCCTCTACTATACAAAACTTTTAATTTCACCACAACAATTAAAGGCAGCATATGTAACCCAAAATCTTTAAAACCATGAAATACTGATTTGGTTTAAATATAGAAAGACCATACATCCTAAGAACATGCCTTCCTATTCAAGGACCACAGCCAGCTGCCTACTTCAAAGCTGTCTTCTAAGGTCCCTCAGCAAAGAACACATATACCTAAGTGTACGCTGACATAAAATGGATATTGAATTGTATCTGAAGGATTTTCAATCCAGAAGTTGATCTGGCATGGGAATTATTTTGCTCACTATGCAGTTTTCTGTAATATATAACCTTACGGTATAAAAAATGGTATACATTAAAAATAAGATATTGACAACATCAGAAATCTGTCCACTGCCATGATCCACAATAGGTGATCCATGAAGAAGTGCTTTCATAAATCACATGAGAAAAAATGGGAGAGCCAGGTGGCTCAGGAGATTTCTTGAAGGCTATATAACTTGAGAGGTTTTACTCATGAGTACATCATGCTAACCCATGCAAATAAAAAGTAGGAGGAAGAAAGGAAAAACAGACGCTATTCATGTTTCATTTCATTTCTGTGATTACCGACATTCAGTCAAATGACTTCAAAACTATCAGGAAAGCTCTATAAGGGGAATTATAAGTGGGTCCAAAACCAGCTAGGGCTTTTTGCCGCCTATAAAGTCTGTGGGGGGCTGGATCCCAGGAAGGTATCCAGGAGCCTTGGAGGGGAAACTCACAGGAGGGACCTCTGCCAGACCCTTCCACCCCGCTTACCTGTTCATCTTGTCCCTGTCGTTCAGGCCATTTTTTCCAAACAACAGAACATGCTCCACTTTGGCTACGTTCCCCACAATGGCAGCTTTGTGGATCTTTCTGAGGTCTTTGTCTCGGATGCGGTACCCGGGCTGGAAGTTGATTCCATGACCGCTGTCTCTCACCGGGTTGATGGAGGAGCCAAAGGGCGACACACCCTTCTTACTCCTGAAGCCAAAAATCTTCTTCATCGCAGAGCCTACGGACTCTAAACACACCTCACCTCTCCCTCGGCTCTTCACAGTCCCCTAAACCCAACACAAGCGCTACAGATAAGTCAGAGTGGTCCCGCCACAACCTCCCAGTTGGGAAGCTCAACGGTTTGGAATCTTTCATCCCAGAATGATCGTTGCTAAGCGACACCTCTAAACACATTGCCCGTGTGCACAGAGGCTTGGCGTGCCAGACTGCCCAGTGCTCATATGCAAGATCTATAAGTTCATTTCCTGAAAGAAACAAACAATATCAATAAACCCTTACCTAAACTAAGGAGGAAAGAGAGGAAACTGAAATACAGAAATGAAAGTGACATTATAACTGTGTAACTGTCAAAATAACTATAGTATCCAAAGCAATCGACAGATTCAGTGCAATTTCTATCGAATTACCAATGGCATTTTTCACACAACTAGAACAAAAAATTTTACAGTGTGTATGGAAACAAAAGACCCCAAATAGACAAGGCAATCTTGAGAAAGAAAAGCAAGAGCCAACAGAATCAGGTACCCTGACTGCAGACTACTCTGCAAGCTTCAGTAATCAAACCACAGTACTAGCACAAAAACAGAAATATACTGAATGATCAATGGAACAAGACAGAAAGTCCAGAGAGAAATATACGTACCTGTGGTCAATTAATCTAGGATAAAGGAGGCAAGACTATACAAAGGAGAAAAGACAGCCCCTTCAATAAGTGGTGCTGAGAAAACTCAACTACATATATAAGAAGGAAATTAGAACACTCCCTAACATCATTCACAAAAATAAACTCAAAATGGACTAAACACCTAAACATAAGACACGTCCTATAAAACGCAGAGGAGAATATAGGCAGGACACACTCTGACATAACTTACAGCAGGATCTCTTAATGAAAATAAAAATAGAAATAAGCAAATGGGATGTAATTAAACGTAAAAGCTTTTGCACAGTGCAGGAAATCATAAACAAGACAGACGACAACCCACAGAATATTTGCAAATGATGCAATTGACAAGGGATTAATCTCCAACATATTCAAACAGCTCAAAGAGCTCAATATCAGAAAACAAACTATCTGATCAAAACATGAGCATAAGATCGAAATACATATTTCTGTAAGGAACACCTACAGACGACCAAAAAGCGCATGAGGGAAGCTCAGAAAGGATGCTCCGCATCACTAATTATTATAGAAATGCAGAAACACTATAATAAGGTATCATTTCACACCAATCAGAATAGCCATCATCAAAAAATATACAAACAATAAGTGCTGGAGAAAGTGTGGAGAAAAGGGAACCCTTCTACACTGTTTATGGAATGCAACTAGGTACACCCACTGTAGAAAACTCTATAAAGGTTTCTTTAAAAACTAAATATAGAGTTGCCATATGATTCAGCAATCTCAGTCTTGGGCATATATCTGGAGAAAACCATAATTCAAAAAGGTACATGCACCCCAATGTTTACTGCAGAACTATTTACAATAGCCAAGACATTGAAGCAACCTAAGTGTCCATCACCAGAAGAATGGATAAAGAAGATGTGGTACACACACACACACACACACACACACACACACACACACACACCCCGAAAACGGAATATTACCCGGCCATAAAAAGAAATAATAATGCCATGTGCAGCAACACAGATGGATCTCGAAATTACAGTCCTAAGTGAAGTAACTCAGACAGAGAAAAACAAGTATTACATCACTTACACGTGGAATTTAATAAAAATAAGCTTATCTACACAACAGAAACCAACTCAAAAGATCTCAAAGTCAAATTATGGTTATGAAAGGGGAAACGTGGGGAAGGATAAATTAGGAGATTGGGATTAACATATATACAGTATTTTCCAGTAGTCATGTATGGATATGAGAGGTGTACAATAAAGAAGGCTGACTGCCAAAGAATTAATGCTTTTGAACTGTGGTGTTGGGAGTAGACTCTCGAGAGTCCTTGGACTGCAAGGAGATTAAGCCAGTCAATCCTAAAGGAAATCAATCCTGAATATTCACTGGAAGGACTGATGTTGAGGCTGAAGCTCCAATACTTCAGCCACTTGATGTGAAGAGCTGACTCATCAGAAAAGACCCTTATGCTGAGAAAGATGGAAGGCAGGAGGAGAAAGGGGACAACAGAGGATGAGAGGGTTGGAGAGCATCACCAACTCAATGGACATGAATTTGAGCTCACCCCACAAGATACTGGAGCACAGAGGAGGCTGGCGGGCTGCAGCCCATTGGTCGCAGAGTCGGACAGGACTGAGTGACTAACGCTTTCACTTTGAATATGGAAAACTTAACAGTGCTGGTTTTTAAATCACTTAAGTTAGCTGCAGAGAAAATACTTAGTATCAAAAGTACTTAGATACTATTGTTTAAAAGTAGTATTAATACTACTTAAAAGTAGTATTTTTAAAATACCATATAAATTTTCATCATACACAAAAATATTTCCCTTTAATAAAGATTTTCTCATGTTTAACAAGAAACAACTAAAATGTCATGAAAATAGTCCAGAAGGGAAATTTTTACTATTTATCTTTCAGATCATATATTTTTTCTTCAAAATCTGTACATATTCTTGTGATGTTTTCAAAAGCAGGTCCTGAGACAGATTTGATCCATCTGTAGCTCCTAGAGGAGACAATCCATAGGACTCAGATTCAAATTCAGCAGCAGCTGGAAAGAAAAGGGATTACATTTTTTATCTAAAATACTTGAGTTAACTCAGTATTAGTAAAAAAAAAAAAAAAAAATCTGAGATATTTCTAAGTGCTCTGAAAAATGAAACATATCTATAGATGACAGAAAACAAAATACAAGATTACAATTATATAATCAGCCCACAGTCCCACATGTGGCTGAGTATCAGAGCTTCTGGCTTTCTCATTCTTCATTCATTTACTCAGTAACTATCTGCTAAGGTGCTGTGACAAACACTGGAATTACAAGATGAAGGTGACCCAGTCACCCTGAGAAATGACAATGCCATGAACTGTCAAAATAGATGAACAGACAACTTCCATACGGAGTCATAAATACTAAGACAGGTATACAAGATGGCACGAGGAGCACTCAGGAGGGACAGCCGGCTTTGTGTCAATACTGCCAGCTTTTTGGTGGAGGTGCTATGGAAGTAGCTACCTGAAGGACAGGAAAAAGTACGAGAGACAGAGGGGAGAAGCATGTACAAAGACCAGAGGTGAGGAAACGAATCTGTGGGATCCTACACAGTCTGGCTGGTTAGCTGCACAGCTAAGGGACAGAGTAAGGTGGTAAAGAGATAAGGCCAACTACTTTGGAAGGACCCAAATTGATGCAGGTGTTTGGAGCTTTTCCTGAGGGCAAGAGATAAACTAGCGACAAAGTCAATCACACAGAAATTATAAAGTCACCCACCAAGTGACAGCTACGCAAACATGACTGCTTGAGTCTGGCTGTTCTAGCCTTAACCACTACCAGACACTTGAGATGCTGATGAACTCCATGCTTTCTTAGAAAGGTGTCAGGGTGCAGATGGACAGTTCCACAGCGATGGCAGTAGTAGAGAAAGGATACCGCCAGAAATAAATAGAAATACACAGACCTTTTGAGATTTTTTTTAAACTATGGAACATGATGAATAAATGAAGAGGAATATTTTTCACTATGACTGTTCATGCTTTCACATTTTTCATTAGCTATGCATAAGAAAAAACCATTTAACATAGCATCTGTTATCCAAACAATGGAAAGAACTGCCATTTATTGTTTACAGTGTATTTCAGAAATCAATGTCTAAATTTAATTCATACATTTTGGCAACATACCTTCTCTTAGTTCTCTAGTTATACTCCTGTCCAACTCCTGCCGCATCTGAAATAAGTCAAATATTATTTATCTTTAAGTTAAGCAAGAGATATTATCATAGGAATGTTATACAGCTTACTAAATGTGACATTTAAATAATACTTTTAGAGACTAGATCTAACTTGAAGATTACTTAAGTAGAAAAATAATCACATAAATACAAGAAAATAAATTCCTACTTATTCCGCTTATAAATAACAGAGAACATATATATGGAATGTTATTTAATCTGATAAAAAGTACAATAAATATCAGTCTATCGAGTACACATAATTTCAAAGAATTAGAGAATGATCCATGATCCTAGGAATGACCCACAAGATTACCATCTTCTCCCCCTAATAGCTCCTGCCCTAAATACATACTCCTGAGACCTTTATTTTGATTTCTAGGTGAGGATCCTGTTCAAATCGAGGAAGTAGTTTGAGTTGAATGTTATTAAGGAGAACACATTTGCAATTTTCTTTAAACTTTTCCATATAACAAAAACACAGAACGGTGAGAAAATTATACATAAGAAAACAATGTACCAGCAAGTTTTTATTCTAAAAGTGTGTAGTGAGGATTAACACATAACTGGGTTGTGGAACTGAGAAGTCACAAGTGCAGGACCTCTGGCCACTCCTTTGGCTAAAAGGCTTTATACTTTTATATAATATGGTTCCACAGAAAAGTCTGTTTTTTTTAAAAGAAAGGTTGTTTTCTTTGGAAAAAACAAAACAAAACTTTTTTAAGGTATGAGAGCCATGATTTAGGCAAAGTTTGTAATTCTACAAAAGAAGTAACAAAGCCAATGACTTTCTTACTGAGTCCAGAGTCCTATGCCAGCTACTTCCTCAGATTAAGAAAAAACACATAAATTTTTAACTATAATGCAGAGAAAATGAATATGTAAAACCTTCTTACATAGTTTAATAATGCTTGTGGCATGACATGACATGGTAGCTTTCTAACTAAATCATGTTTTAAAGGCAAGAACAAGAATAAATTATTGTCAAACTCCTATATGTAGCAGTCAGTTGATAGTTAATTTATAAAGCATAAATTTTTTAAAAACACACGACAGGGAACTTGAAGGAGAAAAGTTTCAAGGTGAGGACTTATACTCCTACCCTCCTTATCAGAGGTGAGGAGATTTACCTAATGGGTGAGTTTGGGAGTAGGAACTTCTCCCAAAGTGCTTGCTTGGTTCCAAATCTCTACTTTGAAAAGATGTACGTGCCCACAGCACCATGAACTTGGGTGTGCAGTAAGCAGCCTGCGCCTGGGATGGGGGTCAAGCATTTGCTTCCTCCTCTTAGACCTGCGTGGGGAAGTGTCTGACTTGTGATGAAGTGTTCGGAGGCCCGCTATGACCGCACAGCTAAAGCACGTCCTGCAGTTTCACAGCTCTCAAGTACCAAGACCCAGTGTAGATGCAGTGCTGTCAAAGAAACCTTAATTGCTCTCTGACGATGGCAAGAAGCCAAATGAGAAAACAGGCTGAGACTGCATTTAACTAGGGCTACTTTTCTGTGCATCACAAACATCAGGAAAACACCATCAAAACCATAAACCTGTGTGCACTGACTGAAATGGATATTTTAATCACAACAGTGAAATAACAGTGAAAACTGGGTGTAATTTAAAGACTCCCCATCATTGCTATCTTAGATACCATTCATCCAGGTGATGTCAAGACAGAGACAAAGTGAGCTTCATTTATAATTTTTAAATGTTTGAATTAAATACAAATCTAGAAATATTCTACAAATGCTCAGCAAGATTGTCTTTTTAAATTATAAATAAAAATGCTATAGGTAAAATAAAGAAAATGACAAAAATGTCATTTTTGTAAGAAATGACAAAATTTATGTAAGAAAATGACAAAAAATGTTAAGGTAAAACTAGAAATTAATGTTTCGGTTTAGTACTATAAGTTTATTTAATTCATAAAAAGGATTTATCTAGGATTCCTTTAAACAAAAAACATCCATATGTGGTCAGTGTTTAGATGCCAGTGATTCACTTATGCTTCAGTTCAGTTCAGTTTAGTCACTCAGTCGTGTCCGACTCTTTGCGACCCCATGAATCGCAGCATGCCAGGCCTCCCTGTCCATCACCATCTCCCAGAGTTCACTCAAACTCAAGTCCATCGAGTCGGTGATGCCATCCAGCCATGTCATCCTCTGTCGTCCCCTTCTCCTGCTCCCAATCCCTCCCAGCATCAAAGTCTTTTCCAATGAGTCAACTCTTTGCATGAGGTGGACAAAGTACTGGAGTTTCAGCTTTAGCATCATTCTTTCCAAAGAAATCCCAGGACTGATCTCCTTCAGAATGGACTGGCTGGATCTCCTTGCAGTCAAAGGGACTCTCAAGAGTCTTTTCCAACACCACAGTTCAAAAGCAGCAATTCTTCAGCGCTCAGCTTTCTTCACAGTCCAGCTCTCGCATCCATACATGACCACAGGAAAACCATAGCCTTGACTAGACGGACCTTTGTTAGCAAAGTACTGTCTCTTGCTTTTCAATATGCTATCTGCTGCTGCTGCTGCTGCTGCTGCTAAGTAGGTTGGTCATAACTTTTCTTCCAAGGAGTAACTGGAAGAATTACTCCATTACTTTACTAGCATTACTTTACTAGCGTGTGAGATGAGTGCAATTGTGCGGTAGTTTGAGCATTCTTTGGCATTGCCTTTCTTTGGGATTGGAATGAAAACTGACCTTTTCCAGTCCTCTGGCCACTGCTGAGTTTTCCAAATTTGCTGGCATACTGAGTACAGCACTTTCACAGCATCATCTTTCAGGATTTGAAACAGCTTAACTGGAATTTCATCACCTCCACCAGCTTTGTTTGTAGCGATGCTTTCTAAGGCCCACTTGACTTCACATTCCAGGACGTCTGGCTCTAGGTGAGTGATCATACCATTGTGATTATCTTGGTCGTGAAGATCTTTTCTGTACAGTTCTTCTGTGTATTCTTGCCTTCTCTTCTTAGTATCTTCTGCTTCTGTTAGGTCCATATCATTTCAGTCCTTTATCAAGCCCATCTTTGCATGAAATGTTCCCTTGGTATCTCTAATTTTCTTGAAGAGATATCTAGTCTTTCCCATTCTGTTGTTTTAGAGGTAGAAAAACTTCATTGGGTACAGCAGAGATTGGAAATGATTATGAACCATTGCCAACTAAAATCAACTAGAAAGGAAGTGAAACATCTGAAAGAATACTTTTGGATACTAGGCAGTAAGATTTCATTTCTAAAGTAGAATTTCAATGCAGCTTTTCAAGAAATTTAATAATTTAGTAAGTATCTCTTAAAATCAAGAACTCTGGGACAAAAAAATCATAAAATTTCTGTCTCCTTTATTCAGTTCAGTTCAGTTCAGTCACTCAGTCGTGTCCGACTCTTTGCGACCCCATGAATCACAGCACGCCAGGCCTCCCTGTCCATCACCATCTCCCGGAGTTCACCCAGACTCTCGTCTATGGAGTCCGTGATGCCATCCAGCCATCTCATCCTGGGTCATCCCCTTCTCCTCCTGCCCCTAATCTCTCCCAGCATCAGAGTCTTTTCCAATGAGTCAGCTCTTCGCATGAGGTGTCCAAAGTACTGGAGTTTCAGCTTTAGCATCATTCCTTCCAATGAAATCTAGGACTGATCTCCTTCAGAATGGACTGGTTGGGTCTCCTTGCAGTCCAAGGGACCCTCAAGAGTCTTCTCCAACACCACAGTTCAAACGCATCAATTCTTCGGCGCTTAACCTTCTTCACAGTCCAACTCTCACATCCATACATGACCACAGGAAAACCATAGCCTTGACTAGGCGGACCTTAGTCAGCAAAGTAATGTCTGCTTTTGAATATACTATCTAGGTCTCTTTTATTAGCACAGCTAATTATGACTTTTACTTAGTGTGCATTAAGTCAAATAAACAACTCAGAAGTTCACCAAATTAAAAACAAGGATCATTCATATCAGAAATCTGAAACCCAGTGAACAAAAGATAATAGAACTAACCTTGGTCAAGTAAGTCTCCATGCTGTTGTTCGAAGGGCGTGGAATTGAGGTAGAAAAACCTACGTTTGCTCTTGGAGTAAGATTTCCATTGAGCACTAAAGGGTTATTGAAATTTCCAACACAAGGGGGCTCCAGGACTGGCCTCGTGGTAAGAGTGCTGAGTAAAGATTTGTTCTGCTCTTTCTCCACCTCAAGTTTGGTGCTGATCACTGCCAGCCTCTCATGAGTCCTGGGGAAGATGGAAAACACCAACTTAATGATTTTCATTTTTAAAGTCGCCATATAGTAAATGGAATTCCCAATAACCTGTCTGAACACTGAAAGCACAGAGCAGACCTCCTGTAAACAATGACAGCTGTCACCTTGCTCTAAAGAAGCACACATGTGTCTGGGGCTCCTCGAGTAACAAGCCACAGTTGGGAGAGGAGAGAAAGGGCATCAGAGAGAAAGGGAGGTGGCCTCACAATGACACCTGCTGCTTCTGGGACACACCTGCCTCCAGGAAACAGTTCAGGGATGAAGAAACACCCCATCCCACAAAGCCACTTGCAAGCATTTGCTTTCACCACCCTTGTATACACGTTTCACTCATGACCTCGGAGAAATTAAGCTTTTGGCTCTGAGGAATCATCTAGAGTCACAATCTCAAGGGAGGACAAGAAAGTCAATGGGTGATTGAAAAGAGCTAAAACAGCCCCAGAAAGAACCACAAGCATCCCCTGCTTTTCCAAAGTTCAGTTTATGTTACTTCACTTCTAGGAAAGGCCTACGTCAGCATCTGTTTTAGATAATAAAAAAAAAAAATTTTTTTTGAAGAGACTTTGGTTTCATATAAAAAGGTTCAGTGTATATTTTGCAGTGAGAGGCATTGCACTCCCCAAGCAGGGAGACTGGCCCCACTGGGCTCCTTCCCTGGAAGCCACACCCCACATCTCAGTGTCAAGTCACCACAGCCCTGAACCCTGTCTGGGAGCACCTGTGCTCCACTTGTGCATATTCACTTTAGGCTTCGACTAGCAGAACGTGCCCTTGGGTCCCTGCTTCTTTGCTGTATGCTGCTTTGGCTTATGGAAGGCGTCCCAGG